>NC_090282.1:66576342-66892592 GCF_037392515.1 Haliotis asinina | reverse complement strand
AGAAAATGCACTCTCGTAACAATAAATGCGTGCATTATCATCCATGCATGGATCCATCCATCATACATACATACACACACACACACACACACACATACATACATACATACATACATACATACATACATACATACATACATACATACATACATACATACATACACACGTGTGTGTGAGTGTGCTTTTGCAATATCAGTTACCTATTGTACCCTTGTACGACAAATCTGTTTCAGAATCGGTTTCCTCTAAGGTTAGAGTGGATATGTAATTTATTTGTTTCCTGAGCAGTATGCACCGGACCACACACCACCATGATAAGCATAAAGGTATTTTGCATCTATTAACTTAGCAGTAAATGGGTACCGGGTAGGATAAAATGTTAACTGGTAACTTAGTAGTTCCAAAATCATGTTCAATGTACCATTCTCATTCTATCATGGCCACATGTTTCCAAACGACTCTCAAGTAGGTACTCGCAAAAAGGTGACGGAATCCCCTCCGTCCTGTCACAAACACGTGCAAAAACATACATTGAAAATGTACATATACTTATTTTATTGAATGCCATGTAATCCAATGAGAGTTTTGTGTCTAAACTTGTGATTCGTGTCTTTTGAAATGGCCTTGGCATTTGTATACCATCAACGAATGTCATAAAGCGCCTTTTGGCATATTCCTAGAACGTAAGACCTATGCCGCCGTTAGTTAATATGTCAATATTATTTTAAATTCGCCATTTTCTTGTGGAATTAATGGTGTTACATGCCGTGTACTGAATGACTTAATGACGTTTTGAAACACGTATCATCTTCTGTCCTTTCACGACTTGCACATCATAGAGACAGATAGGACCATCATGTCTACTGACATTCCACGTTGTAATGGCTTATCTCACAAGCGGTATACTGAGGCCTTTAGATAATGTTTCATTTTGACGACCTTCTGATGTGTTCATTTCACATTACCATGGTTACTGAAAAACCGTTAAAATAGCTTAAGTGTGCTTTCAATTTGAAATCTGAAGTTAATACCTCCCCCCCCCAAATTGTGAAATTGTATGGAAGCTGAAACCTGTTTACTTCGCCAAATCTACGAACATCTGGGTTCTAAGTCTTTAAGATTAGATATGAAGAAATGTTGTAAAGGGCATTGACATTTCATTCGGCCGTAAGGCAACAACAGACTGATCTGCACACTTCATGTCAAATGCCTACATAAGAGACACATAACAGACATATTTCTTCTGTGGACTATTATTTTGAACTGTATGAAGCATCGTCGATAAATTCTCTGCTTGAGAAGAGACTACGGTTTCCTTTGCCGCTTTTCATGCAGGAAAACATACGACTTGTATAAACTTTCAGGGACGGATGTACGTACTGACACGTAGGATCACGTTGAGGAGACAGGAGTTTGGTTGGTGAACCTCTAGAGCTTCCTGATTAATGTTCTTGCCATAGAAACTGGAGTTTCGAATTCCATACTGATGCTGTGATGTTAAGTGTCCATAAGATCCACAATTCCACATATATTACAGTGTTTTCTTTTCTTGGTCAAACTAGACAATAAATCTTAATGTTCTGCTTAATAAAGGAAACTTTGAAACGGCATTATATAAACATTGCGGCTGTTCTAGTGTACCCAAACAGTGCAACCCTAAGAGAAGATTTTGCTTTATGCATTAGTCGATCACAATGGAGACATGATGGTCAGACTTTATCTTTGAAAGAGTGAAGTTTTGAATTCGTTACCGAAGATTGGTTGGTTGTTGTTTAACGTCATACTGTAGATATTCGAGCCTTGACCAGGCAGTTCAGTGATTAATAGCATGTACATCAATCTATGCAACTGAAACGATGACATGTGTCAACCGAGCCAACCAGCCTGACCAAGTGACTGCGGTGGTAGCTTCTTACGACAAGCATGGGTTACAAAAGACCAATTGTAACCCAGATCTTCACTGGTCGATACCGAAGATAGTATAAAAACTCAGCAGAGATAACTGACACTCGTGGAACACATGTAGAAACCCGTTCACGTCCATCTTGAAATCACTTCCTCTACAAACCACGATGTTCAGGGTGTCACCTACTAATACAGTGCAACTTAACACCTGAACTTGTCACCGAGAAACCGAATGGGAAACCTGTCCATGATTTAAACCCACCTCATTTAATCACAATTCTCCTCGTCTGTTCGTTGTAAGTGGCTCTGGGTTATGCGAGATACCTGGACTCGCTGTGGCCGTATCGTAGAGACCAAGGCCAGATTTTCGAAACACTCTCAACGCTAAGATAGTTGTAAGTCAGTGTTAATATATGGCACTCACGAGTATATTAGCGCTAAGAGAGCTTCGAAATTCTATACACTGGGCGACAGCGTAGGCTTTCGAAGACTAAAATGTGCCCGACAGAGGTGACATTTGTCGAAAGAAAACATCCACTGCACCGATAATTCCGTGGCATTATCGTTTACAGTTTTCAATTTTGTATGATTAGTATTTTCCTCATTACTTCTTTGCCCTGTTGATGTTTTCGTGTTCCCGATTTCACATGACAACGTATTTCAATTGCGGGCTGTTACTACTGTGTACCACGTGTCGAAATAACATTGTAATTTCACGATATCAAACGGGAGGCGACGCTGAAAAACATTTCTTTATGAATGTCAACAAATAAAACCCACACTTCCATGAAAAGTAATCGGTCAGTCTCTTGGCTGACTTCCACAAAAATGAGCTAATCTCATGCCGTTTATTTTATTTAGTTCACAGCAATGTTGGTCTGGCGTACACTTCTTTGATTCTTTGAACACATGTATTTGTCAACAGGACATAATTATATCTGTAAACTGATGTATGAACAAATATGAAAATGAAACGACAAATACTTTGTCACATGAATATTTCACTCTATCTATATATGTTTCTGACAACGAATTTGGCCACTGTAGAACTTATAGTGTATGTTTAATGACGATGATAATGTAAAAAAACAATTTCAGGTGAGCAGATCAATATATGTGGTTTGTCTATCATGTTTGGTGACGCCTTGATGTCTTACTGTTGATCAGTCTTCATGAGGATTCCGATGGTCTCACCCACCATTCCGCTACCCCTTGGCCACTTCGATTGGTATTGAGTCTCTTACCACAGGGGCTTGTAACTCTGAAAACCGCCATCAAGGTATATATTGTCCCTAATGGGGTATTACTACTATAAAAAAGGATATTAGTAATACCCCATTAGGGACAATATATACCTTGATGGCGGTTTTCAGAGTTACAAGCCCCTGTGTCTCTTACCTTCTATCTTCTACAGAACATCCCAATGATGTTCTTTGGGGGACATTTCTAGAGACCTACTGGTCCAATCAAATGTCCTTATGTGTCTTTTAACAACGAATGAACCAATGTCGGGACACAAGGCTGCGTGAACATATCGAATGAAATTCAAATATCAGGTCACGACAGGCGGACACAAGAGTTGCTTATGCACTGTGTGAATGTCATTGTGATCAGATTTCACGAAACGACACATCTGCACTTGAGCAACAGCTGCATTTAACTCATGTCACTTTATTGCTTGTCGGTACTAAATGGCGCTCGCATTCATCCACATACTTCAACAGTGTCTAAACAGATTTTGAAAATAGAACGGTCCGAGGTGGGTAGAACTGATTTAGGAGTTATCTTAGTTTTAATGGGCCTATACAGTGGTAATTATTTATGGCAAGACAAGAACAACTATCAAGCATAGATTTCCACCGAACATGTCTCTCACAAGAGTTATATATAAACGTTTTCGAAACATATTTCAGTTTACATAGGATTGGGCTAATGTGAAAAAACACGGCAGTGGTGGTGGTGTTTCTTGTGCTTTTGTAACACATGAACATGTTGTAGCTTTGGAGTCGTGGGGACCTCTTTGAAATCTCACAATTGCCCGCATCCTAATATACTGACAAAATAATTCAGGGATATTGGTATCTATATAATTGATATTTCATCAGATTGTCAATGAATGAATAGATCATTATTCATAATTTCAAAAGTTACATATGTATCTAACTATTTTGTACAGTATGTATTCGACAGCATCGAAAGCAAATACAGCAAACCTACAGACCATTGTATAGTGGAAGCTCTTAACCGGCACTCATTGGGACCGAAGAAATAGTACAGTTTAGACAATGTGCCGGATTGTAGAGCTTAAAATATATGTACTAGCCACAAACGTGGTTGAGTGTTTATGCTGGTGTTGACAACTTACCAGGTTGGACAGACGCCGGTTTTGACAGATTTCACTGTAGTTTTCTCATTTCAAAGATTTAGCATTGTTTGTTTTCAGATACCATTGCTACTTAAACTCAGCTGAAACGATGAATTGGTAGTTGTTTCATCTTGAGACGTTTTCTTCTTAGGGAGATTTGATCATGACCAGAACTGTCTTAAAATATGAGTAAGACGCTGAGGGGCGGTAGACGACGAATCTGTTTGTAAACTTGTCAATAATGACACCTGTTTGTAACAATAACGTATATGTATATACGTATGGAACTACGTATTACACAGATTATTTCCCTGCATTAAACGGTATGATCTGTTTTCCTATAACAGCCAAAATTAATAGTTATTAAATCTCATTGTTTTATGACCACGGGACTTGTGACAACCGACTGAGCCTTTTGTTTTGTAGTCACCAGACCGTTTTAGTGTACGAGGTTTCGTAGGTTCATGTGTGGAAATGTTCAGCTAATAACTTATCGATTGATATAATGTTCATATGTCCATTGTCTATCTCTAGTTTGTACTGGGAAACCTGTAGCTCTGTGCACGCAATATCCTTGTTAACCTGTACTGCAACTATATTCCGAAATAGCTGAACTTCGGGCATGTCAATTACTGTATGCCTAGATGAGATCGACGGGGCAGGGGTCCCGTTTGCGTAAGGTGACGCAATTCGCCAACAGGTTCGTTCAGCTAACGTCCTATGATAGAGTGCTCCAGTTCACACTCATTGTGATGCATGGGTTGTTTTTACCACACTTAGGATCGCACGTCTCAAACTGCATCATATCGTCCCATATTACGTGACGTAAGTGCATAAGTGAAGTGCAGTTCACCTCAGTGCTACAAGTTACTTATCTTCAACGAGACGGTAATGCATGACCCAAACTAATGATGACAGAAGGGGCGGATACAGCAGTTTGGAAAGTTGAGGTACACACTTCATTTTGACGGGAGTTTCAAAGGTCATTCAACAAAACCGTTTCCACATTAACAAGAAATCGATTGTACAGTTGTGGCGTTATCATGAGCATATATTTGTAACAGTCTCAACGGCATTACGGCTGTGTGATGGATTTTTTTTTCTTTTTTTTTTTTTTTGTAAACAATTCAGGGGCTGTGGGGTAACCTAATGGTTAAAGCGTTCGCTTTCCATGTTGAACATTCGGGTTCGATTCTTCCACATGGGTACAATGTATGAAACCTATTTGTGGTGTCCAGCACCGTGATGTTGCTTGAATATTGCTAAAAGCGGCGCAACACTGCACTCACTCACTCACTCACTCCAAGCAATTGGCATCTAGATAAGTGATCAAGTGATTGTCATTATGCAGTATTGGGCAGCGGCGTTAATCAAAATGCACTCAGTGTACGTCGATGAATTTGAATTTTAAAACTTTAGTAAAGGAGACAGCCTTCTGACCAAGACGTTAGCTCGACATATCAAAGGACTGGATTCCATTCTCTAAAATATTTGATGTGACCGACCATGTATTGCTGGATAATTGCTTAAATTGGCACGGAACCAAACTCACTGAGTAATGATGCAGAATACAGCTCCCTCATTCGAAAGGTCGTTCGTAAACAGACACGATAAAAAGACGTGACAACCAGGTGTGATGGCCAATACTGTTAGATTCTTGTGACATCGACAGATCAGAACGCGCCTAACCTTTTCGCTCACACCTCCCATCATCGCCAATATTCAGTCTCGTCACATGTGACTCTAAGCAGAAGTAGGTGGATGTGAGTATCAGGAGGTTTCCGATTTGGCGAAGGGCAAAACTCTGACTAGAACATAAATAACGTTTGCTTGTGCAAGAAACTCGATCACATCGGGGAATGAGTTGCAAGGACGATGAGATGGTAATGAGAATGTGAACCCTCTAGCGCTTAGCGGGTAGTTTGTGTTGTATATTACTCATGTCGCTGAGTATGCACTCTGGCAATACAATCCGACAATACAATCTGACAATACAATCCGACAATACAATCCGACAATACAATCTGACAATACAATATGACAATACACCGTGAAAGTGGTAGTACTGTGAGAGTCGTGAGTTTAATAGGTAGCA
The DNA here is from genome assembly GCF_037392515.1 of Haliotis asinina. NCBI lineage: Eukaryota > Metazoa > Mollusca > Gastropoda > Lepetellida > Haliotidae > Haliotis > Haliotis asinina. The sequence goes on along the minus strand of NC_090282.1, from coordinate 66,886,227 downwards.
TGTGATGGTTGATATAAAGACAAAGCATGTGCATCATGTGACTCTTTAGTCATGTGGACAAGGCGTCTGCCATCGAATCAGAAAGTGCATGGTTCGGATCCCCTCACGATCAGTGTATAGACGGACTCAATGATAACGCCACAAATAACATTTCCATCAACAACATAGTTGTACGCACTTGTAATAATTATTATATGACAAATGATCTACTAGATATTTTGGATTCAACGGTAATAACCTTTGGGTTAACGTGACACAGTCAAGTTGCATACAGAAACAACTTTATTCAAAATATATTGGGTTCTTACGACAAACATGGGGACTGGGCACCTTCCACTGGGAATCCCCACAGTATTCAGTCTCTTGTGGCGAAAATAGAAAAATTCCACTTACAATACCATTCAAGGCTGTAACATACGTGACAACATGTCCAATTGACAGAATTGCCAAAGTCGAACATATGTTGAACACATCCTGTGCTATATATCTGGTTTTATACAATTAATACAATGTCCATCGAGTATGCAACCTGTATTCATCTGTACTCTGAAGCGTAAGTGTTTTCCTTGTCTCATGGGGTGACAAAATATACGCATTATGGCTGTCCGCCAAAAGCCGATTGAATCAAGACACCCGTTTGAACCATGGGACTTACATGCATAAAGAAATGCAACGTAACAAAAGAGACAATGCCAGAACGCAATTCGCATTTTACCTTCTTGAAGCATTAACACCATTTGGTAAATGAAAACATTTTAAAGAACGCAACAATAAGCAAAAAAATGTAAAGAATAAAAAAATAAAATGAAATAAAAAGACAAAAGGCGGCAATATGACAAACGGGGACAATTCTCATTATCGTAAATTTTCATTACATTTCAATTTGACCTTTCGTCTTATGATGGATATCATCCGATTCACCAAGGAATGACAATGTATTTAAAGTTGCACAAGGTGTTCTGTTACACTTGATACTCTGTTAATGTTTTCTGAATGAACAATCTAAATGGTGGATGAGTCCCATATTGCGATAATCAATCTTACTGAAATGATGGTGAACACCTCTGACATTCTTCTCGTTACTACACGTGATGTCATTTTGGTGCTTAGGGATGAAACTGTTCAAAACAGTCATATTATTTGAGGTGAAATATGGCAGGATTATTCTGTCCTATTGACATATCAATATTTGGATACAGATGAGGCCGCACCTCAGTTTGTTTATTTTTCAATGATCCACTCAGCAATATACCATATATATCACGATTGTCTCTAATAACGAGTCTCGGCCAAACAATGTAGTGATTGACCTTATGAGTATCGCCCGACATAAGTACGACATGCTGGGAACCTAATTCATCACATTAGACGCCTCTTTCGATACCACAAATTCCGGTTTCTGAAAAGCAATTCTTACCAGTAAGACATTTGCATGTTCAGATTTGAATATTTGATTATTTTTTTTCTTGTATATGTAGAACATCGTCCCGAAGCGGAAGTACTTCATACAGCCAGCAAACGACCTGTACACAGCTCATTTGCGGAAAATAGATGTATAGCTAGATTGTAGCACAGTGGCATTGTCTACAGACATCAATCTATTTAACTTGTACATTGATGGATATGTATTATAGTTCACAGGAATACATAATATACGAAGATAATCATAGGCAGAACAATAAAGAGAAAATCATATTAATTGTGAGCACCCAAACGCATATGACACAATTTGAGATTCCTTGACTTATTGATGTATCTACCCGTCTCAATAATTAATTGATCAGAGCTGCAACGAAACAACGAGTTGTAAGATCAATGCGGAATTTCCTCACACTTATACAAGGTAAATAATATTATATCCCAGGGTTAAATACCTGTTTATATTGTTAAAATGAATATGTTTTAGAGCGTGTTGTTAATGATTCATGCCCTCCCTGTACACACGTATTCTGCTCCCTGATCATGAATTCAAAAATATTTTGCAAATACTCTAACTCTCCTATAGATAACCAAATCCTCTTCTATTTAATAAAACCTAAGAAGCCCAATTAAAATTATCATTTGAAGCATCTAGCATCATTTCATTAAAACACTTTTTAGGAAGACGCACCCCCGGCATTTTTAACAATTTATACAATATTTCACACAGCGTTTCTACTTATAAATATATATGGGATATCTGCCAAATGTCCCACGACACGAACAACCTCGATGGACGTAGATGATTTAACACCAAGTACATTTTTACAGGCCAGCGTCTGCCCCCCACTCTCCCCATAGAACAAAACTAGCATTTCTTTAAGAAAAAATGAAAAATATACTGGCATTGCGAAGGTTGCAACTTTGATAGCGATAGGAAATTACCAAAAGAACCATTTTAGAGTAAAATGGCGTCACACTGCCTGCACCAAGCTAGAGCTTGAGAGAACTCTACTCCAAGAGAGACTGAATGGCAGATGACTGATATGTTGTGTTCCAAAACGTTTGGAACTAGTTCACAACTGCCAGTGCCCAGTTGCCACAAGCTGCATGGGAAGTCTACCTTCCATATTCTCTAGTCTGTGGTGCTTGGGCGTTTGAATCAAACATGGTACTGGTGTGTTTCAGCACCCTTGTTTTGACAGTGTTCCATTTCTCTCAAACTCAACGAACATTGAATCAGTTACATCACTGCAAGTTAAAACATGTCGTTTGAAATGCCCATTACGCAAACACAAAGTTGCATTTATCTGCGAGTTTAAATGATCTCACCACATTTCAATGAAAGGAGAAGCTCCACAATCGATCATGCTACCTCCACTTTTCTCCTTTAAAAAGCCCTCCACCGTTTTCTACACACAATTTAAGATTTGTGTATATTAACGATAATATTATAATCAATACAGTACTGTCCTAGAACAGTGATACACTTTTGTAAACAATATGTAGCATCAGAGAGGTAGAGGAAAAAGGAAGTACAATTGCGGTTACTCAGGATGCAGCTGAATACCAGGTCAAAAGATTAAATTTTACCTACTAAGTGACTACACTTATTTATGAATATGGACAGCAAATAGGTACTTACGACACAACCTTGTACCCCAATCCTTCATTGAAACAAAAAGCAACAAAAATGCGTATGTCGTAATAACGCCTTCTTAATACATGACTTTAAATCTGGTAATAATGTCCTTACATTTCATACAGCAAAATAGTTACTCACGCCACCACACTCTAACCGCTTTGTATTGACTTTTTGTCTGATCATGATAAATGATCGGTATGTGTTCAACGGTATTCTGAATCCGATCACTCCATTTTCCGGATTCGTTGTAGTTATCGGTCAAGGATAATGAGCGATGACGATGACGACGACGTCCTCTATTTTGCGAGGAGCTACTACTTATTACCTAGCAGCGTGTATAACTCTGTTGATCATGTTGGTGCTTCTTATCAACGTCTGTGAGATTTGAACTTCCGAATAAAAAGGACTGCTCTGGTGCCGCTTTTCACTGTTTTCAGTTAAATGTTGAAAAAAGCTAGTAGTGATGCAGGTCTCCTCTGAGGAGAATCCCTTTCACACAGGCACATACATACCAGGTAGAAATATACCAGGTAACCGGGATTCGAACCCACAATAACAGTTTTCCCACTCGTGCCCAAGTGTCGCAAATCTTCACATCGAATTTAGGCGCCTCAGACGACTTGGAGACAATCGAGGGGAACCAAGGACACAAGCAAAATCAACCAACACGAATACAGGACGGGACAGTAGGACAGTCGCAGATTGAATAGATATATGTCTCTCTAAATTCAAACAAATTACATAATACCTAGGATTTTCACACAAGGTTATTGCTTTGAAGTTCTGTTAGTGTCACGTTTTTCACCCCGTTTGATACAGATTGCAAGAGACAGTTGTTAAAAATTAGACTAACGCAGTTTCTGGAATTTCCAATACTGTAACCTTGACATCAATTATCTACTTTGTGGGGAGTAGGGCCACGTAATTCTGCCACAGCGTCCACTCAAGGGAATTACTTAATTTCTAATGCGGCGTGCATGTCTAACAGACTTTATTCCATTGGAGTAGAGCGTCTGTCTACATAAACATTTGCGACCCACATGCCAACATTGGTTCATTTCATTCTTGTCTTTGGCGAATGAAGGAATTCAAATGTTCAATGACAATTCAAAAGTAAAAGAAAATATTTTCTCGTCACCATTAAACGTGATCTGATATTTTCACTTTGAAACCATGTTCTTTGAGGTCTTTTCTAATTCACTGATTACATTTATTCATGCATTTGAAAACGAACTTAAACACATAATATTCATTCACACTTGGCTGAAACGAATCGATTAACGTATACCTTTCCTACACCACTACGGCTTCATAAATGCATGGACAACGACAGCATAATCCAGAACACCAACAGTTGCATGACTGCCCAATATTTCATGCAGTTTTCAGAACTAGAGGATCTGTGCGAGATGCTGTTTTGTTGAGAAACACGGCAAGTATCAATAGTTTTGGAGAACTTTTGGGTCTATCAAAGAAAAATCCTTGGTGTAGCAATACAACTGTACGCTTTTCGTATATGTATGTGTGTGGTGGCAGTTAAGGGATACTGGCGCTAAGTTCTCCAACTACACAGTCACAATCCTCATTTTAGTCTGTATACAAAATATGTATGAGTAACAAGCATATGGAACCATGCCTTACTTCCGTTGTTATGCCAATTCCAGGACTGGTGCGCTGAATTCACATACAAAAACACAGACACAACCTGAGACTGAGAGTAAACAGATAAGTTTGAGTCCTTCAGACTGTGTGCCATGTTTTGTTGTTATGTCAGACACATACCTGTTGATTTGTTTGCACAGTACGTGCGGTTACCCACAGCATGTAACCTATCACTGTTGCTGTTCCTATTATCAAAGAAAATTGTCTCGTTCGTTATGTGTTATGTAAGTTTTAAAAAGTCATCATGATATCTGAATACAGGTGGATTAATATGACCGATAAAATGTCGAAATATTACAACAAACCCTGTTATGACGTCAATTGTGTACGTTTTATGGTAAAGGTCTGCGTCAGAAACCATCTATAGATGCTGTGCATAAAAGGCGTAATCATGAGTTAGTAATGAGTCACAACTCCCGCTGATGACAATGGACGGCATAATGGTTCATATTAACACTGTATCTCTGTGTCAATGCTCGTACAGCCGTTATCTCCTGCTGTAAAATATCCATGTCGGCGACATATGACGACGCGTGAAAGACCTCTTGCACTGAATGGTACAGCAACTGTTTCCTCGTGACACATCGGTTCTGCATTGTCTGAATGTTGTTTACCATTGATAACGGACCAGAAAGAGATGTGCACGAGTACCAATCCACGTTAGCGAGGACGACGACAGCGGACACAGCATCCTAACATCCGTTTCAACTTCGGATACAATGGCAATGGGGTTCTGAAGTCAGTCTGACATAATCATCACAAGTCAAATTCTTTCGTCCGCGTATTCAGTGTTCATTTAGTCAAATATTCTTGAGGAATTTCATCTGAGTAGGTCCCACATATTCTTATGTCTGTTTATTAAACATTGTTTATTCATCGATTGATTATGTTGATAATGTGTTATTTGATAACCATACAATAGCCAACTCTCGTCCTCTGAAGTTGGAGCATATGCCTCTCTTGGTGATGAACAGATTGATGATAAATTTAGTATTTTAATTTAACTGAACACTCAGGGCTACACTGTACAAAGAGTGTACATGTTGTACCACTATTCACGCATGCACTCACTCAAGTCAATTACAGAAAACACAACTATGATGCTGACTAGTATTACCCCTATAGCAGAACGTAGTCAATAGTTACAAATCGTTTTAGCAGAACCAGATGTATATATGTAGTCAACATTCCCGTGGCAGTCAGTTTGAACAGCCATTTTCAGCAATACGTTAACTTTATCTACAGGGTTTGCTGTAAAAACAATGATCCCAAAATGTGTTCATATGTTTCTAAGCACTAAGCCTGGCTACGGACCGCAATATGCAATGCTTTACATAACGAGAAGGGACCACTCCGTCACATAATTCGAGCAATATTACAGGCACCAACCAGCTGCGATCGAAGGACGGTGAAACAAACATGAGATACATTCTCACACAAAATACTGTGCATGTCGTCTTTCAGAAATGGTAATCTGCTAAATGAAATTAGGGCAACTGGATTTCACACAGGGGAGCCAAATGCAGCCGGAATAGAGAGCTAGCCCTTCACAGGAATCTAATCATTTGCTGGTGCTGTCTGCAGATGATAGCTTTTCTCCCAGCCATATAATATCATATTTGTCTTCATTGTAATATTCTGGCAGAAACTTCTGGAGGCTATGGTTTGGGTTCAAATTGATCATGAAATTGATACATATGACTGATTTTGAACTTACTAAAATGGAATGTATAAATCAAAACCATTTACATGTTTGTGATCCTTTGAAATGGGATACACACATAAAAATAAGCTATAATCTAGTTATCTACCGTCACATAATTCCTGTGTAGGTTCCAGTACCGTAAGTGTCCTTAAAAGGATTCTAGGTTTCGCAGCACCATGACATTATGATATTACCAAAATTGTAAAATAGGAACTAGGTCTATTGCATAATTGCTTGTGTATGAAATATGGACTGATGGCTCATAATAACGCATGCTCGAGGCACTACATAATTATTCCTGTCAATGGATCAGTGTTCTTTCCTATGTCATTCTTAGCTTCCTGGGAAATATATAAAATTACTCATAATAGGAGATATATCATTACAAAATGAGATCATATTGAAGCCAATGTAAACACCATGAACCAAAGGTGCACTTGGCCATCGAACTGTATCTTTGATCATTGAGTGCTGTGCTGAGAATGTACTGTGTTTCAATTATATTTCTGGATTGGTGTTATATATTCCACATGAAAACGCTCCTTCCACGAATTGTCTAAAGTCTTCAATATAAATTATTACATTGTGTTCAAGATATATACACCAATGCGTTGTTTAGAAAATTAAGCGAATACCCGATGCAGTGTTTTGAAAGATATGCACGCCACAAAGGGCTGATGAGAAAGAGGTTCCGTGATGTGAAAAGCGAATAGTCACTGGACACGCATGTGCATAGCTGACAGGTGACAAGAGATCACAGGGTTGTTAGCATGCCAATGGATAGGGGCGATGATGGCTAGTTTCGGTTAGGTAATGGAAGATCAGTGGGTGTTTTTAGCGACCAGAGTGAAGAGTGAGAATAGATTTTTTAATGGAAGGTCAACAGGTGTTCTCAGTGATCAAAATGAATAGTGAGGATAGGTAGTTCATAGAAGATCACCAGGTGTTCTTATCGACCAGAGTGAAGAGTGAGAATAGATTTTTTAATGGAAGGTCAACAGGTGTTCTCAGTGATCAAAATGAATAGTGAGGATAGGTAGTTCATAGAAGATCACCAGGTGTTCTTATCGACCAGAGTGAAGAGTGAGAATGGATTGTTAAAAGAAGATCACCAGGTGTTCTCACAGATCAGAATGATTAGTTGGAAAAGATAATAATAAGAAGATCAGTGGGTGTTCTTATCGACCAGAGTGCAGAGTGAGAATGGATTGTTAATGGAAGATCACCAGGTGTTCTCCCCGGTGAAAATGAATAACAAGAAGAGATAATAAGTGATCAGAATCTATGGACGCACATATCGAGAATTGCTGCCTTTGAAGCATTTTAAGAAAACGTAGTGAGTAGGCCTGTTGTGTTGGAAGAGATTGCCTGGAGATTCCTTAATTATTCCTTTCGAAATTAATATTCACCAGGCCTCGAGTTTATAACAGAGGTTTAAATCCACAATCGTTTTTAATGAATAATCGGAAACCAGATTAATCGGAAGATTAATTACCGAAATGATATATGCTCATACATTCGAAGAGACATTCGAAAGTAATGTCTCTCTTTCCTTTAGTAAATTTTGCATTGTTATAAAAAAAACCAAATTTATAAAATATCATTGGAATCATGTAGCTATAGAATTTTGCTGATCAGGAATATATGGCCATAAGATGTATGAAACTTTTAACTGGAAAACATATCTTGTAATCAAAATGAGACGTTGTGACGCTTCTGTTGAAATCTCCATCATTCTCACTGACAAAAGAACGAGTTCATTACATCGCAGTAAGTAGCGGTTGTGATCGCAAGGGGATTTGCATCTTTGAAACAGCGAGGCTGCTCAATGGCGTCCTAATCTTGGCGGATTTCGGCATCTTTCAGGCAAATACACTATTCTCTGTTGTCTATAGTTCGGGGGATCCCCTTACCTTGCCCTTGGAGAGGATGTTATAAGAGGTAAGCCCAAAGCCATGCAGGCTTTCTCCACACGGGGTGAAACCAGTGAGTACAGAAATAGAAGCCACGGTCACAGGTTTCTGGTACGCCTAAGGGACGCAACTCCAATGAATTTCCTGTTACTCTAACCCAACGCATAACATATGCACAATACGGCCTAAGGATGTAGATAGAAAGACTTATTCATTTGATAGTGTTACATATGTATCTTCAGAGATTCACAGCAATTTGTAAAACATGAAAGCAAAAACTACTGCTCTCTGAAATTTACTGTTTGACCTCAAAGATAGCGACTGCGTAGAATTTGGAGATATCTTGTTTAGAGGAGAAACAGACATCCCAATTGGGCACTAGCTGAGCTTCCCTGCTTTGGGATCTGTTTCACTGTGGAACATCAAAGCAAGATGCTTTGACCATTAAATTTAACTTTAACTGCAGGTATATTGATGATGTGTTATTTGATAACCATCCAATAGCCAACTCACATGTCGTATTGTTGTTTACCATTTACTATCGATTACAAACAAGAAAGACTTGTGACTGGCAGCGCGGGTACAGTTCCACACAGAGGCTATCTACGATAAAGACTTACCTCACACCTTAAGCTCCCTTTCACATTTAGTTCGGATCTGACGAGATTGAGGCACTGAAGGCACAGTCTGACACAATTGTCACAGGTCGAATATCTCTAGTGCGCCAACATATTTTGTACTGACATGTGTTCAGCGTTCAGTGTTCAGTGTACAATTATACAAGGTCGCATAAATACTGCACATGCATCTATGAACTCGTAGTGATTTATGAAGCGTTGTTCATTCATCGATTCAAACGCCAGCAAACGTCTATTGTGTTCAGAGTTGCTCTCATGTACACGAAAAAATGAAATAAAGGAAGGAGCATGAGAAGTATGCTATGAAATGTGAAATGGAGCAAAGATCAGATTAGCTTTGTTGACGGTGAGATTTTGTTTCCTTTCTGAATTGTCATGAAACGTCTGAATGCATCAATTCTCCCAAGACAAGAGGGAAATGAACCGACAACAATTGATTTACGTCTTATTGGACTGAAATATTATCACACATAAAACATGGATGGAAGGTGTACAATAGCGTCCTCCAGAACGCCAGCAGTTGCATGACTGGCCAATAGTTCAGGCAAGACTGTCTGTGCGAGATGTTGTTTTGTTGAACATAAATGCCAAACAAGATCAGGATTGGAGAAGTGTTTGGTCCATAAATACGTCATGTATTTTGTTGTATCAAGCATATAACCGGTGCAGCAGCGAATGTTTTTTGCCGGAAGCTGCATATGGTACATATGAAGATCCGGTGCATTTAGTTTTTACTGATGCTGGCGCAAATTTCCCACACTAGAGCATCTCAATCATACTACAAGCGCAGACAATAAACTGCAACCAGACATGGTCCGGGGTAGAATAGGCCTTCGGCGAAACCATGCTTGCCACAAAAGACGACTATGCTTGTCGTAAGAGGCGAATAACGGGATCGGGTGGTCAGTCTCGCGGACTTGGTTGACACATTTCACAATTCACAATTGCGTAGATTGATGCTCATGCTGCTGATCACTGGATTGTCTGGTCCAGACTCGATTATTCACAAACCGCCGCCATATAGCTGGGATATTGCTGAGTGCGGCTGAAAACAAAATTCACTCACTCACTACAACTATACATACATACATACATACATACATACATACATACATACATACATACATACATACATACATACATACATACATACATACATACATACATGTTTCTTTCAACACGACCCATATATATATACACAGCAATCATATGAAGCCATGCCATACATGCACTTCCGATATTACGTTAAAGCCTTGATTGGAACCCGTTAAAGCACACGTGGGGCGCTTTGGAACGTTCCGTACCCGTTGCAACAGTTTTGACATGTTCCATTGGCTATTATTTCCCAACGCATGAAACCAGCCAGTACATAACACTGAAGGTAGATACACGAGATATTGAATTCCCCAGATCGTTTTCCTGTGTTTTGTCGTTATATTAGACACTTATCTTCCGTTGAAATGTTTGCAAAATGTCATGATTAATCAAGTGTTAAGAGGTGAAGTAACCTACCGCATGAACATCATGGCCTTTGTTCCTATTTTCAAGGAGAATTCATTCGTTGATAATGTTTTATGTAAGTTTACAAATGCCATCACAGTAGACTGAAATTTGAACCCACGAGGAACTTTATAAACGGTGAAGTTCATGATGTGCACGACGTTAATAGTAATAAAAGGTTCATGGCAATGTGAAGGTTTCGGCGTCAGATGTCAGCTGAATATGACAAAGTAATATGTTCAAAGTTCAAAGTTCATGGTTCAAAGTATTACTGGATCTCTGTACCCGGTTGTTACAACATGTATCTTATTAACGTGTGAGCTGTTACGTGTTATGAATGTAACCTTACTAGTTAGTGCTTCCATTAATTTGACACATCTGTTTTATAAGTCTATAAGTGTCATTGCTGTTTACCTATCGGGTACGGACTACAAGACTACAAACACACGGGAATGAATGATCCTTATGCATACGAATTATACTGAGACGTCGCATCATACAAAACAAAACAAAGCAAAAATAAAAAAGAAGAAACGCAGAGATGATTATGGGCTCGTGTAGCTGCGGCAGCAAAATATAAATGTATAATTTTTTCCGAAACAAAATGTTTGTGCGGTTGTAAACAAAACGAGGCAATTTTAACTCTTCCCTTCTTTTTAAAGCATTTAACGAAACATTCACCATCGTCACCAGGAAAGCATGCTAAGCACACTTCACGTGAAATAAGCGGTATCAATCACAGAAAAAGGAAAAGTGTTCATTTTGTCATTCGTCTTTGCCTGGAAAAGACGACATCATCATGCCTCGGCTGAGTTCCGCCAATAGAAACATCGTCATTGGCCACCTTGAAGCTGGGGAGTCGCAGTCTTCAGCTGCTCGACATTTCAACGTTCATGAGAGCAATACATGGCCGGAGAAGAGGATGTCAAGTACTCCCCACCAAGCACAGGTTCGCTTCGTCATGATGACGACAGCGTGTTTACCGTCGGAGAAGTGAACGTTTCGTCCGTCGTTGCATTCGATAAGTCAGCAGATTCGGTGGACAGTGACATATCCAGCACACAAAGATTTAGTGTTGGTCCAGGGAAATTGACAGCAAATCGGTATATCAGTCCGTGCATGCTTCCGATAATGGACCGACAGAGGGAGTCATTCCAGCATGTCCACACTACTTCACATACAACGCGCATTACGTTCCACTACCTTGTCGGTTCTATCGTCACTGTCTTGCCAACCCGATAGAATGGGATGACGTGACGGGACGTGCGTCGACGTGAAAACACGCTTCAGGTATTTCCACAACCGACCATAGCATTGCTGAAAGAGTGGGAAAGAAGACGTCATCGACTTATTCAGTCTTTGCCGGGTCGGTGCCGAGCAGTAATTGCTGCCAATAGTGACCATGCAATGTAATGATTTTGATGCCATCTTGTAGACTCAAGTAAACGGGGACAAAACAATAAAGACTCCTCTTGTGTTCACAAACTCTCTGTGGGCAGCCGTGGAATGTTTCACCTTGCTACTGTTACATGAAGTAATTGCTCTTAATCTAATGCAATAAATTCTCCTAAAATGGCATATGCGTTTGCTTTCTTGAAAAGTGTATAACAAAGAAGTTGTCATCCATAATGTATCTTACCTTCTTACGTATATTGGAAACCTATATTACTGGCACGAATATGACATTTTGCATTATTATTGCTGTCATAAATCATTATTTATGTTGCCAATAAAAACACAATACAAATGTCTGAACTTTAACATATTTTGATTTCCTCTTTGATACATTTTCCATCTATTCACTACAGTGTACATATACATGCAATGTGTAATAAAGAATATTCATGTACGTGTATCTTTGCTCTGTTGTAATTTTATCACTTCAAAATTCCATAAAAATACAGAAACAGCTGTAAAATTACTTAAATACGACGGTGTTGCAAAACCCTTGTATCTGTAATTGTTGTGTCCCTTTGAAACTTAAACGTCCATCATAAAGACTGAGTATTAGTATGCCATATTGTGTAATTTGGAACATTTATGGAGTAGATTGGCTACAACAGTGAGTGAGTGAGTTACAGTTTACATCGCATCGGTAATATTTCAGCCACATAGCTATGAAAACAAGATAATCAGTTTAAATCATCCGTTGTCAAAGGACGTTAAAACTAACTAGACTGTCACAGATACATATATATATACGCAGAAAAACTTGTCATGAAAGCTAAAGACTTTAGCTAGAGAAGACGATACAATATAAAAACAGGCTATAGATCGCCAACGACGAAAGGTAGATCACTATATTAAGACTGGATACCAGCAGAGGCAAAAATACACTTCAATACAACAGATTCACTATCCCTTGGCGTGCTGCTTCCTGAAGCAGAATTTGACCTGAATGAATTTGGTAGTTTCTTTTATAAATTATGTCAGCAGAGTACCATCAAAACTAAACTCACAAATCGTTGAATCTTCAACATGATTGTGTCGCCACAGCTTGTTGGCAGCTTGGATCAAAATTGGGACCGTTTCGCCAAGCATATTAACTGATTTAGGAACTAGGATGAAGAAAAATAACCATACTGCACCTAAAAATTATATTTACCAGATAAAAAGCTGTATTTATTGCTTTCAGATATCTCAATGTAATCACAGGATCCCCTACTCTGTGAAACGTATTAAAACCTAAAACAGCCAAATGTTTTAGAAATAAAAACAAGCAAGAATACGATGTTCGTCCAATAAGAAACAGACTACTAAACAGAAAAGGAAATGGTATCGATTTGATGTTTCTTATGCTCAGAATGTTCGCCCAGTTTGTATACATGCACACAAATTATATAGGTAGAATACCGCCCATATGGTTGGTTCAGTGATTTAATTGGGTCTTTCCTGGCACTGAGGAAGAACATCAGAGACAAAATAAGTGAATGATTTAGAGTTATACCGAACCGTAAAGTACTGAAGTCAATATAGATATATTCAAACTATTGATACAGCATATATTTGAACTGATACACTTCATATATGACAATCTGAAATCATTTCACTGCAAATCATGTTCATTGTCATTGTAAGTGCAGTAGATCTGCAACATTGTCAGTCTAGTCAGCCTCGCCAATCTGCCTCTCATTCTTTAAGGAATGGTGTCGTGAGTCAGTATTGCGTTACTGGTGTTTTCTGCCTGGTTCCGCCCTGTGGACATCGATATGAATATTCTAATAGCATTAATTTGGATGAAAACGTGAAGACATTTTTAAAAAGCGAAAATTGTGGCGTTTTAGGGAATACACCATTATAAATGAATAAATCACACAACCTTTTCTGCTAACAGCTATGTTAATGCTTGCATTTGGAAGGAAATAATTCTAAATGTCAACAATTTCTTTAAAAGTTTACGCGATCAGTTTTACTGAACCTAATGAACTTTCATCATGGATCTGTACATTTATTGCTTTATATATGCCCGTGTTCACTTTTTGTACCAAATAATAATGATGAAAAGTTTGGAGGACACAGAACTTCTCACAAGTTTGTTTAACATACTGTGTACCAAACATGTTTGTATAACATGTGCAAATAGGAGTGCCGAAGACATTTTGTAATCATGGACGTTCAACTGGTTTACGGTAATCTGATTTGTTCTTTGCAACTATCGTTTTAACACTTTCCCGGTAATACCAGACAGAGCCTGGTTTGTCGCTTTACCTGGTAACCTAAATATTGAAATGACGCTTTCCTGGATCGACGCTCCTTGCCGGATGCCTGTCTGTATTCTGGTGTTGTGCTTTGTATCCAACAATGGAGGGAAAAGTGTCATTTCTCGAGCACGGCACTTCTCAGGCTTTGTTGAACAACAGGAACACTCCAATATATAATGTTGAGCTGTTTCAGGGGTAGAGTGAGTGACTGAGTTGGGTTTTATGCTGGGCTTTTAGCAGGTGAGTTGAGTCTTTAGCAATATTCCAGCATATTCTACCCAGTGAAGGTCCAGGGGTAGAATACGTCTTCAGCAAACCATGCTTGCCATAAAACTATGCCGACTATGCTTGTCGTAAGACGCGACTGACGGGATCGGGTGGTCAGACTCGCTGACTTGGTTGACACATGTCATCGGTTCTCAATTGCACAGATCGATTCTCGTGTTGTTGATCATTGGATTGCCGGGTCCAGACTCGATTATTTCCAGACCGCCGCAATATAGCCGTACTATTGCTGAGTGTGGCGTAAAACTAAACTGACTCACTCACTCACCCCGCAATATCATGGCAAGGGACACCAGAAATGGAGTTCAGACATTGTACCCATGTGGAGAATAGAACCTAGGTTTCCATTTGTTCGAATTGTTTATTAGTATTAAAGGGAATGCGAGTGAGTTTAGGCTTATGCACATTTTAGTAATGTTCCAGCAACATTACGGCGCAGAGCACCAGACATTGGCTTCACACATTGTACCCGTGTTAGGAACATTGACTGTCGTCATGATTTCTGATTGAAAAACATGACAATCGACGCGTAGAAATCTTGCAAACTCGGCACAAGACACCAATTTTTCAAATAAAATTCACACATTCTGGATCTTTTTTCAGTTTTGCCAGCCTTTAACAGCTCTGTCAATTCCATAATTTTCAAACAACCTATTTCTTGTAACACATTCCTGGTTTTCGTCACTAATTTAACATCACCTGTGGTTTGTACCTATGATTTAAAACCACCCCTTAATGTCATCTGAACTCTCCTCCTCTCACCTTGTAAGAGGTGTTATGAGTGACCTGACCTCGCTCTGGCTGTCTCGTTTAGACCAGGACGCGAGCAGTTGGGCAACCGCCATGACATTACATTGGCGAAGACTATCACTTAATCCATTTCTCGAATATTGAGAGGTTACATTTCATAGTTCTGGTTATATTTGTGCTTTCGAGAATGCTGCTACCAAACATATATCTAGGTGTTCCTGGACTGATATAAAAAATGTTGCCGATGGCGGGGTGTTTGTCTTGTGACTTGATGTTGAAGCAACACCATCATTACGTATCATGAAAGGCACAGAGGACAGTGACAACAATAGATATGTTTGCTGGTTTAATAAACAAATATCCCACAATCCAATCTTACTAATTGGCCAGTCCCTTTGTTCTATACACACGATCGTACATTTCAACTAAACATATCACGATAGACAGTTCTGCCAACGGATGAAGCGATGCAGCTTATTTGATTTAGCTCACAGCAATACTAGTCTGCACTATTTGTCGTACACTTCTTCGATTTTGTGAATGCATGTATTTGTCAACAGTACATACTTATGTACGTAAGCTGATGTAGGAACATATTTACAATGTCTGGAGAAATGTTTTCCCACATAATTTGTCGACTCAGTCGAAATGTTAATGACTTTGTGCTTTTGTACCAAAGTCTGTGGAGATGATGGGACGAACAACAACGCCCTTGCTGGTTGCTCTTTTACTCCTCTGATGCCATTGGATGCAGGAAGATTTGAAGAAATGCGTGATATTTGCATACTTCTTTTTAACGTCTTTAGGCATCTTGTCTTCACGGTCATTCATTGTACATAGTACTCACCTATATTGAATGAAGTCTGTTTTGCTCCAAAAGACAAGTAGTTTAAATTTGTTTGTGGAACTTGTGACAACTGACTGAACCTTTGTTTTGTAATCCCCACACCGTTTTAGTGTAGGGCGTTTCGAAGGTTCATCTCCGGAAATCTTCAGCTAATAAGTTATCGATTGATAAGTTCGTATGTCCACTGTCCTATAGATTGTACAGGAGAACCCACAGCCCTGTGCACGCAACATCCCAGTTAACCTGTACCGCCATTATGTCCAGAAATAGAATTTCTATCCAGAATTTCAGGTACGTCAATTACTGTATGCCTATTTGAGATCGGCTGCCCATTCGTGTTAGGTGACGCACATTGCTGTGCAGATGCCCATTCCTAGAGCGTGCTATCAATATATGAGTGAGTTGTTATGACATTGTCTTTTCAGTATATTGTATTACTATTGCTTAAGTGATAGTTATTATATGTCACATTTCGTATCACGGTAATAGTATTTTAGCGGCAAGCCCCTTAAGGTAACGTTTTAGAGTTGTTTCCATTTAGGCGTTCTTCTGATGAGAAAGTTCGAACAAGAACGTTTTAAGTTAATGGCAATGTGGTGGCACAGAGCTCGAACGTTCAAGAATCTGTGACTGCATATATGAGGCTGGTTGGTGTATTGACAACTCACACATGACTTACACTCAGAGTAATACAGTGGTTGTGTCATCATTCGGCATACCTACATCCGTCTGCCTC
The DNA here is from genome assembly GCF_037392515.1 of Haliotis asinina. Classification (NCBI taxonomy): domain Eukaryota; kingdom Metazoa; phylum Mollusca; class Gastropoda; order Lepetellida; family Haliotidae; genus Haliotis; species Haliotis asinina. The sequence goes on along the minus strand of NC_090282.1, from coordinate 66,869,426 downwards.
TTCGCCATCGTTGACCTACATTGTGAAATATCTAGTAGAACTGTTTCTCAATGAAAAAACAAGTTGGTATAATCTTTGTGACCAATTAATTTAGGTTCGACTCAATTGCATTGTGCTGGAAACCTCTATTGTGAATTTTTGCATCTTGCTCTTGGTTGCTCAGTATATAGTACTGATTATTTTAGACTTGTCTGTGGTTCTGCTGGTTCTGAGGGGATTTCTTATACCTTTTGTCATGGCAAATTATTAACCGTAACAGTGAGTTCGAATTGACTCTACCCTATATAATTTTGGGTCGTACTTTCCCCCACAGAGGTAAATGTCTGCTACGACCTGCATCACCTCCTTGCCATTTTATGACATAACTGAAACTCTGTTCAAGGCATTACTGAACCCACCCACTCACCTACCAAAAACACGTTAATACATGTTAAAAATAATGATGACAGTGACTCATTTGTCAAACATGGTTTTCAGCAAGCCATGGGCGGGCAGGCTCGCTGACTATAAGTCGACAACAACTAAAGGTTGATACTGAAGACCGTGGGGACTTGCACTGCTTTAGCTACCTGCATGGTCCCTAATTGTATTTAGACCACCCCCTCAGTCGCTTGCGATTGTGGGATTTGTCAAGAGTAGGTGGCTAGAGGTAACAGGATTCCGAGCTGGGCAAAACAGTGGTTATAACACAAGCTACGTCTCTGTAGGCAAGACATCGAATCGTAGCAGGGAAACTGAGATGGTAATGAGAATGTAAAGTTCTATTGCGGGCAGATTTGCTTGTATAACGAAGCAGGCACCTGAGAATGAACACCATGAATATGCTCCTAATGGCTAACATATTATGATGTATTAATACAAAGTATATTTATCATCATGAGTGTTATGAGAATGTGGTTTACGTTGTGTAAGAAAGTTGAGTACCTGTTGTACATTGTACCTGCAAAGACGGTCAGGGTAACACATTGGTGTATATCTTTAGGGAACTTGGTACTGCCTCCCTACTCCCATTTTCACCTTGCATCTCAAGTTATCGATGCAAATCGATGGAAGGGAGATAACTCCTTAAAAGGGCGAATATGTATTTCTTGTCCTCTGCAAAATCTAACGATGGCTACCAAAAGATTTGTACCCGTGTCGCAAACAATTAAAAATGGACATTATGCGTGACGAGCGAACGCTCTAACCACTGACCCCACCGCACGTGGCTCTTTGAGCTCTTTCTGAGGAAAGTAGTCATGTTTACCTGGGTATAAGAACGTATACAGGTGAAACATCTTGGGTCGGCATTCAATGACGTTTAGAGCTGACCTACACGTCAACCGTGTCCATACGCCGTTGTTTTTACCGGCATTTATCACTATATTCCCTGGCGCAGATCGATGCTCATACTGTTGATTGGTCCAGGTCTATTGGTTGGTCCAGACTCGACTGTTTACAGACTGCCACCACATATCTTGACTATTGCTTAGTTAAACAACAAACAAAACAATAAAGACTCACGTCCCTGAGGGTAAACCTAGTAATTTAATCTCACGACTTGCACCTGAGTCTTCGTTGACTTTAAAGTTTCCTTGAAAGAATAGCGTGATTTCTTGGGGTTGGTTACAGAGTAGTCAGTATGTCCTTTATGACAACCTGCAGCTTCACCTCGGCAATATTTCAGCCATATAATGACGAAAGGTGTTCTACATAATTATGCAAAAAATTGAAATAGTAAAATAACCAAGCCACAAAAAAAACCCAAAAACGACAATAACACTACGAGTAAAATAGTGGAAGATGACATGTTGCTTCGAATGTTTTAGGACTTACGTATCCTCTCGGGAAGACAATAATTTTACGGTACTTCAACCACCCTTGATGATATGCAATTGCCGTTTGCGAATTTGGTGGCCTGGTACGGTGGGACCCCACCAGTCTGGAGAGTTGGGTTGAATTTGGAACCGTCGTGTTTGACTACGTTCTATCGTATGAGAACTTCTTGGAATGATCAGTTGGTTTACGAGTGTTTGTGCAACATATGATAATTTATCTTACCTCACACATAAATGTCTTTTCAGATTGGCTAAGCGCTCTTCTATAACTCATTCGGTACTTCCCGGTACTACTTCTTTATCTCGGATAACATTGAATAACACATGATGCACGGAAATTACCGATGCAAGTAGGTGGAATGGAGATAACTCTAAATCTGTGTAAAAATCTAGCGATGGCTACGAAACAATTTCCCTCACACACCAATAAACACTTTTAGACAAAGAGCAAGATCCAAGATTCGAATCGTTTTATTCACACAGAAGTGTACAATCCGATACCCGTGCTTCAAACAGTAACATTGAGTTGTTCGGCAATATAAATACGGGTTACATTATAAGTTGTTCACTGGTCCCGAGAGGGTCATGGGTTGATGTACACCCGGTGTTTGTTTGTGTTCCCTGAACCCGAAGTAATGTAACTCTTCCGCTGAAAATAACCACTTTCGTATCACTTATGTACCCAAGGCTAGCAGTAACCACTGAAGAATATGGAAACGGATACCAAAGAATTGTAGATGTCCACCACTGTTTGGTCCATGGGACTTACATAAACTTGTACAATAGCTCTTTAACCTGCAGGATATTGAGACAGGGTTCACACCTGATTCTGGCTGCTTTTATTAAAACAAAATTTGTTCGTCGTGGCTAACGTGAATCATGTTGAAAATATATCAGTACTGCATTACGTTACTTCTACCCCTACCAAGGACTCACCAACAGGGGCCCATGGTTACTGATATCTGATACTACCAGTCACAGGTATGGCATTGGATGAATGGGATGGGGAGTGCGAGGACAGACACAATTCTGGTCCATCGTCGTCCTTTAGTTAAAAGGAAACAGCATTATTAATCACTCGACATTGTAACAAGCGTTTTTTTGTGTTTTTTTTGCGCTTTTTAACAGGTTTTTGTGTTTATATAACGCTGTACCTAATATATAACATGTAATGTAAGTGTTATAGTGTCTACTTCAGGACAGTCATGTCCAAATATTTCTACAGACCCAAAACTATGTAGCCAGGCTATATGATATTTAGTTATTTTTATTCAATCTGCAATCCTGATCTTTATCACTACCGCAGCGTACATTGTTTTGTCAGCTACCTTGTTCCTCTTTGTCAGTTCCATTAATTACTGTCTATGACATTTATGGCCTTTATTTGCTCATCCCCCTTGGCTGTGTCTGTCATCACATCAGCTGTAGAAGAAAGTGCTATTAGTTTCTCTATCTCTCCATTGTTGAATCTTTGCCTATCTATTGTTGTTACAAACTATATGTGTGTATGCTCACATCTATACTGTACGTGAGATGTGAGTGTGGAGACCGGCATTCCGACTGTCTTTGTGGGAACGACTGCAAGCAGGATTATGCCACTCACAGGAAAGGCCCTGGGGTTGAGCTGGAAGTCCTCAGTCATATATACTTGTTTGTCATGTCTTGTGAAACCAACTAAAGAAGTTTGAGCAACTAAACTGTGCTTTCGTCTTCATCAACGTATTCATTTGTGATCGTCAACGTAGCGTTCATCAAATACCGAACTAATTCACCCCGAGCCGATGACCACATCCACCCGTTGACAACTGGTCCCGTTGACATAAGCAATATTCTCACCTGTAACATTTGTTATGCACAGAGTGCACATGGTGGAATGAACATAAAAGTACATGAAGTCACTGCTTACCCAATCTATAAACTTGATGTAACATTTAGCCATTTTCTCACGGAAACGTTACTCATAAGTTAACTCGATCTCTCTTGGCTGATTGATAATCTTGAATTCTCTAAACTGTATCATTTAACTTTGTGAAAAATGTAAATTCTTTGGTTCATAAGTTGGGGAGACTCCTCTTTCATTTGATATTTAGTCTTATGATGGATAGCCGCAGTCACATACCTTCGTCGAGGGATAGAACCTATCTAAAGTTGGATATTGTTTTCTTGTACGCTTGAGACGCTTGCTTCCTTAACGAAGAATCTAAGTGGTGCATGGGCACTGAAATAATTATGAATCTTACAGTTGTAATGGTGCAGAGGGTAGTGAATTATCCAGACAGCCAAAATAGATCAGTTGAAATCGACTTAGGATTAATCTGTCCTCCTTAGAGACTCAGTATGACTACACGTGTGTTGGTGTTGGCGCAGAAGGATGGTGACAGACGGTGACAGTTCATGTGAACTAGGCCTTGAATTAATCTATGACAGATCAAATGGAGCAGTGGTTAAAATTATGCTTCTGGCAACTGAAGAATACACGTGAGTGTCCTTGGGTTTCGACTCAGCCCCAGTCACACATGTGCTTGTACTAAGACCTATGTCATAACTTCCGTTTCTCTTTTTCTTCTCCAGGGGAGGTGAGGTTACGCGGAACACCCGGGCTCCATTACCCACTTGGGCACGATGAGTGAAGTCCATTTCTGCGTTCCACAGTCAAACCTTGCCCACTGTTGTTAGAGTTCGACAGCTGATTATGACTTGGACTTTATAACACGTTCATTAGAACGCTAATGTTTCAAAAACTAGTAAATGAAGTCCATTCACCAGTGAAAATATGCCTTTCTGAAACAAGTGTACATGTCCTTTGTAGTCCAACTCTTTCAAAAGGGCTTGTTTTTAAATGATCACCGTCAAGTAGTAAAATATTAAAGATGTTTGTAAACAGTTGTGGTTATCCAACCCCACCGACTACAACGCTCATAATCACATGAAATGGCAAAGGCAGATGTTTTCCGGAGGAACGACCTGAACGTGCCTGCACTAAACGCAGCTGACAACTTAACCACTGCCTTCGGGAACCCTGATGAAACATCTTTTGAGTAGAAAATACCTGATCTCAAATGTTGTGACGTATGACCATTTAAGGCAGGACATGATGGAATATTGGTCCAGATGGAGAGGAAGGTAAACTGTTGGAAAGTTGAAGACAATCTTCTTGTCATACAGTCACGTGAACTGACTATTTGGTAGTTAGTGAGCAACATTACAGTCAAAGATGTTTAGTGTTCAAAAGGCCCCCCGCCCATATACATTGGAGTTATGCATTATTGTTACGAGAGAGTATTTTCTGTAAATTGTATTATTAATTAAGTACTGGGTGACAACGTTTATTTTTTTAAATAATAATTATTATGGGTCACATTTCGTATCATAGATGTTCAGTGGTATAAACATTTTGTTGGCAGGCGTTTAAGATAGTTTTGTAGAGCTACTTCCCTTTGATTATTTTACATCCCTCTGACTATTTTTATATCTAAACGCGAGGCTGGCCTAGAGGCTGGTAAGTGCTCGAACTTTCAGGAATTATTGACTGTGTACATAAAGGCTAGTTGCCGTGTTGTCGACGCGGAAATACACACAGACTACTGGAGTATCTATCTGCCTCTCCGTCAACGCTTGTTTTACATAACCGCTGCCTGACAGCTCGCTGTTTTGCATTCTGCATAACTGTATCTCACTCTTGCACCAAGACTTCGGTGAGTTGGCATTATGTGACCCATCACTTCAGATTTGACTCAGTACTATTGTACAAGAAACCTCTCTTGTGAATCTGTATATTTTTGTCTTCGTTTTGCTCAATGTAAAGAATTAGTGTTATATATTTTGCTGGTTCTAGGGGGATTTCTTACACCTTTTGTCACGGCAATTTTTAAACGCAACAGTTATACGTTGCAATAATTAGTAACTAGCGATCCAAACAGTAGATCATGATACAGGCAGAACATAATGTGCAAGTAGTGAAATACGATGTGTCTACAAAACTTTATTATCAGATTGTTACATTTAATAAGAGCATAAGTGATATAGTACAACAGCTTTATTATTACGTGCTGGTCATGATCAGTTGATGACAGAAGGTGCTAGGAAGCTAATCAAGGTGGCTTAGAGGGATAGCATTAAGCCATAGCTTTCATACGCAAATCTTTATAAAAAGGACATACAAGTGAAAAACGGATTTCATTTTCCACATCGAAATTACACAGAGGACATCGTTCAATACAGAAAAGGGTCTTCCTTCTTTTACCATTATGCTTAACAAACCTCAACTAACGTGTATAAATGGATATCTTAATTTCCATGATGTAACCAGACACAGCCTTTAGGACTCTGACTTTGTCATCTGATACCATCAGTTTGACCATGACGGTTTGTTTGTCCGTTTCACTCCAAGAGGTGTTGCAGGAGCAATGTCCATTCATTCACTTGTAGCGACAGTTTAACAAATGAGGTGAATTTCGTATCGATATTAGAATAATTTGAAGAAAACAATATCTCTCCTCTCAACAAACGCTGCTCACGCCATCAAGGGCTGACAAAATCAGATTATCGAAATTCCTGAACCTTTAAGCTGATCTGTATTTCTTTCCTAAATCTCCTATGCCCACATGTTACAATGAATTGATTTGAGCACTATGGTCTATCGTTGAGAGTGAGTGAGTGAGTGAGTGAGTTAATATTTAACGTCACATCAGCAATATTTCAGCCATATCGTGACGAGGACATGTTTGATATTGAAATGAAATATGTACACATTATGAACACCTGTCGTCAAAGAACAGTAAAACAACTAGAACATCATAGTTACAATTACAACTAGTGTGGAAAGTTACATTTAAAACTACTGAAGGTAGATCACCACACTATGGACCATGGGGACTTTTCCTTCCTACATGCATGGACACTAGTTGGATTTACATCATCCCTTCAGCTGTTAGCAATTTAGGAATTCTAGCCATACATTAAAAAGACACATATTATACGATTAAGAATGTGGAAAGTTTTAATTTACTTTGAATGTTTATGGACTTACGTACCCTCCGAGGAGGACAATAATTTCACAGTACTTTAACACCCTTTGAGGATACAGCCATTAACAACCACTGTCACAAACTTCCAATGATAAAATATGTTTCTATTTACTAAATCATTTAACAAATCTAATTCTTTTAAAATTGAAATAAATAATTGCAAACTTATATGGTTATTAAAAGATCCTTCATAGTTCGGGATTTGAAATATGTATCCCTTCTGACGGAATATTCAATACAGTTTACGCAAGACATGCTTGATAGGTTTTTAATCGCCTGAAGGCAAGAACGCCAGTCTGAATAGATTATATATTCATGTTTAGGGTGCATTTGAATACATTTAAGAGCCGTTCATATGGCGCTAGCTTCAACCGTGAAAACAGAACTTCTATACGGTAATCGAGAGGATATTGTTCTGGAGCAAATGACAGTGGCAATGACGATGATTTTTTAAAAATATTCTAATTCATTAGTGCCTGGTCAATGCACTTAATGTTAGGTTGACTTGTGGCCAAAACCAGTTGCCAAGGAGGAGAAGAAAGCTGTATTTCCAGCTATATGCCGGCCGAAGAAAGACATGGTTTAATTCTGTGGCCTAGAGGCGAAACAAGAGAAGATATCTTGTTGTATAAATCCTCATAAAGGGGATTGAAAACACAGTTATATACAGGGTTAGATTCATTAGAGTATAATTTGGTAAAGTATTGTAAAGACAATTTTATACGGCGTTGTGTAAGAGATCATAGGCCTCAACGTAGAGGATGTCAAGAGGTGAAGTTTCTGAAAGACCCAAAGCAAGGTCTGAGACCTAAGTCGTGGATTGTCTTTGAGACAAAACGTTGGTGGAACAGCCAGCAATATATACATCTAGATTATGATTATTAAATTAAATGTGTATACTTAATAGAAAAGGACATGTCTACAAGCATTTGACTGAAGCCAACAGTTGGAAATGATGATGCTTGATTGAGGAAGGTTTCTTCCTCTGTTAACCTCTTCACCATGCCGTATGTACGTCATAAGGCAGGTAGACAAACTTGAAATAACAAATAGTTTATTCCAATTGCTTCCTATTATTTAGTTTATGTATTCTTCCAATAACATCATTACACTGTGTATCGACTTACGTCTAATGACGGCAATAGTTGATTCTCTCCTTTTGATACACTTTTGACGAAAATAGCAATAGCATTTAATTTAATACCTCAACTTCGAAGCGCACCTGTGGGAGAGCTTAGTGCTTAAAGAATTCGTTCGTCGCCTGAAGACCGTGTGCTATTCCTCCCAAGGGTACAATCTGTGAAGCCAAGTTCTTGTGCTCCCCGTTGTGATATTGAGGAAAAAATCAAGCGAAAATAAACACTTTCACTCACAAACTCACTTTTAAGTAGGAGTCTAATCTTTTTTCGCTATACCAGCTATCTGTTCTTCCCATGTTATTGTAACATATTATTTCTGGTGACATCGTTACGTTTCAATCTGTCAAGCAGTGTTTAAACCATTCTTCCTTAAGCGATTCAAAGTAACAAACGTGTATATTATCAAAACTGGAAACTATATCCACTGAAGTTGCAGATCTAACAGTAATGACAAAAATTAATGTTACCGTATTAATTTCTTACCGCATGATATATGTAATATATGAAAACACAGAATTACATCTGGTCATGAACTGGTACTTGCTTCTACCTGACACGTTTTCCACGATTACTTCAGATGCGACTCACATATCGTTAAACAGTGGCAATTTGTCGATATTTTCATGCAACACTATCAAATGACATCAGCTACATTAACCATATTTTCAGTAGCCAATGCTGGATACCTGAATAATCCACGTCTCGACTGAATATACCGTTACCAAACACGCTTCAGTCGATGACACTGTCTTAGTTGTAAACATAGTGTTTCAGCTATGAACATATCTGTAGACTGACACCAGAATTACGTCATTGCAGTACCATGATCGCGACAAACAATTCCTTGAATAACACACTAACATTTATCTCCTGGCAGTGAGCACTTTCAGCCGACCATTATTCCATGGTATAAAATCACCATTCTTGCTGTTCAGAACTCCCAGTAATCTTTCATTGACTATCTGCTCATCCGTCAACTCTCCGTTTTGTCAGCAATGGGAATGGATAGTGATGATAATCACTGGTAAAGGACAGTTAATTGGAGACAGTGACCATTCTAGCCATTCATCTACATCAGGTAATAATGGTGTATAAAGCGTTCATGCACAGTACAATGACCACTAGCTCTTTATACATACTCTTCCAGTGACCTTCTATTAACTATCTGTAACAACTGATCAGTTTAAATACCCATTGTAATTGACGGACATACTCATTGTTTTCAATATATACGTACTCAGCGATCTCATCACTATCAAGTCTATCACTGCCAACACACGATGATCTCCCATTACCTGTCCGTTACCAGTAATTATTTTCACTATCCATTCTTATTGCTGACAAAAACCGATGATCTTCCATCAACTATGCATGCACAGCATACACAGGTATAGCCCCTATTCTCGTCATCCCTTTCAGGTCGCCGATCCTCGTATCAAAAGTCTAACATGACTTGTGTGTACTTCAAAACTGTTGGATTCAACATCAAGCATGTGTTTAAACAATACAGTGAAAACTGTCATAACCAGCATCTGTCCAATGCGACAAGTTGTCAGCACTGGCATAAAATCTCAGTCCCATGCGCGACTTGCACATCAATCATCAGCTCTTCATACCGGCACATTGTCTAAACTGGATTATTTACTTAGTCCCAATGAGAGCCGGTGTAGACAGCTTCCACTGTACATAGTGCATGGATTGAAAACAATATAACAATAATTATGCTCAGCATTTTCGTATTCTATCAGCTGTATTTATAATTCGGCAAACTGACTGAGAGTGCCACCACATGATCAAAAAAGTACACACACTACACACCCGTGTCACATACAGAAATTAACTTTTAGGCAGTAGTGTATGTACGCTGCCAGATAATTAGTAGTAGGCCCTCGTCTGGATCGATCGACATCTCACAAGATAGACTTCAGACATTTCGTTGAAGGAATGTGTTCATGTGGAAAATTGACACCCAATCTAGAAATGTAATTGGTAATTGAAAGTAGCTTATTGATATCAATAGCCTCTCCATCACGTAGTGTGACATAACAATATTTTACGTTTTCAACTTCGTATTTTGCACCAGTTCTTGTCTTGCATAAGCCATGATCCACATTTGAAGAAAGACGCTTCCGCAGCTTGCTTCTAGCATGAAACACGCGAATTGTCGCTACACGCATCTCGACTAGGTCAATGTAAGATGTAAGTCTTCACTTTGGTTCTTGGCTGACATTAGACGCGATCAACGTGAGACAAAGATGCAAACGCCGCATGCCTGGGACACATATCTGAAAGTTCGAGTTGGAAAGACTGAGCTGACACCACATTTAATAGTATTCAGCTAGCCGTGGGAGAAAAACCGGTAGTGATGTAGGTCTCCACTTCAATGAAACGTTCTTGCATAGGTATGCTGCTGACAAAGCTGGAAATATAACCCACATCGAATTTCGGCGCCTCAGAGGACTTGGCCAATTTGGAGACCATAGGAAGAAATCAAGGATACAAGCAAAAACAAGCAACATGATTACAGGTCGGGACAGTAGCACCGTCGGAGATTGAATTAGATATACGCCCCTCTTAATTCAAACAAATTATAAAATCCCCAGGACTTTCACACAAGGTTATTGCTTTGAAGTTGTATTAGTGTCACGCTTTTCATTCCGCTTATAGCCAGTTGTTACGAATTAGACTAACGCAGTTTCTGGAATTACCGATACCGTAACCTTGACATCAGTTATCTCCTTTGTGCAGAGTAGGACTGCGTAATTCTGCTACAGCACACACTCTAGGGAAATTATTGTGTTTCTAATGTGACTTACATGTCTAACAGACGTTCATCCGTCTGCCTACATAAACATTTGCGACCCACATCTCAGCATGTTGTTTTCGGTTCATTTCCCTCTTGTCTTGGGAGAATAAAAGTATTCAGACGTTACATGACAATTCAGAATGAAACATATTTCTCATCGTCAACAAAGCTAATCTGGTATCTACGCCACTTGACATTTGATAGCATACTTCTTATGGCCCTTCCTCTTTTCTCTTTATTCATGTATCTGAGATCGATTCTGGACACAACACATGAGACAATACTCTAGGCTGCAATGAATCGACCAAAAAAAAACAAAAACGTTTCATCAACCACTACGACTTTATAAAATGCATATACGCCATTTGTGACGTATTCAGATAAAATAATTGTATATTTGGACACTGGACTCTGTCAATACAAAATAGTTCACCCCACTAGAGAAATTCGACCTGTGAGGATCGTGAGAGACTGTGTTATCAGTACCCCATTCTCGTCAGGTCCGAGCAAATCGTAAAAGAGGGCTTAGGATCTGTAGCATTCGCTAAGTCATTGTCGTAGCTCATTGTCGTAGTATGGATCTGTACTCGTTCCATCAGTTACTTGTCCTTCTGGTGCGTAATCGATGGTAGATGGTAACCAACAGCATGCACAACTGATGTGTCAAGTAGTAGCAGTTGCTGTAACCTTCAGCGAAACCAGTGGTTCACACGCCGTTAACACGGATTGTAGGATGCACAACCTTATTTCCGACAGCGTGGATTGGTACTTGTGCTGTCAGTTACATGTCTGCCTGGTCAGTAGTCTATGGTTAATGGTCAGCAATGTTAATGTAGGCAAAACTGATGTTACTTTAACATTCACGTGCGAGATGTCCTTCACACTTCTATATAGATTGACAATATGGATGTTTTATAGCAGGAGATACCTGTCACAACAGCAGGGCACAGAGATGGAGTATCAGAATGAACCAGTATGCCCTCTCTTGACAAAACCGGAGACGTGACTCATTACCAGTTCATGATTACACCTTTCATGTTCAACATTCATAACAGCAGAAAACTGTTATTATAGAACTTACAGTCGTACTGACGTATTAACGGGGCTTGGATATTCCCAAACGTCATGGCGGACATACATTTACCTTGGTTCATATTTCGTTATTACATTTGTACACAGACATAACTAATATCCAACGAGTGAATTCTCGTCGAAAATAAAAACATTGATGTTCTTGTGATTGATGTAGTGATGATATTACTTATTTAAAATGACATAGAAAAAAACCCACTGATCCACTGACAGAAATAATTCTGTAGCTCTTTGAGCACGCTTGTGTGTGGAATCTGGTACATCATTAATACCTATTGCTGATAATCATTAATACTATTCATTAGGCACCAAGTAACATCCTTTACATATAAGCTGAGATATATGTTGGAATATGAATATCATTATACTTATTGCATTACATATAACAATGGATTCCAAACGACTACCTCCAAGTTATATACTCACTGCTTATTGTGTTTGCCTAATCCAGTGCGACAGACAAGAACGATTTCAAGAGATGAAAAGCAAAGTAAGTGAAATTGAATTTGACGTCCCAAATCATGATACAGAGATAGAAAAAAGTCCCGAGAGGAGGTCAACCCACGAACGTGAAAAACACGCGCTAATCGTACGACAATATATATAAAAAGATATACATGATAGACGACAAAATCTGTCTTTCGACGGCATCCCTGAATCCCCTAAAAAAACACAGAGAGGACCCTGTCTGAGTTTCTGTTCGTCAAGCGGCCTCCCTGCGCCCAGACACTGGTGTCTGGACACTGTTGAAAGTGATGTCCACTGAAGTGGTCCTCGAGACACGAGACCCCAACAAACTTGGATCCCTGTGGGTCAGATGAGAAAATCAATTGTCAACGTCTCAAATCTTTTTGTTTACATTTTGAAGATGCTGCAAGATTCCTAACTCTCAGATGAACAATGTATATAAGTGTAAACAACCCTCATTGTTCTTGTTTTCAATACTGTGAGTGCAATTACAATTGGTCCTTTGATATGTTTATGTCAGTCTTGAATTGATATATTTCATTTGAACGCCTTATTCTTCTTTTTCCGAGAATACATGTGTATAATATTATTATGTTGCACTCCATGCCTTATGTGCTATATATAGCACCAGCGTCGTTCTGAGCACAACAGGTCACAAAGTACACCGCCCAAGCGCGAGCACGTTAATCTTGGTTAGTGTGAATTATTGCCACGCACGTGTGTGACTCTCATAGATTATCTTTGTGTTTTGCCATGAATTAACAAACTCTAAGTAATATAACTCTTATATCTGTCTCACACAAACATAATTACGCACTGTGTGTAATACGTTTCGGATAACGATATCATAATATCACTAGCTAAGATATGTATGCATGATAAGTAATATATGTAATACCATAACCAGGATGATGCTTTGTGTTTAACTCCTTGACTGTGATTGCAGTGACAATTACTTTCTGATTACAAGTATGTTTCTGTCTGTTTTGAATTTATATCAAGGGAACGTTTTCACACATCCTTTTTCGACAATACAAGTTTATCATATGAATAGGAAAGAGCTCCTTCCGCTCCCCCATATCCTTTATTCCGCAGGTAAACAGAAGCGGTACTAAGTGGTTAAACCCTATATAAAACTTAATTTTGGGGCCTTTGGTTATTTTTGTTAATCCTCTAGTAATTGTTGTGTCATGTGGTGTTAGTAATTCTGGTATGTGTCAATATATCAATGTTATTTGGGATGGGGGAATGAGAGGAACTCTTACCTATGAGTTTGTTGCACGCCATTGTTGCACAAACATATTTGCTATGCGTAATGTGTTTTGGAGGATAGTATCGTGAATATCATCAGCCGTTGCGTGCACGCATGACATAAAATATTTTATGTTAATTCGTTTAGAGTAATGAAACATCTGATAGGTACCTTGAAACATAGCTGGTCATAATTATTGTTTATCCATAGGAAAGCGGAGTCCGCGACCTTCTCCACAAAAAGCTTGCCCACGGATGTGTCTTTGTCTTTAACCTTTCTATCCTTTGTTCTATTACATACATACATACATACATACATACATACATACATACATACATACATACATACATACATACATACATACATACATACATACATACATACATACATACATACATACATACATACATACATACGAAATGTGTAGAATTGTGGAATGAAGAATGTTTTGTCATATATCTAAATGATATACATATTTCTATAGACCATGAAAAATGAATGGTGTTTAGATTGTGTTATTGCACCTTTCAAGTCAAAGGCAAGGGGAGTGGATGTACTTTTAAAAAATAATTTTGAATACCAGAAACACAAGATATCTGAGAATGAAAATGGAAACTACATAGCTTTAGACATAACCGTTGGCGGTATTATACTTACCCTCACAAATTTATATGGACCAGATTCTGACACTCCTACTTTTTTCATACAAATTTATTCCATAAGATTATAATTATGGGTATTGATGCAATTGCAATTTGATTGAAACATAGCTTTAGATCCTTCGAATGACCAAGAAAACTATAAGAATATTAACAACCCTGGGGCTCACCAAATCTTTTTTGATAATTTAGAAAACATGAACTTACTCTCGCTCAGTAGATTATTCTGGAAAAACATTAACAGTTTTGTTCATTAGGTCTTACACAGAACATTCGTATTCTCAGCTCAGGATATGCTATTTTGTGCCAATAGTGACCCTTTGCTCAACCACAAGATCATGTTAGCCAAGTGCCACATTTTTGTCATGAATAACAAGGGTGGGAAACCAAGTTTCACAACATATAAAGGGTTACTGAAAGATGTGTATGCCACTGAGAAATATATTGCTAGAAAGGAATTCAATATGAATGTATCTGACAGAATTGTCATATTCATATTCATATTAATACGCAAAACTTTGTCCACAAATCGTTTATGTAAAGTGTATGCAAGTGAAGGTGAATAAAACAAAATGTGAAACAAACCTGATATCATATTCGGCAATAATTAACCAATGCATTAATGACTACATTCTTCGACCAAGTCGACCCAAAATATACCTGACTCAACACAACCATGGAATCACAGTCTGATGCCGATACAGGGGCGGTAAGCCGAGGCTTCAGAGAAACGTTAATGCAACAGAACCGTTGCGCCGTGTTATCCACTCTCTGAAATATAAACTTACGATCTATGTATTTAAATGTATTGACCAAATGACGTCACAACATACTGAGTATTGTCAAATCAAACTGAATGAAATAATTCCTCTATTTTTCGCCGGAAACGCGCTTTGCGTAGGGTGTAGATTCCGTGCATCCTTTACTGCCTCCATGTGTCTTTTCTGGAGCAGATATTTAAAACTACTCAATATTTCTTCACCAAACCTTTAAGTAGCTGATCTTTGTATGCTATATGTAACAACGACTACTTACATCCCACGACAGATTGTAAATTTCAATTTTGTTACCCCTTATGCAGTTATGCATTCTTCCTAGAGCAACATAACATTATGTAGCGTCTAAAGGCATGCTATACGTTGATCTTTTCCTTTGATACACTTGTGATGAAGATAGCAAAAGCATAAAACAACTCTAATAAGTGGCAGGGCCGCGAGAGAGCCTAGTGCTTAAAGAATTCGCTTGTCAAGCCGAAGAAACGGGTTCGAGTCCTCACATGCGTACAAAGTGCCAATCCTAGTTCTAAGAATGAAGATTTTTATGGATATCAACTTCTTTATGAGGGAACACAACGTTTCGGAGTTAATGCTTACTCCTTCATCAGGTGATTGAGAAAGGGATACAGAGGAGTATTTATATGTACAGGTAAAACAATAACAAAGTAACAAGTGGAATGAGTTAACGAAAGCTAGTATAAACAAGCACTGATAGGAAGACGATAGTTAAGATAACAATGATGGAAGCCAATGGTAATGCATTACAGTTGATTGGATATGTTTACATAACACAGATACGGGGTAAGGACGATGTACATGATTGGGGATAAGGATGGAAGCCAATGGTGATACATTACGCATGATAGGATGATGTACATAACACACGATAGGGGGTGAGCATGTTTACATGAGGGTTGATGATGTACAAACACAAGTAGGTAAGGATGTACTCGGATAGATTGGCTATACATGAAGTACATAGATAGAATGTACACAGATAGATGAGATTAATTTATCAATAAGTCCCAGGCACTTGGTAGGTGCACTCCTTGGTCACGGTTGATGGCTGGTTTCTGTCTCTGGATCTCAATGGCCTCTTGCAGTTTCCTTTGGCGCCAGTTGTTGTTGGTGGTAGATAGTATCCTAGTGTCCTCCCATCGAATTGAGTGTTCAGGGTTCTTGAGAATGTGTTCAGAGATGGCCGATTTCTGGTCGAGTTTCCTGACTGAGGTCTGATGTTCCTTTATTCTGGTGTTGATTGGTCTCAGCGTTTCTCCAATGTATAGGTCGCCACAGTTGCAAGGGATCTGGTAGATGCATCCTCTCGGGTTAGGGTGTTCACAGCTGGGTCCTTTACCGTTGGCTTTTAGGTAGGTCTTGATGGTCTTGCCACTGGAGAAGGTGACATCGATGCTGGTTTTGGTCTTGATGAGGCGTCATCAAATATCACCCTACCTTGGCCCCATCAGTCATCAAATATCACCCTACCTTGGCACCATCAGTCATCAGATATCACCCATACCCTACCTTGGCCCCATCAGCCATCAGTCATCAAATGATGAGGCGTGATATTTGATGACTGATGGCTGATGGGGCCAAGGTAGGGTATGGGTGATATCTGATGACTGATGGGGCCAAGGTAGGGTGATATTTGATGACTGATGGGGCCAAGGTAGGGTGATATTTGATGACGCCTCATCAAGACCAAAGCCAGCATCGATGTCACCTTCTCCAGTGGCAAGACCATCAAGACTTACCTAAAAGCCAACGGTAAAGGGCCAAAGGAAACTGCAAGAGGCCATTGAGATCCGGAGACAGAAACCAGCCATCAACCGTGACCAAGGAGTGCACCTACCAAGTGCCTGGGACTTATTGATAAATTAATCTCATCTATCTGTGTACATTCTATCTATGTACTTCATGTATAGCCAATCTATCCGAGTACATCCTTACCTACTTGTGTTTGTACATCATCAACCCTCATGTAAACATGCTCACCCCCTATCGTGTGTTATGTACATCATCCTATCATGCGTAATGTATCACCATTGGCTTCAATCCTTATCCCCAATCATGTACATCGTCCTTACCCCGTATCTGTGTTATGTAAACATATCCAATCAACTGTAATGCATTACCATTGGCTTCCATCATTGTTATCTTAACTATCGGCTTCCTATCAGTGCTTGTTTATACTAGCTTTCGTTAACTCATTCCACTTGTTACTTTGTTATTGTTTTACCTGTACATATAAATACTCCTCTGTATCCCTTTCTCAATCACCTGATGAAGGAGTAAGCATTAACTCCGAAACGTTGTGTTCCCTCATAAAGAAGTTGATATCCATAAAAATCTTCATTCTTATGTATTTTCACTTCTAATGACGTTCAAAGACTTAATCCTAGTTCTGGTGTAACCCGTTGTGATATTGCTGGATTAGACGATAAATAAACTTTTAAACTCACGTAGGAGACTATCCGCGATATTATGGGAATCATTTGAATAACGTATGAACGTAGCTATTCTTGACAGCAGTGATTATATGACCAGAGGCATATGCTGATACGCAATTAGTTCCTGCATGCCTATAGTCATTGTACAGAGGAAACATCATATTTCACTTTTCGCTATACCAGCTGTCTGTTCTTCCCATGTTATTGTGACATAGTATTTCTGATGACATCGTTACGTTTCAATCTGTCCAGCAGTGTTTAAACCATTCCTCTTCAAAGTAACAAATGTGTATAATAATAATAGTGAGTATTTGTAACTGCGCCTGCATCCGTACATTCGATGCTCGCTTAAGGCGCTACAAAAAAGGTGAATGTATGTTTAATGTATACATGCCGTTACTTATAGTTAGAATTAAAAAAGAAGAAAGATCTAAGAGAAGGCTATTGAAATGTAATGGGTTTTCAAAAGGGACTTGAAAGAGTTCAGTGATTCGGCACATTTGATGTCAGCTGGCAGTGAATTCCAAATCAATGCAGCTGTGTAGGTAACGATCCCTTGACCATAGGAAACAAGTCTGGCTTTGGGGACTGTAAGTAAATGCTGATTCTGGGATCTGAGACATCTTGCACGGGTGTACAGTGTAAGAAGTTCAGATAGGTACCCTGGAGCTTGACCGTGGAGACATCTATATACAAGACACACTATTTTGAAGTTCACACGGTACTTAAGAGGAAGCCAGTGTAGGGAAATGAGTGATGAAGTGATGTGATCTCTCTTGGATTTTAGGCATACAATACGGGCAGCATCATTTTGAATTGTTTGGAGTTTCTGTAATTGCACAGAGTTCAATCCAACGTGGAGGCTATTGCAATAGTCAAGTCTAGAAAAGACAAGAGATCTCACTAAGGCATGGGCACAGTCTGTGGTGATGTATCGGCGGACTGAGCTAATGACTCTGAGGTGGTGATGGCAGACATTACGTAGATGGTTGATGTGGGCCTCTAGTGAGAGATTAGAGTCTATGTACACACTTAGATCCTTGGCAACAGAGATGGGTTGACTAACAGAGGAGGCTAGCTTGACACCTGAGATACTCCATGCAGTTGCCTATGGCTGCCGGCTATAAATAGTTCGGTCTTACTGTCATTGGGCTGAGGCATCCTAGATGTAATCCATCTCTTTATGCCAGACACACAGTCATCCACAATCTGCAGGTCTGTCAAAAGTGAGCTCCGTCTCAAGATGGTAGTGAGCTGGGTGGCATCTGCATATCCATAGTGGCTGCACCCGTGCTTGTTGATAACTGCTGGTAACGAGTTCACATAAAGCAGGAATAGAATCGACCCAAGGACAGACCCTTGAGGAACTCCATGGGATAACTCAAGTCATGATGAAGTAACACCCTTAACTGACGCTTCTTGACTCCGACTACATAGATATGACTGAAACCACCTCAAAGCAGTTCCTCTCACTCCAACTTGCAGATTCAGGATTTCGAATAGCTGTGCACGATCAACAGTGTCAAACGCTGTAGTCAAATCAATCAACACAAGGACAACCATATTCCCAGAATCCAGAATATTTCTCAAGTCATTTACTAATCTTAGAAGAGTTTCTGTGTAGTGATGTGGACGATAAGCCGACTGGAATCTATTTAGCAGATCATGTGATGAAAGGTGAGCCATCAGCCTCTTTGCTATAGCCTTTTCAACGAGTTTTGACAGAAATAGCAAAATCGACACAGGTCGATAGCTTTTCCTTTCTGAACAGTCCAATTTGTTGTTTTTAATCAGAGGCTTGACTATTGCAGTTTTCAAAGATTGGGGAAATGTGCCATTTGAAATACTTGTGTTTATGATATCTGTGATGACTTGGAGTACACAATCTAAATGAACCACGACAAGCTGAGTTGGCATAGGGTCAGGGGCACAGGTAGTCTAATATGATTGCAAGATAAGGGATATTACATCAGAAAAGGAAAAGGGTTGAAAATCAATGAGAGTTGATCCTTGGAACACATATTGTTGGTCGTACAGTTGATCGGTGACACGGCAGGACAGACGTTGTCTGATATCCAGGATCTTGTCTCCAAAGAACTCATTAAATGACTCTGCGAGAGCAACAGGATCCGAAATATCTGGAAGTATATCTTTGCTCTTTTTGCCCTGAAAAGAATTCAAAACTTTTTGGAGTTCACGTGGTTTGCCTTGGAGACTGGAAACTTTCCGTCAGTAGAATTAGAATTCTTTTACTCTGTTCTATATCATCAAAACTACATCCACTGAAGTTGGAGATCTAACCGTAATGACAAAGGTTAATATATTAATTTCTTACTGCTTGACGTGTGTAATATTTAAAACACAGAGAATCACATCTGTTCATGAGCAACCTGCTTCTAGCTGATCTGGTTTCCACGACAGCTTAAGACTCGACTCACGTTATTAAGCTGTGTCAATTTGTCGATATTTCCAGGTAACACTATCAAATGATAACAACTACATTAACCCTATTTTCAGTAGCCAGTGGTGGTTACCTGAATAATCCACGACTCGAACACATACACCATAACAAAAGACGCTTCAATCGATGACACTGTCTTATTTGTAAACAAACTGTTTCTGGGATGATCATATTTGTAGATTGATACCAGAATTACGTCATTGCAGTACCATGATCGCAGCAGCAGTGATACCTTGAACAACTCACATTAATCTCCTGACTCTCAACACTTCTAGTCGACCATTATTCCATGGTATAAAATCACCATTCTTGCTGTTCAGAACTCACAGTAATCTTTCATTGACTCTCTGCTAATCCGTCAACTCTCCGTTTTGTCAGCAATGAGAACGAATAGTGAGAATAACCACTGGTAAAGTGGAGCTAAAAGGAGACATTGGCCATTCTAGTCATTCATCTACATCACGTGATAATGCTCTATAAACCATTCATGCACAGTACAATCACCAGTCTCTACTTACACAACAGATACCACCCAGTGATATTCTGTTAACTTCCTGTAACAACTGATTTGGTTTCTATAGAATATATGTACTCACTCTCACCATCCAGTCAATCACTAAGAGAACATTGTGATCATCTATTAAACATCCATTTTCACTGTTCATTCTGATCGCTACCAACACACGATAATCCTCTAATAACTGTCCGTTACCAGTATCCATACTTATTGCTGACAAAAACCCGACGATCTTCCATCACCTATTCGTACACAGTCCCTATCCTCGCCACCCCTGTCAAATCGCCGGTCCTCGTTTCAACAAGCCTGACTTGACCTGTGTGTACTTCAAACTGTTGTTATTAAGATCAAACATGTGTTTAAACAATACATAGTGCAAGTGGTGATGAAAATGTAATACGTTATGGGCAACATGTTTTTATTCTGTCAGCTGTATTTAATATATGTTTGTGTAGTTGGTGGAAACTGACTGAGAGTGCCAACACATGATCAACAGAAGTACACACACTACATACCCGTCTCACATGCGGGAATTAACTTTTGGGCAGTAGTGTCTATACGCTGCTGGGTAATTAGCAGTCGGTCCGCGCCCGGATCAACTGAAATCTCACATGACAGACTTCAGACATTTCGTTGAAGGAACGTGCTCACGTGGAAAATTGACCCCCAATCTAAAAATGTAACTTGTTCTAGAAAGTTCTAGGAACAGACTGGCATATTGATATCAATAGCCTCTCCATCACGTAGCGTGACATAACAATATTATACGCTTTCAACTTCGTATTTTGCACCAGTTCTTGTCTGGCATAATAAACGATTTCCACATTTGAAAGTGACGCCTCAGCTGCCTGATTCTGGCATGAACCAGGTGTTCTAAGAGTTCGTGTAAGTACAACATAGATAACGCCACTTTCATCAGTATTCAGCTATATGTATGAGAAACGCCGATAATGATCCACGTGTTCACTTAGCTTCTTGTCTAGAATTAGACACGATCACCGTGAGACAAAGATGCCGACGCTGAATGCTTGTAACATGAAACACATGTATTTCTTTAACACACATCTAAAAACTTCGAATCTACGGAAACGTCCTAATGCTACAGCCTGAATTTTTTTAAACTCCTTATTATTTCCCAATTAGTACTTAATATTTCCTAATTAGGACTTAGTATCTCCTAATTAGGACTTAGTATCTCCTAATTAGGACTTATTAGAGTTTAGAGGTTTGTACTGGATCGGAGCAAGATGGTTGCCTTCGTTGTCTCAACCTTGCTTGGGCACCCGTGAACGGCCACTTCCTCGTGGTGGGTGCTGGGTAACACTAAGAGCCGCTCACTCCCGTTGTGGACCCAGGGGGACATTTGCTCCACCAACCCGTTTGCTGTGGGTTGCGGCCCTCGACGGAGAAAGGGATTCTGGTGGTTGTGGGTAATAGGGGCCTGTAAACGTGTTCCCGTTCAATACACCACTTTAGCCCTGCCTTCGCCTAGACGGGTGGTTGAATGGGCCCGGTTCAACCAATCGGCTGGTCATGCCGAGCCCTGAGCACTAAATATCATTGCTCTATCATATCTTGGCTTGGTTCTATTTGGATGCAATTTTGAAATGTTTTATTTTGTGTATAATATAATATACACCTGGAAATTAATCAAGCAACACCCCAATTTTTTCTATTGGAGCAACTTTGAAGTGTTCTGACAATCAAAATATGCCGGGTTGATATAGTTTGACACTTTTTTATTCAACAGACGATCTCTGACAAACAACTTAAAGGGAAAAAGTATCAAGACTTTGCTTTATTGCAACGAAATCCAAATTCTTAAAACTGTCTTAAATTCATGAAAAAATGGACACAATTTACTATTCATCCACAGACGTTGTTGTCAGGTGTATTAACACAAATGTCACATGGAAAGAAAGAACAGTCATCTGAGAGTCTGCACACCGACTTTCATCAATATCTAGTGTGTCCTCCCTGCGCACGCACCACCGATTCCAGACGCCTCCTCATTCCTTGGATGAGTCTCCGGATCTGATTCTGGGGGATCCTGTTCCACTCCTCATGCAGGGCAGCCGTCAATTCGTTGAGATTATGGACTGGTGGGTCTCTCTGCCTCACACGACGGCCAATAAAGTCCCACAAATGTTCAATGGGGTTGAGGTCAGGGCTCATGGCAGGCCATGGAATTCTGTCAATTGCATTTTGCCGCAAAAAATCATTTACAGCATGCGCCCTGTGAGGTCTAGCATTGTCGTCCATAAACATGGGTCTCGTTGCCAGAGGATGGTTCTCAAAATGAGGTACCACAGCCCTGTCAAGAACCTCCTGTTGGTAACGAACACCGTTAAGGTTGCCACGGATGGTAATGATATCCAACTTGCAGTTCATGGAAATGCACCCCCATACCATAACGGAACCTCCCCCAAAGGCCACAGTCTCCTGGATGTTCCGTGGAGCCATTGCTGTGTTCCTCTGCCTCCAGACCCGAGTACGACCGTCCACCATGTGCAGCAAGAACCGGCTCTCATCTGAGAAATGGACCTTCCTCCAAGAGGCAATGTTCCAGTGCAAACGGTCATTACACCAGGCCAGTCGGGCTGCCTTATGGGCTGGAGACAGTCTGGGTCGCTTGATTGGCCTCCTTGCCCGGTATCCTGCAGCTTTCAGACGATTCCGAACAGTCCTGTTCGAGATGGGTCTCCCTGGAAGCCACTCCTGTCTCAACCGAGAGCTCGAGTCGAAGGACCTGCGCCGTACAAGTCTCAGTAAAGCTCTGTCCTCCCGGACTGTGGTCTTCCTGGGTCTTCCTGGTCTAGGCAGGTCTTTAACTTCATTAGTGGCCCGGTATTTTTTCAAAAGTTTTGAAATTATGGAATGATGTCGTCCGATTTGAGTCCCGATTTGTCTTAGAGACATACCAGCATTCCTCATGCCGATTATTTGCCAACGAGTGGCCTCTGATAATTTCCTACGTGCCATGACATTGAAATGAATGAAAAACCGAATGCAATCGACAACCTGCGCTTGTAAACACCCCAGGGAAAAAGTGCATTTTTCGAAAGTTGAGGTTAAAGCAATGCACGTGCGCTGTGCAAGCTTCACGCGCGTCATATCAACCCATGAAAAGCTCATGCTGTATGTCAATACATCAAAATTGAATAATCAATCATCAAAATTACTTCGTTAAACTTTGTTAAGTTTTTATGTGTCTTTGAATTTGGTGTTGCTTAATTAATTTCCATATGTACATATAAATTTTCAATTTTGTGAAAATGTGTCTAGATGCCGGTGCCAGAAGGCGACGGTTCATGGGCCAAACTGGTAGGCCTTACTACTGGTGTATATCATCTTTATTGGCACTTGGTGGCGGGTGAGGAGTAGGGATGATGAAACTTAATCATACAACCATGGCTTTTCCAACCCCCATAAAAAAATCAAAAGGTACAATGGAAGTTGATTCAGAGAATGATGATATGATTCCTAGAACAAAATCAGTGGAGTATTGACCCCGATTCTTGGTGATGGAAACACTAGATAAGACACCAATCAGATTAAACCCTTTCGCAAAGGGAATTTATGGAATCGCAGGTGATGTAAAAACTATCAAACGTCTGAGGACTGGATCTATTCTCATTGAATGTGCCAGGGGACAGCAAGCCACGAACCTAACGTCAATCGAGGAATTTGTCGGTATATCTGTTTCAGTATCTCCTCACAGATCCTTGAACACCAGCAAAGGCATCATAAGAGATCGTGATCGACTCTTTGATGACATGTCAGAGTTGGATATTGTTTCAGAAATGCATGATCAAGGGGTTACGTTTGTGAAACGATTTACCAGGCGACAAGGCACTGAAACGTTCAACACAAACGCTTACTTATTTTCTTTTTCATCTCCAACGGCACCAAAATCAGTTAAAGCAGGGTACTGCAACTTGCATGTTGAAATGTACCTACCACACCAATTGAGATGCTTTAAATATCAAAAGTTTGCATTGGTCATGGGTATAATTCGTGTAAGAACAAGATCACGTGCGCACACTGGAGCCAAACTTCCCACGTTACAGAAGGTTGTACCAGTGATGTTAAAAAGTGCCAGAATTGTTCTGGAGCACACTCATGATCGGGCAAAGCCAGCCTAGTATGGAAAAAAGAAATGGAAATAAGTAAAATAAAATGTACACAACATATTTCTTACACTGAAGCAAAGAAACTGGTATCCACTGCAGACCAGACTGAAACATATGCTTCTGTTCTCAAAACTCCAACAGTTTCCTCAGCAACAGTTAAGTGTCAAACAGAGTTGACATGGATCAGTTCTGTAAATCCTGAGCCGTACTCCTCATCTGAGTCTTTTACGCAGACAGCAGGTCCATTCCCAGCTGAACAGATTTCTGATTCTTCAGAACCTACTACTGTGACTGTGACACCGCCTCAGAGATCAGGATCACATAATGATTCATCACCTAACTCCCAATCTAGGAAAGAAAGGAATGGTTTAGCAAGATATAAAATTGACTCTTCCTCTCGCAACAAACAGACTGAGAGATATATCCAAAGGATCAAATGATCATATAAAACTTTACAACAAGTTTGGATCACTGGAACGGATGGATGTTTCCGAAAACATCCATCGCAGGACAACTAGTCTATCGCCTAAAAGAAACGGGCGTGTCAGATCTCCAGTTAATCCGCCAAAGAGATGAATAGTTCACAACCTTTAATTCAGTGGAATTGTAGAGAATACAAAACAAATTTTAATGATTTACAATTGCTGGTCCAAGACTACAAACCATCAGCTTTCTGTCTGCATGTCTGCAGGAAGCATATTTAAAGCAGAGCGACACAATAAAATTACGTCAGTACAACTCATATCATTGTTTTTGTCCCCCTGGAGGTTCTTCTATCTTGGTGAGAGAGGGAGGGATCCACAGCCCAGTCAAACTGAACAGTAATCTGCAGGATGTTGCATGTTGCATCGAATTACATTAAGTCTGGTGTTTACACTGTGTTCTTTGTACACTCCTCCTTCTTTTTTTCCTCATCAGTCTGATCTTCAGTCATTATATGATCAATTACCTAAACCGTGTGTCATCATGGGTGATCTGAATGGCCACAATCCACTCTGGGGTGGTCTATACACAAACATTAAGGGCAAGGTCCTAGAAGATTTTATTACAATAATGACATGTATTTCTAATGATGATTCAAACACATACCTCCACCCTGCTACAGGCACATACTCCTCACTTGATTTGTCACTGACAGATTCAAGACTACTCACCGAATTCGAATGGTCAGTTCATCATGACCTTTGTGGAAGTGACCACTTTCCAACTTTACTTTCATTCATTCATCCGGCCGATATTCCACCTTCGACAAGATACAAATTTTACAAAGGCAAATTGGTCTTCATTTGAGACATTATGCCTATATAAAATTATACCAGAATTAATTTTGGATACTTTTGATCCTATTGAAGTCTTTTCAGAAGCACTACTGGCAATTGCAAATGAAACTATTCCTAAATCCCCTACAAATCCACATATACGAAAACCATGGTATACTGACGACTGTAAACTAGCTAGAAAGGCTAGGGGGAAGGCAGAAAAGGATTTCCGTAATCACCCAAAAGTCCAAAATTTAAATTCAAGATATACAATGCCAAAGCCCGACGCATCTTCAAACAATCGAAACGCCAGTCTTAGCAGTATGAGTATCTAAACTAAGTTTGGAATATGATTCAGAAAATTAAGGAAAAGGTTCCGGATCCCGTGTTCAGCATCTGAGGGAGAGTAACACATTACTAACAGATACAGCAGATATCGCAAACAACCTTGGAGAATCGTTAGCTAAACACTCTTCCTCATCAAACTACACACCAAAACTTCAGAAATTTGAAGATCAGGAAGAAAAAAGAGACTTAATTTCACTTCTGATATCGGTGAGGACTATAATAAACTTTCCTCCTTACATGAATTGCGCACTGCTTTGGGGCATGCACATGATACAACAACAGGGGGTGATAATATTCATTATCAGTTATTGAAACATTTACCTGACACTTGTCTTGAAGTACTATTTTGTATCTTTGACCATATATGGACTACAGGGACTTTACCTTCTTCTTGGCGGAATGCTGTCGTCATTCCTGTACCTAAACCTGGCCGGGATCATACAGACCCTTCTAGTTATAGGCCAATACCTCTTACCAGCTGTTTATGTAAGACCAGGGAGAGATTGGTCAATAACCGACTGATGTGGTAGCTTGAAACAAATAATCTTCTAACAAATATTCAGTGTGGTTTCAGAAGAAATCGCAGTACTATAGACCATTTGGTTAGATTTGCAAACGTTTGTAAAGTATGCTAGCATCAAAAAGCAACATGCTGTATACATATTTTTCGATGTAGAAAAAGCTTATGATACGACCTGGAAGTGTGGAATTTTAAACGATCTTCATGGAATTGGTTTGAGAGGCCGTTTGTGTCAATTTATATCTGTGTGTTCAGCAGATAGGCAGTTTCAGATACGTGTGGGCTCCACCATGTCTGATATGTACGATCAAGACTAATGTGTACCACAAGCTAGTATATTATCAGTAACGTTATTCAGCATACAAATAAACAGCTTATCTAAGGTTTTAAATGAATCCATTGATGGATCATTATTTGTAGATGATTTTAATGTGTCATGTCGTGGTAGAAATATGCACACAATTGAGAGACAATTACAGATGTGTCTAAATAAAATTAATGATTGGTCAGAACGAAATGGTTTTAAAGTTTCAAAAACTAAAACCAATTGCATCCATAAATATAAGCCACACAGTGACCCAGAATTGTATCTTGCCGGCACTCTAATTAAAATTGTAAAGGAGGCTAGATTTCTGGATTGACATTCGATCAACATGTTACTTTCTTACCTCATATTAAATCTCTGAGGGCTAATTGTCTGAAAGCACTTGGTTTATTAAAGGTTGTTTCAAACTCCAGGTGGCGAGGGGACCAGAACACCCTTCTCCACTTATACAGATCCGTTCTAAACTCGATTATGGTTCCATCATTTATGGTAGAGCCTGTAACAATAATCTCTATTAGATTCTGTTCATCACCAAGGTCTTAGATTGTGTCTTGGATCTTTCCAAACTTCTCCTGTTGAAAGTCTTTACGTAGAGGCTGATGAGCCATCTCTAAAACAACACCATATAAAACTATCCTTACAATATATCACAAAACTATATTCTACCAAGTCTACCCCACCCTGCATATAATTGTGTATTTAATCCTCTTTATGAGGATTTGTACAATAAAAAGTCTTCTCTAGTTCCGCCTCTTGGAATACGAATTTAACCATTGATTGCTGCTCTCGGCATTGAGCTGGAAGGTGTATCTCCTTCTCGTCTTCTTTTTTCTACTCCTTGGCAGTTGGTGAGGCCACAAGTTGGCATAACACTGACAACATATAAAAAATCTGAAACTAATGACCTTCAATATAAACAAGAATTGAATCAGTTAAAAAGTAAATATGATGCATACAAATTTGTATATACAGATGGATCCAAGGATGGCGATGCAGTGGCTCGTGCCTCTGTTAATGGATCTAGAATAATGTCTTCTCGATTACCTGACAATACCTATATTTTCACGGCAGAAGCTAATGCCATACTCACAGCTCTTAAATATATTAATAAGCAACCTAAATATAACCATTACACAATATTTTCGGATTCTCTTTCTTGCCTTCAGGCAATTAAAAATTTGTCTTCTCAACATCCATTTGTAATTAAAATCATTTTTTTAAGTTTCCACGCTAGTTTTAATAGTAACTGTGATAGTCTAGTGGTTTTACTGTCCTTCGTCGACAGGTTCTTCATAATATACATATATATTTCTTTTTTTTATTTTACGTATGTCACGATAAGGCTGCAATATGTGACGTTAAATATTAACTCAATCACACAATCAACCTTGATTTAAGCAGCGTTTTTAATTGGAATTGGTTTTCATTTGTCTGCGCCATCACTGTATTGGGATTCGTGAGAGGCATTTAGAAGTTGCTGAACATAATAAGACGAGTATACTGATGCCAACTTCCTTCTTTTTATTGTCTAACACGACGTTTCGGTTGTATTTCTTGCCCCTTCTTCAGGTGAGAAAGACAGGAGTACATGACATATTATATATACTAGTACTTACAGGAAGAAGACAAGTACATGTATATACAAACAAATCACAGAAGACAGATCAAATGCAGTTATAAAAACAATGATAACAGGGATTAAGTGAAGCCAGTTAACAGATGTGTACACAGCAGAGTCATACAGATAATTAGATTTACAGGAAGCCTGAGGTGTGCATGTGTATACAATCAATCAGGTGGATGAAATAGACGTTATATAAACAATGATGATGGGGAGATGTAAACACAACAGAGTGATATAAGCCTGAGGTGTGCATGTGTATACAATCAATCAGGTGGATGAAAAAGACGTTATATAAACAATGTTGATGGGGAGATGTAAACACAACAGAGTGATATACAGCTGATTAAATGACATCAGGGGTGGCTTTTGTGATGTTCCAGGCATTACTTTATGTAATCTTTGCCAGTAGGATTGTGACTTTGAACCTTGTTCTGTGAGTATAGTGACCCGACAGTTCTATTTTGAATAGAAGCAATATGTAGAGCACTCATCTATGTTTTCTATATTACAAATAGACGCAATATTCACATATACCTTTTTGTAACGAGACGAGTACGCAGTGCAAGCGTTGTATTAGGATTGGTATTCTTTTACAGATTACTTTATACAATCTGTACCACTTAGACTTCATTTTGACGCCTGTTGTTTTAGTGAGCACGCTTGGGATTGATTATTACTTTGATGAATACCGAACTGTTTTTTAAACTTCCCAGGTGTGAATTCAAACCAATAGAAATCGTTTCTGTTTTATCTTATTTTATTTTTCAAAATTTTGAGATAATGGCAGGATTATACTCTTTCCAATTAAAACAGTGATCCTGTGGGAGGGCAAATATCACCTTTTCTTCTTGGAACAGTGACTTAGGTCAGTGCGTCCTTTTTTTCATTTCTATAAATGTATGTTGTTAAACCATGTATATTCACTTTTATTTCTCAAAAGATGTTTCTATGACACACCAAAATTGGGTCAGTTATTGCCAACTTACTTCGATCAATATTATGTTATTTGAGACCCTATTCATTATGACTCAAGATGGCACATCTTGACATCTTCTCTGCAAATTGTCAAGGCTTGAATAACGACAAAATAGAGGGTTGGTGTGTTTGAAAATATGAAAAACGAAAAGGCAACATTTATTGTATCCAGGACACACATTTTACTGTAAATATTGAACAAAAAGTCAAATTAGAATGGGGCTCCTCAGAAGCCCGGTTCAGTTCGTATACCAGCCAATAGAGAGGAGTAGCTATATTATTCAGAGATGAAATTCTGAAAGAAATAAAAGATCATGAAAGTGGCAACTTTTTGATACTTAGAATGAACACAGAGAAGGGATGCTAAGCATTATAAATGTCTATGGCCCAAATGTAGATAAGCCCGATTTCTGTCATAACATTAGAGATAAAATAGTGAGTCTAGAAACTTAAACTAATATAACATGCGGCGATTTTAATCTAGTCCAAGATCAGTCAATAGATTCTTTCAATTATTTACACATAAATAATCCCAATTCAAAACAAGAGGTACTTGATATGATGGACGAACTTAATCTCTATGATACCTGGCGAGAATTTAATTTAGATGTAAGAAGATATACATGGAGAAAACCCAAACCCTTGAAACAAGCACGTTTAGATTTCTTTCTAGTTAGTAGAAATATAGAAAAACCTATGACTTGTTCTAATATAGAACACAGTTACAGATCAGATCACCCAGTAATATCGTTACATATTGAATTTACATCTCTCGAGAATGGAAAGGGTTTTTGGAAATTTAACAATAGTTTCCTACATGATCCCAAATATGTGCGAGAAATCAAAGGAATAATTAATGAAACTGTAGATCAATATCACACTCGAGATAAACATGGAGATAAAATACTGAAGATAAATGAACAATTGCTTTTCGAGATGCTCATGTGTAATAGGCCACACAATAAAATATTCATCTCAGAAAAAGAAAGAAAGACTTAAACTACAAGAATAATACAATGAAACACTTGAAAGCCTCGAAGTGAAACTAGACAGTAACGACAGTGAACAGATTGTCACAATTGATAGAAGAAATTAATATAATAAAGGATCAACAACTTCAATTAAATAAATACAAAACAGAAGGCATTATGTTGAGACCAAAAGCAAAATGGTATGAAAAAGGAGAAAAACCATCGAAATTCTTCTTATCTTTAGAAAAACAGAATTTCCTAAACAAAGCAATAACTAAGCTGGAAACTGATGAATGTCCAATAAGCGAAACAAAGGACATTATCAACCATACAAAGACCTACTTTCAAACTTTATATACTAGCAAACATGTAAAAGATGTCGATTTAGAATTTTTGTTCAATGACAGTGAAATACCTAGATTATCTGACAACGACGCCCATTCTCTCGAAGGCGAAATACTATACGACGAAGTACTTTCAGCTTTAAAAATATGAAAAATGAAAAACGTCATGGTCCATCAGGCTTTACAGTTGAATTTTATAAATTATTTTGGAAAGACATCAATGAATACTTAATCAATTAATCAATTAATAAAAGGCGAGCTATCTATAAGTCAAAGGTCTTATAACATGTATCCCCCCCCCCCCAAAGATAAATCAAAGGACAATTTGAAAAACTTCAGACCTATTCCACTCTTAAACATACCATACAAACTAGCCTCAGCCATGATATCAGCTCGTATTAAAACATACTTCCTAATATAATCAGTGAAGACCAAAATGGTTTTATGAAAGGTAGATACACTGGAGAATGTACAAGACTGATTAACGACATTATGGACTACACAGAATTTACGAATAAACCTGGACGTTTGATACTTACAGACTTTGAAAAAGCATTCGACTCCGTGGAATGGCCCCTTATCGAGAAATGTCTTGACTTTTTCAACTTCAGGCCCTCTATCAAAACTTGGCTAAAACATTCTACAATAACACAAATTCTAGTGTCTTTGTAAATGGATTTCCATCAGAATTTTTCCAAAATAAGCGGGGTTGCAGACAAGGCGATCCCCTCTGGCCGCATATATTTCTCATAGTAGCAGAAATTCTGGCCCATATGTTACGACAAAACAAAAAGATAAGAGGAATAACTATGACTGACTTAGAATACCTACTGACTCAATTCGCAGATGATACAACTATAATTTTAGACGAGTCAGAGCAATCGTTTAGGGAAACATTACAAGTACTGGAACCATACGCTTCCTTCGATGGACTTATGGAATAAACATCGACAAAACTAAAGTTGTGTGGATAGATTCTAAACAATATTCAAGTTTGCAATACTACATGGGATACCACCTTGACTGGAAAGCCCTTTGTACTCTTAGGCATTCTATTTCAGCATAATAAAGCAGAAATGGTGGAAATGAACTATAAAGATAAAATAAAAAAAAATGACAAAGTAATGAAAATGTGGTCTCTGAGAGACCGTACACCCCTAGGAAAAATAACCATTCTAAAGAACTTAATTTTACCAACACTTAATCATCTTTTTACCTCACTAGCAAACCCTAAACTAGAAACGATAATTAATCTTCTCTGTTAACTGGCTTCACTTAATCCCTGTTATCATTGTTTTTTCATAACTGCTTTTGATCTGTCCCCTGTGATTTGTTTGCATATACTTGTCTTCTTCCTGTAAGTACTCGTATATACAATACGTCTTGCACTCCTGTCTCTATCACGTGAAGAAGGGGCAAGAAATAGAACCAAAACGTCGCGTTAGACAATAAAAAGAAGGAAGTTGTCAGGCTGTGGCTATAGGACGTTTCCGTACGAATGAAAACGACCGAACCCACGCCACATTTAATAGTATTCACCTAGCCGTGGGAGAAAAACCGGTAGTGATGCAGGTCTCCACTTGAATGAAACGTTCTTGCATATGTATGCTGCTGATAGGAAGTCAGAGGACTTGGCCAAATTGTAGACCATAGAAAGGAACCAAGGATACAAGCAAAAACAAGCAACATGATTACAGGTCGAGACGGTAGCACCATTGGAGACTGAATTAGATATACACCCCTCTTAATTCAAACAAATTATAAAATCCCTAGGACTTTCACACAACGTTATTACTTTGAAGTTCTCTCGTTTTTCATCCCGTGTGATAAAGATTGCAAGAAATAAACTAAATAGTTTCTTGAATTTCCAATACTGTAACCTTGACATCAATTATCTCCTTTGTGCAGAGTAGGACTGCGTAATTCTGCTACAGCACACACTCAAGGGAAAATATTGTATTTCTAATGTGACTTACATGTCTAACAGACTTTCATCCGTCTGCCTAATAAACATTTGCGACCCACATCTCAGCATGTTGTTTTCGGTTCATTTCTCTCTTGCCTTGGGAGAATTAAGGTACTCAGTTGTTACATGACAATTCAGAAAGAAAAAAATATTTCTCATCGTCAACGAAGGTAATGTGATATTTCCACCATTTGACATTTGATAGCATACTTCTTATGGTCCTGTATCTTTTCACTTTATTCATGTATTTGAGATCGAATCTGAACACAACACACGAGTTACAGGTAATAGTCTTTTGTTAGGCCGCTATGAACCGATAAAGAAATGTTTCATCAACCATTACGACTTTATAAATGAATGTACGACATTTGTGACCTATTCAGATGAAATGTCATAGAAATAATTGTACGTTTCTTCACTGAACACTGTCAGTACAAAATATTTTAGCTCTCTAGGGAAATTCGACCTGTGAGGATTGTGAGAGACTGTGTCATCAGTTGTCCATATGGAGGTAAGTATCGGCGAGTTCGTGTCTTTGTTTTCGACAGCGTGGATCAGTACGTTTGCTGTCAGCGACATGTCTTTCTGGTCCGTAATCGATGGGTTTAAACAAACAAAATTAAAGCGCGTTAAGCTGATGTGTCAAGTAGAAGCAGTAAACATTGAGAACAAAGTGGTCCTTCACACGTCTTTATACGTCGACGACATGGGCGTTTTATATCAGGAGTTAACTGTTATAAGGGCAGGGCACAAAGATGGAGCGTTAATATGAACCATTATGCCATCCCTTTACACCAGCTGGAGATGTGACGTATTACTAATTTATGATCTCGTCTTTCTTGTTCAACACGCAGATGCTTTTTGAGGCAGAAAACCCTTTTTACGGAACTTACAATACTACTGACGAAACAGGCATTGTGTTGCTTCATGTCTGAACACTCGACTAGTAATGACAGTTTTCAAACAATTCAACGGAAGATGAGTGTTTGATACTCCGACTCTGATGCACTCAGTCAGGACTCCAAAATGACCTGTTTACCGTCAGTATCAAGAGTGACTGTTTTTGTCAACAGGATCATTAGCTGAGAACGTCTGTGAATATTGCATTCCAAATCGGCCCATATTTGTTCTATCACTTCCAGTCTACTCTAGTTATTTCTGGAGTGCCAGTGATCTATGTTGCGCAACAATCCGTTGTAAATTATAGAAATATGAAATAAATGAAACGCGAATTTGACGATCTAAGATATTTGATGGCAAATTTATATACTCTTGAACATTCCCTATTTCAGAATTATTACGATAGTAGCTGAACGACATTTTACAATAAGCACGTGCTCACACAATATGCGAAGCTAATCGAACATACAATTCGATGCTGAATATATGTGAAAGTCACTTTGGCTTGAATCCCGCGTCACTTTTTAACGCGTTACGGTATGTGT
Source organism: Haliotis asinina (assembly GCF_037392515.1). Classification (NCBI taxonomy): domain Eukaryota; kingdom Metazoa; phylum Mollusca; class Gastropoda; order Lepetellida; family Haliotidae; genus Haliotis; species Haliotis asinina. The sequence goes on along the minus strand of NC_090282.1, from coordinate 66,835,049 downwards.
CTCATATTCCAAGTGACGTCATATCAAAACTATGCGACTTATGTTGTCCCCTTTTTGCTAGCTGAAAATGAAAAACAAAAACAAAACTGATCCACTGACAGAAATAATTCTGTAGCCCCTCGAGCACTCGGTATTAGCTGCCAAATGTGACTATAGGTTTCCTTTACATATACCGAGGCATATGTAAAAATATGAATACCACTAGACATATATAACATTACATCTAACAATGCTTGTAAAACACGCAGGTTTGCCTAATCCCGTGACGTCGATATAAAAAACACTGGATATCTAAGAGTATCAGTATCTCAGAAGCACGACCATGACATTCTGTATCATAGAATACATATTTAAACAATTATCATGACTATAAAATCAATGGGCTCATCTGTGACATACCGTGATTTCCACTACGGTAAACTGACTCCATGTATCCTGCACCTATACATATGCTGGATAAGCGAGAACATTCATATATCTTGAACAGCAGTAATATGATTGTTTTGATAACGTATTATGCTCCAGAAACACATGTTCACAAACTGTCATCATCGCTTGCAAATAAAATCGTTATGGCTTGTACTATCAGCATCCTTTTGAAACTGACAAGTGGATCAACAACAGAAATAACCATTAACCAGTGTATTAATGACTACATTTTTCAACCATGTTCACCTAAATTACACCTGATACAACACATCCATGGAATCACACTCTGATGCGTCCATGCACATTTGTATTTTCTGGAGCAGATATTTAAAACTGTTCAATATTACTTCACAAAACGTGCCACGTAGATAGGTCTGTTGGTGTACTGCTGCCTTATGGTAGTCCTGGAATTCGGAATGAAATATTTTAGGACTTTCCATGGCAATAAAAGTGAGACTCAAATTCGGGTAAGTGATCTTTTCTGGAGCAGAAATTTTAAAGCGTTCCCTTTTCTTCACTAAATTTCATACAAATGAACATCTTTTGGTAAACTAGTGGCTAGTGCCTTTTGGTAGTTTTGGAATTCTGATTAAAACTTTTTTTGTGTGTGTTTCCCTGGCAACAAGGTTGTATTCAACTGAAGTTTAATGGTATTGTTCCTTTCTGGAGCAGAACTTAAAAACCTTTCAATGCTCTCCTTCCACTTTGCTATATGCATGCCAAAACATTTCACACAACCATACATTGTAGACATTCATGAAGAGTATTTTGCCATTGTTGGGGATATTGAAGACTTTATCTTCTTACTATTGTGTCCCTTAGTTGTAGTAGGATCTTTGTTCGAATTCCACAACTGTCGAAAACCTCATTCTCAGTGTTTTATTAATCCATTCAAAGATATGGTTATCCAGTAGAATGTTGCGGACGCACTGTGCTATTAATAAAATTCTGATCAGTGAGGTTTTAACCTATCCCCTCCTTCAAACATCTGATTGCCCGCGGTGTCTGGAAATTGTAGGCAGTACTGGTGTCAAACCATTGAGCTAATGATGCCAACGTTCTGCATTATTGCTGATTGTTGATCAGAGCGAAAAGGGGTCTGTTCGATGCGCTGGTAGCATCTAACCACAACATGCCATCAGAAACTTGTCTTGATTCCTTGTCTGGCAACCTGTGAAGATCTGTGTTAGAGTTCGTCTTCAGCACTGCCCGCTTGTCGTATGTGGCGACTGTGGGTGGGGTAGTCAGGTTCGCTGACTGGTTGACACATGTAATCGTACCAAAATTGGAAAGGTTGATGCTCATGCTGTTGATCACTGGATTGTCTTGTTCAGATTCGATTATGTACAGACTACCGCCATATAGCTGGAATATTGGCGTTAAATGGTCAACTAATCCTGGTCTGGCGCCAATAAGGCTCCAAAGCAACCAGCAGACTGTGTCTGAACGGGTAATGGAATTAGAACCTTTGACTGTATAGAAGTGATTTACATCGATGTATGTGCCGTATTTCAAAGGATCACGAACGATTAAACGGTTTTGCTGTATACATTGATAGTCAGTACGTTCTAAGTCAGAATTGCTCATCAAATGATAGCCTCCAGGAGGTTCTGGAAGAATATCACGATCACGAACAAGGTAATATTATATGGCCGGGAGAAAAGCTTTTATCTGCAGACATCACTAGCAGGTGTTTACATTCCTGTGAAGTGCTAGTTCACTGTTCCGGTTGTATTTAGCCTCCCTGTGTGGAATCAACTCGCCACGCCCATAGGTATTCTGGTGAGAATATATCTAACGTTAGTTTCATCGTCCTCCGATGAAAAGCTGGTAGCTGGTCGTGGTTGTAACATCATTCGAATTATTTGACGGAGTGACCCCTGTATTTAATAGAAGGTTAAAAATAAGGTGGTTCGTAGTCATGGTTCTTACAAGCATAATCACGGACATAATGTAGGATCATGACTTTTAGTGAAACCCTTTGGAGAAACATTTTGTGAAAAAATTTCTATTCAAACTGACTGCCACTGGAATGTGTACTAAATATATCCAATAATTCATTTGGCTGTTGTAGAATGGTTTGTTGCAACAAATACGGTCTACGGTCTACTTTAGGTATGATTATAGTTAGTGTTATTGCTCATTAACTCTTTCTGTAAGTGATTTGGTTAGACGGAATACTGTCTATCGATTGAGTGGGGTCTGCTTGCATAATGAGCATATGAATCGCACAGCAGTTGTACGTTTGGCACGATACAGCGCTTGCTATTCCCATGTGGAAAACCTAAATTTATCACCAGTCTGTTCATCACTATGAGGGTCAGATGCTCTAGATGTAATGTAAACGTTCGGTGCATTCATATAAAATAATGTCACTGGTGTCTTACAAGTTTTCAAGTAGTAAATTAGTTAAAAGGGGAAGTGGCTATTCGACTGCCATTGAAGAATCACAGATTATCGATGTAGCTGAAGATTATGATAAATTTCTTGGCCAGATTATATTGCTTTGATGTTGACAGTCCGAGACGAAATTCTGACACACATACAGAAACAGAAATGCCTGTGGGAATGCTGTTTTCTTGTCTGAATATGTTATTTACGTGGACGTTATCAGACAGGTCCAACATTTCACATATGATCTTTTTTTCCAGTAAATTTCAGAAGGCATTTGCGTTCATGTTTTTTTCGTGAAGCTCTGATGATCCATAAGCACGTTTTGATATCAACAACCCTATGTTTGGGGCGGTGGGGTTGCCTAGGGGTTAAGGCGTCCGCTTGGTTTGCTGAAGTCTCGGGTTCAATTTCCCATGAAAATGGCCGGGGACTGGAATATTGCAAAAATAACTCTAAAATTCGTACTCACTCACTCCTACGTCATTTTACCCGCATAGTGTATGGGTTACGATTGAGTAAGAGGAAGTTGCTAGGCACAGCTGTGTTCTTACGGACAGACACCTGTCATCGTTTCTACCAAATCCGCACAATGTAGAAAACCCAGCATCACTTTCGGCTTTCCTTCTGTAACATCCCCTCACTCTACAAATGGCGAGGCCAGTGAGAACACCCTACCGTTTTCGCCCTTGGAAAATAATGCATTTGTCTGAAAGATGCCTAAACCCATCAAGCGGTACTTCGTCTAGACCGGACCCGTGAAGGTCTCGTGGCAGAATAGGCCTTCAGCAACACATGTTTGCCATAAAAGGCGACTATGCTTGTCGTAAGAGGCGAGTAACGGGATCGGTTGGTCAGGCTCATCGGTTCCCAGTTGCGCAGATCGAGGTTCAGGTTGTTGATCACTGGACTGCCTGGCCATTATTTACCTACCTGAACTTGAAAGCAAGGAAACAGGTGAGACCGTCTCATATTTAAATCTATGCATCTGTCTCCACAAAGCTGTTTGCCGTATATATTTACGGACCGCCGCCATATAGCTGTAATATTGCTGAGTGCGGCGTAAAACTAAACCCACTCACTCGTCTAGACCGCATTAGGAAGGACATTGTACGGCCTCACCTTTTTCAAAATGTGATTCCGTTTGTGAACAAACCGTTTCTTTGATGATGTAATGAACTCGTCCATTTGTCAGTGAGAATGATGGAGATTTCATTTATACAACATGTCATGTTATATTTAAAGTCTTCTTTTTAAAGTATCACAACATCTGGTTTCGATTACAATGTAGAATTGCAATCAGGTTTAAGTGTATGTGTTGTTTTCCGATTAAACGTTATATATATATATATATATATATATATATATATATATATATATATATATATATATATATATATATATATATATATATATATATATATATATATATATATATATATATATACATATATACACACACACACACATACATACATACATACATACATATATATATATATATATATATATATATATATATATATATATATATATATATATATATATATATATATATATACACATACATATTATAACACAAATTCTGCTTCAAATGGCAACAATATGACCATATATCCCTAAACAGTGTTATTCTACAGTTATATGGTTCTAGTAATATTTTAGAATTTTTTAGATTTTTTGTTGAGTTTAACTGAACGAAAGAAACATTATTTTCGAATCCTATATATCAATGTTCCTTCACGCATAGTGACAGGTGTGCAGACTAAAATATGATATGTCAACATCATCTACCGTCACGATCTTGCAATAATTCCGGGGTTTTTTTTGTTTCATTTCTTGAATTACCTTATGTGACAATCTGTTATTTCACGAGTGTTCGTGCGCTGACGATTAGGAATTTGCTGTCATAAAGTGCATTACGCAAACAAGAACAACACGCGTGGACATACCACTGTACCTTACGGGAAAACAAACGTGATGCATCTATAATTTCGGTAGTGAAACATTTCAAATAAATTTGATATTAGATTAGATTTTTGAAACTGAGCCTAGTTTTTAAAATATATCTGAATGTTAATAACTGTACGTTTCAAAGGAAAACTTAAGGAATCTCAAGACAATCCCTTTCAACTCATGAGACTTACTAACTACATTTATTAAAATGGTTCAACGGCACCGATTCTCGACGTTCAAAGAATGCTGAAGCTCACTTCTGAAACCTTTTGTGATGAAATACACTGACCATTTATTGTTTGTAATAATGTTCGAGGACTGTGTGAGTATTTCACCTATCTTATGGTGCGTTGTGTGGTTCTAAAAGTGCCAGTATAAGTCACTTCAACCTTACGGTACACCATTCCGTCAACTATGCGAACACATTCCCTATTCTCGCTATCCCTTTCATATCGCCAATCATTGTTTAAACTAGACTAGAAAGGTTATTCACCAAGAGTGGGTTTGAATTTCTAAACAATCCTATGGTGTAAGTGTTTAAGACAATGTAATAATTATACTCTACGTGCATTTCGCCTTTAGATTCAGAGTTTGCGGTAACTGATTGAGAGTGTCAACATATCATCAATAGAGGCATTATTCCAATTGTTCTTAGTAGTTCCCTGTCTCACACAATGTACCTCAACAATTCATAGAAGGAGCGTTTTCATATAGAAACTTGAACCCCTATCCAAAAAATGTAATTCGCACGCAGTAAATTCTCAGCACAGACTGGCATATATTAAGAACAGCCTCGATATCATATTTGATATTTTATGGTCTTATTTTATGCATATTGTTCTCAAGTTCTTGTCTGTCATTAGTCAAGATTAACGTTTGGAAAAACCCCTACATTTTTTTGGGTATAATTGAAGTGACCAAACCCTCTCCACATTCAGAAGAAATAAGCTTCGACTGTACAATTGTAACTACATGATAAAAAGATATTTGTTTCAGCTGTAGTACAGCTGTAGGATGTCGGGTCTGAACATGACACTCCAGTGATTGTAATCATGACGACAGAGTATGTGTTTATGAATCACTGTGAAATAGTAATGATACCAGGTGTTCGCCAATGAGCGTATCGTGCCCCACCATTGGTACACGTCATATACAAATGTTAAGCGTATTCACTTGTTCACCTGAAATAATTTGGGCTAGTATAGGGTAAGTCAAAAGAAGGAATTGCATCTGACATTTTGGTCGCTGATGGTTTCCTCCACGTGTCTATTATAAAACCTGGCCCCGATTTCTCGAAACAAACTTAAGTTTTCACTCAAATCTTAAACTGAGTTTCACAATTACAAACAGCTGAATTTTTAACTCAACTGCATTTTTTAAAATAAAAAAGACCAAACCACTAAAGAAATGTGTCCAACGTACTCATATTGTCTACTAAGTTTGAGTTTGATACCAATTTCCGTTCAGTCTGGAAAATGCATAGTTTTTTCGTTTTCTCAGATCTAAGCCAAAACTTGGACTTAAGTCAAAACTCAGACTTAAGTTTGTTTCGAGAAATCCGGGCCTGATCAAACAAGCCCTGGACAACAGTGACATGACGCGGTTTGAAATCCTGATTAAAGAGCACGGTCGACTGTACGTCAAAAGTTGTGAAATGTAAACACAACAAGCTGAAGCTGTTGGATTATTGAACGACACGAAAATGAAGCTGACTATTTCTCAGGTGAAATCGTCCCTTTTGTCAAACAGCTTTGTGGAGACAGATGCATAGATTTAAATATGAGACGGTCTCACCTGTTTCCTTGCTTTCAAGTTCAGGTAGGTAAATAAGTGGAAGGCGATTGGGCATGGGTGTTGAACGATATTAAATCGTCAGTGTACCAGAAGCTTAAACTAACTACTTGTTTTCATATTTGCCAACCCAAGCAGAAATCTCAACATTGGAATTAGTATGTCTCAGCACATGAAACTCTAAACAGTGTTCACTGTAACGAGGAACATGCGTTTCTCCTGATGAATTTATGTACAAGGAGACATTGAATTGTCCGTCACTCTGTACATTCCACACTATGAGTTCGTGAAGTCGGTTGCACCTGATGGAAAGTATCAACACATGCAGTGGACGATGTTGGCGAACCGACTAAATCGCCAGGCTAGTGAACCAGAGAGGCGGAGTTGAGGAGCCCAGCTATGACCTGGTGTAAAAACCTTGGAGGCAACTTTGTGTGCACACTGTTTTGGTTGACACAACCGGTACCCCTACAGTACAGCACACAACATTGCACTTAAAAGAACCCACGATTCCGAAGGTATATGACCAGATGGTGGCCACAAGAATACGTGCAAACACCTAGCTGTGGGCACAGCAACAACGTGCAGTGAACTTGGACAAATTACTGTCATTATGTGTCCCAGTCCACCTAGCTGTGAACAGGTACCACGTAAGGATGAGAAACACAGTGCGCCTAGTGGCAGCAACAGTATACTCCCCATGGAAGGAGACTGATAATACCAGCCGTTGAGGTTGACATCCAGTGATTGAGGACAGACATAGATTCTTTGAGCACCTGAGCTGGTTATGATCTGAGCTGGCGCAAATATTAGTGTGTATATATGCATGTATGATCGATAGACGTTTAAACGCTGGTAGGTAATTAGTAACAGCTCCTCGTCTGCATCAACCTATATCTCACAACATAGACTTCAGACATTTCCTTGAAAGAACGTTTTCATATGGAAAATCGACACCCAATCCAGAAATGTAATTGGTAAACAGTATTTTATCAGCACAGACCAACATATAAATATCAATAGCCTGCATATCACGTAGTTTGACACACTATATTTTGTAGTCTCAACTGCGTATGTTGTCTGGCATTAGATACGGCGTTTGAAAAGGATGCCTCAGCTGCTTGGTTCTATCATGAAACGTGCGTTATCGCAACACGAGTTTGAGTTCAACAGTGTTCAGCTTAATATGGGAGAAACGCCGATGATGATGCAAGCCTTCACTTTGGTTCTTGTCTGGGATTAGACACGATCAACGTGGGACAAAGATGCCAACGCCTGTAGAATGAAACACGTGTATTTCTGTAACACACATATGAAAGTTATAAGTTATGAGTTCTTAAGAAGTAGACTAACTCAGGTTCTTGAATTTCCAAAACTGTAACCTTGAATAACTCCTTTATGCAGAGTAGGGCCATGCAATTCTGCTACAGCATACACTCAAGGAGAATTGTTGCATTTCTAATGTGACTTACGTGCCTAACAGACTTTCATCCGTCTGCCTGCATAAACCCACATCTCAGCATGTTGTTGTCGGTTCATTTCCCTCTTGTCTTGGGGGAGTGAAGGTATTCAGACGTTACATAACAAGTCACAAAGAAACATATTTCTCATCGTCAACAAATCTAATCTGGTATTTCCACCATTTGACATTTGATAGCATACATCTTGTGGTCCTATATCTGTTACATGTAATAGTCGTTTTCTAGGCTGCAATGAATCTACGAAAAAACGTTTAATCAACCACTACGACTTTATAAATGAACGTACGACGTTTGCGACCTGTTCAGATGAAATTCTATAGAAATATTTGTAATTCCTATACTGAACACTGTCAATACAAAATACTTTAACCCTCTAGTTAAATTCGACGTTTGAGGGTTGTAAGAAAGTGTCTTCAGTACCCCATTCTCGTCATATCAGAACCAAATCCAAAAGTAAAACGGAGGTTAGGATCCACAACCGTCGCTGATCCACAACAATCAGTCACATGTCTTTCTGGTCCATAATTGATGGGTTGAAGCAATAAGGAACTTGCAATACTACTGGCGTTGCAGTTTGTCGTAATATTTCCAAACACTGTCACCTTGGTTCAAAGTTCATGATTACACATACATAACACGTCCAACGTTGTTTTAACTTTGGTTACCATTTCGTACAATCGCTAGCAGCTGGAGGGATGATGTAAATTCAACAAGGGTCCATGTAGGTAGTAAAAGTGCTGTAAGTCCCCATGGTCCCTAATCTCTTGATCTAAATTCAGGTTTTATATTGTCCTGTCCAAATAGTTTTAAATTCTAACTCTGATATTCTAGTTGTTTTACTGTCTTTCATCGACAGGTTTTTCATAATATGCATAATTATGCTTTCCTTTTCTATGTAAAGTATGTTCTCAGTCGCTCACTCACATATGCAACCAGTGAATTTTCCTCGTAAATAGAAACAAAGGCCATTGTTGTTAATGCGGTGGGTAGCTGCACGTCTGAACACTCGATCAGTGATGACATTTCGGAAGCAAGTCAACGGAAGATAAGTGTCTGATACTACGACAAAACGCATTGAGGCAATCAGTCTGGAGGACTCAAAATGACCTGTTTACCGTCAGTGTCAAGTCAGACTGTATTTGTGTCAACAGGGTCACTACTTGAGAACGTGTGTGAATGCAACATTCCAAATCGCCCCATATTGGTTTTATCACTTCCAATCCACTACAGATATTTCTGGAGTGCCAGCGATCTATTGGTACACAACGATCGATAGTAATGAATTTATATAAATATTCATGCTAGGTATGAAATAAATGAAACACGAGTTTGATCATCTAAGATATTCATATAAGGTAAATACTTTTAAACATTCCACATTTTAGACTTTTTACGGTAATGACTGAACACCATTTTACAATGTGCACGTGGTCACACAATACTTGGAGCTAATCAAACATACAATTCGATGACCTAATGCACGTGAGAGTTACTTTTGCTTGAATCCCGCTGCACTTATACAGTGAAAGCTGTCCCAACCGGCACTCATTGGGACTGAATAAATAATCCAGGTTAGACAAGGTGCCGGATTGTAGAGCTGATGATAAATGTACAAGTCACGGATGGGACTGGGATTTTATGCCGGGATTGACAACTTGCCGAATTGGAAGATGCCGGTTATGACAGCTTCCATTCTATTTTTACGGTTATCCTGTTTGCCTTGTCATTTGAAGTCAGTATAAGAAAACTACATCACTGCTTGGAAACAAAATCGTTGTGCCTTGTACTATTAGCATCCTTGTGAAATTGACACGTGGATCAACAAAAGCGATATCATATTCCGCAGGCCGATTAATTAATAACTACATTTTCGACCGTTTTGACCTAGATTATATATGATGCAGCACGACCATGGAATCACATCATGGTGCTGATACAGTGGGTGAGTGAGGTTAATTTTTCGCTGCACTCAGCAATATTACAGCTATATGGTGGCGGTCCGTAAATAACCGAGTCTGGGCCAGACAATCCAGCAATCAACGGCTGGAGCATCGATCTGCGCAATTGGGATCCGATGACATGTGCCAACCAAGTCAGGAAGCCTGACCACCCGATCCCGTTAGTCGCCTCTTACGACAAGCATAGTCACCATAGTCAGGAAGCATGGGTTTGCTGAAGGCCCCGGGACCTTCATGGGTCCACAACTCTTTGCATATTCACGATGTTTGAATTACTGACTACGTTTTGCTATAGCGATGATTATAGTTCGTGTCATAGTTGATTCCATCAAGGAGTGATGTGGCTAGATAAAGAATTTGATTGTGAGAGTGAGTGTTGTCTGTTCACATATCAGTGGCACAACATTTACTCTGATGGGTCAGTGAAGCACGAACTGTACTGTAAACAAAATTTATCATCAGTCACTTCATCACCAAGAGGGACAGATGCTCCAACGTTCAGTGCAATTACAAAACACATTCACTAGCCGCTTGTGTTTTAAGTAGTAAATCAAAGGAATGTAGGACAGTTATCGGATAACGGATCATCGATATACCTGAGGCTTAAGTTAAATTTAATATCCAGTTATCTTTGATGTTGCATAACGAAACAGATGTCCAAGCAGGGACGTTGGGCTAGTTCTCATGGGTATGCCTGTTTCTCATCTAAATAAACATGTTTAGTCCAAATTGAACGTAATTGTTATCTGTGAGGTCCAACAGTAAACATCACATAGCATTTGCTTTCATGTTTCACAAATGGCTCTGTATTTCTGAAGATACATATGTAACCCTATCAAATGAATATATCTTTCTATCTACACCCACCCCTAAGTGGCACTTATGTATATTGTATACGGTAGGGTAGAGTAACAGGGAATTCATTGGAGTTGCGTCCCTTGGGCGTACTAGAATCGTTCTACTCGTTAGTTTCGCCCAATGTGAAAATGCATCACTTTGGGATCTATTTCTATAGCATCCTCTCACACATCTAACGACGAGGGCAGTGAGAACGCCCGACCTTTCCAGAATAGTGTAATAGTCTGAAAGATACCTAAACCCACTTCGTCTAGACCATGTTAGGGAGGTCAACGTACGGCCTCACTTTTTTCAAGATGTAATTCCTTTTGTGAGCACAGTAGTTATTTATCGTGACGATGCAGTGAACTCGTTCATTAGTCAGTGAAAGTGATGGAAACATTATCTACACAACATATCATGTTAAACTGGAAGTGGCACTACGTCCAATTTTGATTACATTGTGTGTCATATCAGCTTTAAGAGTACGTGATGGATGTTTTCCGATTAAAAGTTTCATAAAACTCTTTCAACATATTCGAGTTCAAATGACAGCAGTATGGCCATATATTTCCCATGAACACTTTCAGTTGCATGGTTACAACAATATTTCACGAATTTTTTTTGTATGTTGATGTTTTCCTCAACGAAAGAGACATAATTTCGAATTCTACATATCAATGTTCTTTCATGTACTGTGGCATGTGTGCAAGACTGAAACATAATACGTCGGCATCATATCACATCACGATCTTTCCATTATTCCATTTATTGTTTGATTTCTTGAGTTACCGTATGTGGCAATCTGTTATTTCATGGAGTGGTCGTGCGCTGACGATGATTAGGATAGAAATTACAGTTATAAAGTACATTACGAAAATAAGAACTTACACGCTTGGACATATCACTGTACATTACACGAAAACAAAATGGATACATCTGTCATTGTGGTAGTTAGACATATCAGATTAATCTGGTTTCCGATTATATCTTGGAAACGATTCAGGATTTCATGTCTTTAAAATACACAAAAGATAATTATATATAAGTTAAGGAATATTCAGACATTCTCTTTCAATACATCAGGCGTTGATTGGGTTTACAGTACTCTCGTTTGACTGATCCGTTGCGTTGCGTTGCGTTGCGTTGCGTTGAGTTGCGTTCGGTGGTTAGTCACTTTACACACGAAGGCACTTGCCTAAGATCTATGAATTACCAAAATATATACCAACTGGTGACACAACGACATACTGCTTGACAAGTATTAGATAGGCCAGCGCAGTGAACGCTTTTGTGACAAGCAGGCGAATTCACTTGGTTGCCACAAGGTAGATGGGCGATTAAGCACGTTCAATACATGCTGACCGTGGCGTGAAATCAATACCGCTACAGTTTACCACTCGTTTCGTAGAGCGAGTTCGTTCAGCAAAACACCATCATGACACGATTCGCAATAGGAAATTGAACTTTTAAATATTTAGACGGCAACCTATTCACTCTTGTTTCAAATGGAATGTTCTGGAGGGCGTTCCCATATATGCAAATTAGGGGTCATTTGTCAGGTATATCAATTATTGGACATATCGTTTAAGACGTTTGTCAAGTGATTTGGAACACTGTGAGGAAGGATTTTATGTCAATGCCAGAGACTCATTGAAAAAGCATGCACAAATACCGAGACTGACTGTCGTACAGAGAGGCAGCTATAGGAACGGCCTAACAAGGAGCAAGTTACACCTGCATTGCTACAACCTTCCAATGCAGATAGCTCTGTAACAGACTACAAACTCATGACACGTTTCGGACAGACAAGGATGTCGTCAGGCACACCCCAAATGACCACACCCCTCGGAGACCGTCGTATCTGCATTATTCATCTCCGCCACCGCTGCGCAATTGCACCATCTACGGAAGCGACGACACTTGAACACCAGATCAGCAGGCAGACAGTGTACAGACGTCGACGGGTCCACGGCATCCAAGCCTTTCGACTTTACCGTGAAATTGTTCTGAGGCCGCAACATCAACGTAAGAGATTAACGTGGGTTGAGTTCGGCACTGGCAAGTGCAGACTGGCAACGAGTCATGTTTTCAGATGAAAGCAGGTTCTCCTTGATGGTTGACGTACCTCGTGGTTGACGTACGTGTGTACAGGCGAGAAGGGAAACGACTAAGACCAAACTGCTTCCAGGAATATCGACTCTTCAGCGATGGTAGCGTGATGGTATGGGGAGTTATTTGTGGTGACGCGAAAACGAGGGTAGTGGTCCGTCAAGGAAATCTGACTGCTCAGAGGTACAACACGATGTTAAGACCTGTTCGTTTCATTCATGATGCAGCAACGTGGTATGAGTTTCCAAGATGACAAAGCAAGACCACATACAACGGTAATCACCCATGTTTTCCTTCATGATAATCATACTGAGGCGCGACAATGACCAGTCTGTTTACTGGAAATGAATCCTATTGAACGTCTTTTATACCTCCTTGGGAGACAAATTAGACTACGACCAGTGGCACCAGTTCTCCTCCAAGACTTGGAGCAATGCCTCCATCAAGATTGGCAAAAGATCACAATATGTATTGTGGCTGTACCTGTAGACGAGGTGCTGAAACCTCGGGTATTTTGGACTGCATGTAACTTGGCTTTACAATCATTGTTATTAGTTACATTATACTGCAATGGAATTCCGTACGCTTGTATTATAATAGTTATTCTTGCAACACATATATGTATTTTGATATGGCTTGTCTTAGTGTTTCTTCAAGGCTACTTTGAAAACTTGTGAATCTTCTTTTCGACATGAGTATACATATACTGAAAGCCTTTAAAAACGCAATTTGACATTTAGACTTTCTTTACACAAATGTTAGCATACATGTGTATAGATGTAACTGACAGATAATTGTAATAAACATCAATGGATAGCTTAATTAGAAAATGTTAACAACAACGTCAGTGACTCTACAACGAGGGGTCACTTGCAGTCAATATCGTGTGTGTGTATCGTGCACAGCAACACAGTCTCCGGGGGCACTTGAAGACACAGATTTCCCAGAAATAGTTGTGGGATGGTCTGCCAATGATGTTGAAGGGTCTGTGTCAATTCAGCACTTGTCCTTGGTCATGGCACCACCCCTTCCAAAAGATTGTTTTCTCGACGTCGATAAATCCGTTGACGTCCATCTGTATAAGGTGCGTCGAACCTGCGTTAAGGCATCTTCGCACCGTTTTGGCACAGACATGACGTTTCCTTGTCCCAGTTGTCCTCTTTGTAGTATCAGCAGCTGTTTTGAATAGATTTCGGAGGTGTAAGACTTGGATATTGCGGTCCTGTCAAAGTGGCCCGAAAATGTTGTCTGAGTTGCCAAAGGTGTATGGATGCACATTTATATTGCCTGACAATCATCACATTTGAAGAAACGCCGCTAACCATAGCGAGAACCTGATTCTTGTTGTCTTGTGTCAAGCGTGGGGTTTTCTCAACGTGATTCAGTTTCCTTGTGCTCTTATAGGGCCTGGGTGCAGGTAATGTGCGTGCACAACCTTTTTCCTGAATGTGATTGTGTTTACGAGAAATGTCAAAGGTTCATTAGAAAGGAAGTCTCTGGCACTCAAACTCGAAATGGGTGAAAATATCAATTGTCCCTACATCCTCTGTCTTGCAGGTAAAAAATCTTCAGAATAGAAGTTTTGTAAGTTCCGGGACAACAAATACCAATTACGTATTAATGGCTTTCAGTATATATAAGAGCATCTCAAACCAAACCTTCAGTTGCGGACCTTCATTAAAGATGTTGGATTTGCAATGTATCATTCACTTTGTATGATTGTGACGGAAACCAAACACTCACGTCTTTTTTCTTATGTTTATAATGTCAACCAAGCATTTCAATTGAAACCCTACACTGCGCATCGCTTGCGAAATTCAATTTGCAGGTAACCGGACTCTGCAAGCAAAACAAAGTATTTTTATTTCTTAATTTGCGCGAGGCTGCACATATCGCAATATTTGTATTGCCCTAGTGACGACATAGCGACTATGGGTAACTGTTTGACGTGGGTGCTGTTTGACGCCTTGGTTTCTAAACTAAAATGAGATTATTAACAATAGGTCACAAGACAGTATAGATTCACGTTTGTTGTATTGTGCAAACCGTCAAGTCCTCTAGGCCCAAGTGTACATTGCGTAAAGCCAATTTCTGGTGACTTTTCCGTGATTTAACTGGTATCTTAAGCAGAAAAACACCTTAAAACACAATTCACTCACTTAGGCGCAGTAATACACATTAATCAGCAACAAGACTGAATAACGAAGTTGCTGTTGGTTTGGTTTTAGTTATTATGGTTTACTGAATACTTCAGCAATCAACCAGGCTGAATTACGGCACATATTCTTGAAAATGAACACGTTTTATTAATTCAAATATCGTGAATATGCAAAGAGTTGTGGGCCCGTGAAGGTCCCGGGTAGAATAGGTCTTCAGCAAACCCATGCTTGCCATAAAAGGTGACTATGCTTGTCGTGAGAGGCGACTAACGGGATCGGGTGGTTGGACTTGGTTGACACGTGTCCTTGTGCAGATCTATGCTCCTGCTGTTGATCACTGGATTGTCTGGTCCAGACTCGATTATTTACAGACCGCCGCCACATAGCTGGAATATTGCTAAGTGCGGCGTAAAACTAAACTCACTCACTTACTGCAAAGAGTTGTGCAAAGCGGTAGGAAGATGATTTTCCTGTTTGTGTAGATGCTTTAGTAATTAGTAATTCTTATGTGCTGAATACGTAAACAATGATACAATGCATGGGATGATAGATTTTCTTAATTTTTACATGTTTAGTTATTCACCAGTGCCGATTAAATTACCAACCCTATCTAAGTTCCCTCTGTTCAATGTTTAAACGCCAACCAAAAAGTAAGCATTATTTTGAGTGAAATTTAAACGAGATATAATACAATTCTTGTTTTGACGCACACTATTTCGTGTAAATGTCTGTTGAAAATATCACACGGAAGATTGACAGACATAGTGCGGCTGACACAACGGGTATTTAGTTGTGTTTCCGCTGATCGGTGTTCCAATATTTCCTCGTGTTTTGCGGCTTTAGAAAGAAGTTATACGTCGTTTAGCAAGTTAAACGGTGCGACAATGCACATTCATCTTAATTAAGCCACTTCATTATTTTGCATCAGTGAGGTAATTAATTGATTTCGTGGAAAACATTTTAAAATGTACATAAATTCATGAGGATGTTTCGGAGCAAAACTAAATTATGTTGTGACGTAAAGTGGCCACTTGTTTTAAATGAACAGCTCCTTTATTAAGTACAAGCGGTGAAAGCGATGATGCTCACGACAACCGTCAATAAGGAGTGCTCTGGAATAACGCTCGCGATTATTGCCACTAGAGGTGGAATATCAAATCTTGTCCGCGTGAATTATGTGCATGAGACACGCTATGTTCAGTGGCTTCGCGGAAAGTGTAGAATCGTCGGTAGAGACAGTGAAATTAATTTAGATCCTCTTTGAAAAGTGTTGTTTTTGTTGCTGTTTTTTTGTTGTTTAACGCCACACAAAGTAATTTTCAGATATATCTCCCCAAATAATCAGGTCTGCACCAAACACCCAGGAACTGACCTCATGAACATCATTGGCTGGTTGGCTGTTCAACGCCGCACTCACCAATATTCCAGCTATTGTGCGTTTGAGAGTGTGAGCATTCCAACAATTCGCCACCACCACCAGTTTCAGACTTGTCAAATTGTTGTCGAGCAATATAGGATCGCTCTCTATTGACACTAACTTTTCCATCAAACTTTCAGCGTTGGCAAACTCGAGTTTGACGCCTGAAGTGTCGCCGAACTCGTGTTGTTCATAAACAAGCAGTCGGAGTCAACGAAATTGTCACGTGACCGCACCGATAACCACATGGCGCTCAAATGACACGAAAGTTTAACAACATGCGTTTGACGTTTGAAAGCGCCTGTTGACAACTTAACAACTTTCGTTTGCCTTGTGAAGGCTGCTTAACAAAACGCCGAACATATGTCGTACTGTCAATAATTAACGTAAATTGTAGCTGGCATACAAGACCGACATATAATTGGCAAGAGCCCTTGTACTTCGAAAGGTTTACTACACCACCCTTCGTTTTGGTGTTTCTGTAGTAGGAAGCATCATACTACATTACACCCACCCACAGCCCCACTTCTTTAAAGAAGGGACAGTCAAAATAAAGTTTCATTCAGCATTAATCGCCACCATTGGTTTCCAGGTTTTCCAGAGTTGACGATTTAGCACACTTAGCAGAACATTCCACACGGAATCCAATCAAACATTTTATCTATTACAACTCGGTTTTCTTACGCGACAACACAACCCTAAACGTTTTGAATCATACATTACGTTTAAATCCGCATTAACTTGTCGACGAAGGAGAGAAAAAGAACTATACTGGACAAAATACATTAGGGATAGTGGCATTTCTATTTCTTTTTATCAGTGTGTCAATGATTAAATACATCATTATGCAAAATACCAAATTTACACATGTCGCTAACTATTTTTGTCCAGTATGAAGCATCACAGGAATAAATTTAAGACAAGTAATGAAATCTGAAATATTTTAACTATAAATGACAATACAATATAAAACAGGCAATAGCTTGCCAGCAACTGAAGGTTGATCCGCCATACTGGGGACGATGGGGTCTTACAGTACATTTGTTTCCTGCATGGGTTTCATGACCAGTAATTTAGTCACATCTAGTCATACAATGAAATACACATAGTCTACGATTACAATAGTGAAATGTCATGTAAGCATTAAAATGTTACGATGTCAAATATTTGAAAATATATATCATTCTTTCCATTCCGTCGTAATGAAATCAGAAACTACACATGCATCTGAAGGGTCTATGTTAAAAGATACGAAACGTATTCAAATGGATAGTAAACTCACTGTCATATTTCTAGTTGAAATGAAAAATAAGAAGCCAAAGAGGCATTTGAGATTGCCTGTTTAAAAACTGCACGGTCCTTAAGGTGAAACTGGATAAAAAGCCTCAAGGCATAATTGTCACTTCTTTCCAGTATTGAGTTACGTGGGAGATGTTTCTTAATCAAGGAAATTTGGTAAGAGACATTGGGGAAAGAAAACTCAATAATTTTTTTTTTCAGAAATGTGGGACGACAGATCCGTTAAGAATTTACTCAGCAAAAATCGTCACATAAGGAAACATGATACAGACTGAGAGTGTTAAACTGCCGATTGTTATTTGATGAAGCTCACCCCGTGTAGAAACATTGGTAAGAAGGCAACGACAGGAGAGCTTCAAGAAAGATAACCAATAAATATCTGTTTTCCTTTGATGGTGTTCCGCAATTCAACAGTTTATTTACCGAGTTTAACCCAGAGCCGCTGCTTTGAAGTTAGTTCCGCTTTTTTCACCCTGTTTGCAAAAGAAGAAATTAGTCGTTAAAAATGAAATAACGACTTTTCTGGTGCTGCATCCTTGACGTCAAATTACCTCATCCCCGTGGAGCAAGGCAACATAACTCTGCTACAGTACACACCCAAGGGAAATCATCTCATTTTAATGTGACATACATGTCCAACAGACATTCGTCCGGAACGTTGGTGCGGTGTGGGGAGTTTGCGTCTGGTGACACGGAAGTTTATACGACAAGGGCGATCTCATTCAGCTCCTCTTCCTGCACTGAGTTAGATATGTGTGACACCAGGCGTCGACCATTGGATATTACGGAGGATTATTATTGAAAGACAGATCTGCAAAACAGATCTAGAACAGAACAGAATATTTATTACGCTCTGGACGCAATACTAGACATGTGAGTGAGTGAGTGAGTGAGTGAGTGAGTGAGTTGCTATTAAGCATCACAACGGCAATATTCTAGCCACATCGTGACGAGAACAATTTCATTTGTATCAATATTTGAATAAATACATTAAAAACGTGAAAACCTGCACAGCTCTTAATTTGAAACTAGTAGGCTGCCATAAAAATGCATCACTAGAGACTACGGTACAATAAAGAAAACTGGCTTTAGATCACCTGCAACTGAAATTGACCATCACACAACGACTTAAGAAGTACAAACGAAACACTTAAGTGTACAAAGAATGGCAGGATGATTTACATGGAAGATTGTACTGATTTCATGATCATACATTCATATTTGTAACACACTTATTCATTTACAGTTAAGCGACAGTTTACACTCAGTCTGGCTTTTTTATAACATAATGGCTTGGGGCTTGGGATATACGCTTTTGTTCAGATGAGGTGTGAAAAATGTAGCGACATTAATGGTAATGGTACAAAAATACTGTGTCCTCCTCATAACTAAATCAAAATCATTGCATATTCTGAGTGGTGTTAAAACATATTTGATTGATACACATATTCACAGACAGATACATGTATAGTTATAGACCTATATAGATCTAGATATACACAAACAACGTAATTGAAAATATGGTGCACAAAGTTATATATAAAAAAAATACTTGACTCTATCCTCAGTCGCATGGAGTTGTTAAAAATTGATGTCAGCGTTTCGATCGACAGGCAGTGACAACTCCTAAGGAGGATGCAGTGCTTTTCAGAAAGACACGTCTTCATACCCTCATGTCAAATGGCAGGCCGGTCACATCATGGCTTCCACATCGACATTTGATCAACAGAACGGTCCGAAATCGCTTAAAAGAGCCAGGGAGTAGAGCCAAACGACTTGTCAAACGTCTCCTGCTAACCTAGAGCAAACAGCGGCATTGCGAGCTTGGTTCCAAGGTCGGCGTCACTGGAATTTGATCTTATGGAGAAGGGTCCACTTGTCGGACGAAAGTCGATTTCTTTTGTGGTTACAACAGTTATTGACACTGTGCTCGGCTATTGATACTCATGTTATTTCATTAGGATTGTATGTCAGAATCAAGTTTGGTGAGTTTAGTTTTACGCCGCAATCAGCAATATTAAAGATGTATGGCGTTTGTCTGTAAATAATCGAGTCTGGATCAGACAATTCAGTTATCAACAACATGTGCATGTATCTGCGCAAATGGGAACCGATGGCATGTGTCAACCAAGTCAGCAAGCCTGATCCCGTTAGTCGTCTCTTACAATAAGCTGAGTCGCCTTTTATGGCAAGCATAGGTTGCTGAAGACCTATTCTACTCCCGATCTTCAAGGGTTCCAAAAATCTTGAAAATGACGGCACGTATGAACGCATACGACAGTCATCACTACAACACAATAAACCAAATTGTCACCATATTTGGATGTAGGAAAAATCTACAGTTTAGTGTTCTGTTGCCTTTTAATTATTCCCTGGCGGTCAGTTTATCCAAATAGCTTAGGTAAATTGAGATATGAATACGTTCCCCTGCTGAGGTTAATGGTACGATGATATTGTTAACAATATGGGTGTAGTGAAACTCTTTTACCGGAGTATAATTGTTTGTTCACAGTAATCCACATGTGAAACATGTTGTGATGGTACGACATGAAAACGTTTATTAGTTTGAAAGATTGCATGTTTTCTGAGGAATCCGCCTTTGTTGGATTTGCGTAAACATGGACAGAGGCTTATCCATGTAATATGTAATCTACAAACTACAAAGAATACTGTATTGAAGCAATGAAGCAGGTGATGGAGGAAGAGGTTCGGGTGATATCAGTGTTCGTAAAGCCATCGCTATAAATGTGGAGTGGTCGTATATTTCGTTGCTGTACTAGTTGGCTGACGTGTGTTTCTAATAGTGTACATTTTACAGATACATTAATTTTAGGTTTGTATATAAATCGAGGTTCTACATGCTTGAATATCAGAAAACAATTATTTTATGATCGGTACACATGAATATTCACATTGAAGGAGATTTCAGTGACAGTTTGTTTGCTACTCTCAGTGATGAAAGACGTCAGGGGCAGACATCTCAGATTACAACAATAAACCATTCTTATCATATATATGAATAGTGTCAACCAAAGAATTGCACGTTGTTGCCCCAATAAATATGAATATATTTGATTTCTTAAACAAATGGTAACAGCAGTACCAGACCTAAAAACCTTGATTATTATTGTGAGGAGAACGTGATTAGTCACAATACATACCGAATGCAATACACAATACGCTCCACTTACCCATTATCCAACTTTCGAGAGACGAGTGTATGCAAAGCTGGCTAGACTTTAAAAACACGGTACCTAGTCGCAATGTTTCAGCTCACTAAGGTTTACACTGTCCTAACAGATTTGATCTTTTGCGGTCTTACACAGTTAACACTTGTTTCTTAAGCCAAATTAAGCGCTTTGCTTTTATTTGGGCTGTATTTTTTATTTATAGAAGAAACTCTGACAGTTACACACACGCACTTCTCTTTTACACTGCACCTCACACCAACACACGCACTTCTCTTTTACACTGCACCTCACACCAACACACGCACTTCTCTTTTACACTGCACCTCACACCAACACACGCACTTCTCTTTTACACTGCACCTCACATCAACACACGCACTTCTCTTTCACACTGCACCTCACACCAACACACGCACTTCTCTTTTACACTGCACCTCACACCAACACACGCACTTCTCTTTTACACTGCACCTCACACCAACACACGCACTTCTCTTTTACACTGCACCTCACACCAACACACGCACTTCTCTTTTACACTGCACCTCACACCAACACACGCACTTCTCTTTTACACTGCACCTCACACCAACACACGCACTTCTCTTTTACACTGCACCTCACACCAACACACGCACTTCTCTTTTACACTGCACCTCACATCAACACACGCACTTCTCTTTCACACTGCACCTCACACCAACACACGCACTTCTCTTTTACACTGCACCTCACACCAACACACGCACTTCTCTTTTACACTGCACCTCACACCAACACACGCACTTCTCTTTTCACACCTCTCTTCTACACTGCTACGGATTATTGTTTGGCATTACCACAACCTGTTGTGCATCTGAACTTTAAGCATATCATTTGTAATTTGAGTAACATGTTATAAAGATATATACATGGGATTGTTTTCTTAGATTTCTTTAGATTCACCAAAGTGATTAAATACTGGTATCGCCTATTATATATGCCTTATAATAGACTGCCAAAACATTGTTATATGATGCTCAAGTCCTTAGATGATGTTGGCCGAAATACTTTGGGCAACGTGTGTCAGGCATACTTTATTTAAGTAAGGCTTTGGCTATGCATGGATCAGTCACGATGTTGGCAATGCTGATTACTTCATATTCTTGTTTAAGCAGAGACTTTCAGATAATCTTAAACAATGTCGGTTCACTTCAGTCCAAAACTCTAATAAATGTTTTTATTACTCCCAATTCAAGACACCCTTAAATGTGGAAAGATATCTAAATTCTGATATTCCTTTACATCTAAGATCTGCATTGTCGAGATTTAGATGTGGTAATTTTTAACAGTTGAAACTGGAAGATTCACTAAAGTTAATCACAATGAGAGATAATGTTTATTTTGTAAATTGAATGACAAAAATGTTGTTGAAGATGAATTTCATGTACTCCTGAAGTGTGAACGATTTTCGGATTTAAGATTAAGATATGTTCAGAAATATTTAACTGATTTTGATCCATATGCCAATTTTATTAATGTTATGAAAACAAGTAATGACGATGTTATAAAAGATGTTAGCATGTTTCTGTACTATGTACTTCAGCGCACTAGAAATGCTCCTTTTAAACAGCATGTGCACTAAATTCAACATCATAGGCAAATGACTGTATGATGGGCCTGTGGCCTTTTACTGAATAAACTTGTCTGTCTGTCTGTCTGTCTGTCGCCAGAACTGTCTTGTATCCATTTGAATAAAAGCGTATATAACCGGTTAGTCAATAATAATTTGAAATACGTCTGGGAACCGTTTTGCTTCTGTTCATGGTCGGCAGGTAGTTTTCAGTAATGTCACTAGGCAAAGCATATGACAAATGTCACTCCAATGCAACAACATATGTGTGGGAAAACATGGACAAGAAACACTATCTAAATACAGGCTGCTAATAGCTGTCCGGTCACAATGGGCCCCAGAAACATTGGGTTCTTGGTCTGTGATTGAATTTTGCTAATGCACCGTCAGTAGTAAAAATACATATGTGAATATAGCAAGGTGCTTGGGGTTTCATATAACTAGTCATTTCAGGAGAGAGTTTGTTCTGATTTCTGAAAACAAGACACAAACAAAGAAACAGTTGGTCCTTGGAAGTGGATTGCCATGTAAATATCAAATATAAACCTAAAACAATAATCAGTCTCGATTGTTCTCCGAAACATTCCGTTTGATAAATCATCGATTGCATGTGTTGACTCCTTAGGATACTGAATCCAAGTCCTTGTAATGCCTAGGAAGAGCTAATTCGGTCCTAGGATATGAATCGGCTCCTGACACTACGATCTCTTCCTGTGCACCTATGAAAGTATATATCACGTAAGGTGAATCTTGACGATAATATGCGTGCTGTGATGTCGTCTACTTACACAGGCGGTCATCAGCTAGATGATCCTTTGCCAAGAGGAGGTCACCACACCTGTTTTTCCTTTTAATCCAAATACTATAAAGAAATGTCTCTGTACCGGATCCAAGGCCTTTCACCCTAACAACTTCTGACAGGCAGCCTCTGTCATATACGTGACTCTTGGATCGACTACCCTGCCTTTCAAACCCAAGTGTACGTCCATAACGATTTAGCAATCATCAAGCAAAATGTCGATGATGTTTACAGGTGAGGTGCTGCCTAATAGGTAGGTCGTCTCCTTCCAAAGACGTGGGAAAGAGCCTTTGATGTCCAACACATGAAGGAAATAACGTGTCATCATGGTAATTAGCATGTCTTGATTCTATTGTGCAACGCCTTTAATCTTGGCCATTGGCCTGTGTGAGAACATGCGGATCTACTCAAGTGACTAACGTGAGAACGGGTCTCTTCTGTACTACACTTAAACCTAAAATGACATGGAACAATGATTTACTCTTAATGCAGCACTAGGAGGGTTCCACACTGGACACTTGCTAAAAACATGTTTGTGTCACGAGGTAACTGAAATTATATGATAAATATTTTACATACCTACCTTGGGATAAGCCCCTATACAAACTGAGCATAAATACCCATAACATACCTGATCGTGGCCATTCGGGTGAAACCAATTAAATTAATTGTGTTACTGAATTTTCTGCAAGGTGACTGGCGTGATCCAGGAAAGCATGATGAGTATCCGGATTTCGTCTTTGAAGCTGATCTGTCGACTATGGGATCTTATCCCTCAGATAATATGGTCTTCTTAACAAAAAATCAGTGATTCCGTGATAGATCGCCAACTTTCAGTAATAACGGAGGAAGTTTGAAAAGTTGCAGTAAAATGTAAAATCTGTTATATTTGGTGTTATAGAGTCTCAGTGAGGTACAGATTCTAGTATCAACTTGGGTTGAATTCCGCCTAGGATTCGAACGGATATTTTCAGAGTAAGGCACCAAATAACTAGCACATAACTCAACTAACCAACTCAGCCACTCTCAAAAATGGAAGTCTGACAACTAATAGTCTTCATTTCTTGTGTGTATACCTCTCTGACGTGGAATTGGCACTAAAGCTATGAATACACCATGTCATTAGAACGTGTTCACGTGTTGTGTTGGGATTACACCTTCTCGGCGAAGTAAAGATTCTAGAAACTTTTATTTGGTCACTCAGGGTTTAGAACTCCCAGTCTCAGAGAAATGCGCCGAAGACTTGCATGCTGTTGATTACATAATAGTATTAAATAATTTTTAATAAAACTAACAATCTTCCAAGTATTGATGTATGGGTAACACATACATAGAAAACGTTGCAGACAATAGAAACCATTCTGATAGTTATGTATCAGTTTCAAATTGAGTATCAAATACCTTCGTATTATTGTCATACATTAACTTAAGTAACTGTACTCTTTGTTTGAGAAGTTGCTGTAAACACACATTTTTCTAGGATACACTACCTGTGGAAGGACTAGTCCTATTCAACTGGAGGTCAAATACTATAGGCGGTCCTATGAAAAACGTGTGAGGGATTTCTTTTCAAACTGAAACATAATCAATGCCCACGTCCATGGGAAAAGAAGGCAGGGTGACGTGATGCACCATTAAACATCATTCCGTTCAATTTGGCCGCACGGGGACCGGGAAAAACGTCCTCCAGCCGTCGAATCTTTAATCAGAGTCTACAGTGCCTCGTAATACGGCGTGTGAGATGAAACACTGACTAAGTAAAGAGTATAGGTAACCCTGCCTCTCCAACAGACAGTATCCTGTGCCGTGAAGCCGTAAATACAACAGATAGTATTATAATATCACTCGCAGTGTGGCATAATCTGTTCCAAACAATGTGCCAGTAGCATTTTTCTGACCTCAAGTACCTCTCTTGCTCGAATCTCGATCGATTTGATGAAGGGAAGTGTCAATTCAGTATGAAGACCTGACGTTTGTGCCAATTGACCTGCCGGGTCATGCATATGTAGAGTAGCTCAGATCAATCTGAACAAGCTGTGAATGTCAACATCAAAGGCCAAATGGCAATACAACAGTACTGCCTTTGAAAAGTCAACCTTCTGTCGCGACTTCGGAAAGTGGGACATTTACGTCCGCTTTAAAGTAAAGTGTTGTTGCCAGTGGAGATTCTCTTAAAATATCCTCTATTTGTTATTGGTAACAGTTGGATATTTCTCGCTTTATGAACACCGAAGAACGTATTTTCATTTAGTTAATCTTAACAAGGTCACGTGAAAGTAAATCAACTACACATTATTATGAAAAAAGACAATCAGAAAAATAATTACAACCCGCATCAGTGCATTTAGTACAAATAAAGTACTGAAACTGGCAAACCTTTCCTCAGTGTTAATCATGTCAACAGCTACAACACAAATACTGCACATGTGCAACAGTGCAAACACTGCTAAGGCCAACTCCTTTCCAACGAACTTCCAAATGTACTTTAAGAAGACGTTGTGACCCCGAGGGTTACGATAGTTTGAACCATGGGATGGACTGAACATTTTGAATTGAACGTGCATGTGATTATTGCAACGGTCAAGCTCCGTTCTAGAAGGCATAACCACAAAATAATGTGTGTGTGACTGATACATTTACACACAGTACAGCTCGCTCTGTTAGTCTGACAAGGGGTACAAGTTTAGACTTATACATAAAATATTTCGCTAATACCGATTTTACGCCAACCCAATGCAATTACGCTGAGTAGTCGTGGTCAGCATGTTAACAGTCACTACGCTCTGATGTTCAAATATTGTCCTGTGGCCAGACGACTGCTACTTAATTGGTGTGTGGCTGAAACATATTATTAATATCACTTCCTATTGTGATTCATAGACACGAACGTTTCAACTGATGCTGAATTTCCTTTGCAGAATTTCCAATTTTACAAGTAGCAATTGCCAGAACAGAAAATTTGCCAAGTAAAACAGTTTATATATGTAGGTAAATCCTGAGCATTATTGGCATACGTTGCATATCACTGTAAAATTAGTTTATTTTCCATTTCGATTTTCGTTCACTGCATCACAAAAAGGGTTTCTGATTCTTAATTGCCAATGCAACTGATTAATGATTGTTTCCAAAGTTAATTATTTCTGTCGCTTGTCTTCATTCACATTTCTCAAGACAATTGTATTGTAGTATTGCTCATCAACCCGCTAGTGTCACTTGGCTATTTCCATTGTATGTATTTAGCATAAGGGCCACAAGTAGGATATGCAGCTCGTAGTAAATGCCTTCATTTGGTTGCGCAGCCATTCCATTCACTCATTTGTGTTTATGACGACATAACGTATTTGTTTCTCATTTATAGTACAACCATCTATAGTAAACTGAACGTATTTCTTTGTCTTAATTCTATCAATGTAACATTTGTGTTTATGACGACACAGCGTATTTGTTACTCATATATCGTACAACCATCTATAGTAAATTGAACCTATTTTTTATTCTTAATTCTGTCAATGTATCATTTGTGCTTATACCGACACAGCGTATTTGTTTCTCATATGTAGTACAACCATATATAGTAAATTGAACGTATTTCTTTGTCTGAATCCTGTTGACTGTCTTAGGGGCAGTTTTAAATGAAGACAAAAGGCATTGTGTTCAATGTATCATAATTAATGAACATCAAAATATGGTTTAAAGTACCATTTTACACCGTAAACACTATTAAAGTAGACACCACAAACGTGAGGGACATCAGTGACACCTTGTGGCCTGTGACGTCATGTCGTTGTTCTGCAAACTCAAGAGAATTTAAAGCTCAAGCTGCAGTCGTGGCTGGGTACGCATGTTGTCACCTGCCGCCACGGCTGGTCGTATTACTATTTTGATGTTTCGTCGACTTGGCCATAAAGGTCATTTCTTCATGTGTACAACCTTGAAAGCCACGCTTGTGTACTTACCTGGCCTTATCAGGGGACATTATTTCCAAACAAACAACACATAGACTGACGTTAAAGCAATTCTGATTAATTTAACAGTCACAACAGAAACAAGAACTGGCAACACTTAACATGTAACCAAGTCTTCGACAGGACTTTATGTCGGGGTGCATTGGAAAGAAACGTCCGATATTGTTTACCATATGCAAGACCTAATGCTCAAAGGTGTTTTGCTTCGTGTTTCGTGACTGCATGATGGGGGTTCCCTGATCCTGATCCATTAATATTCCCTCAAGAACAACGTTGTTCGGAAAATTCTTGGGCACGAACATTTTCCCAAGTCACCCATCGTGGAAGGTGCAAAAACTATCCATTCTGCTGTGCAATCCAGGGCTGTGAGCTGATAGAGTAGCTAACGAAAGACACTTCGACATGTTCAGACACATTCACACAGGAATAGAGACGCACCCAGTATGGAAGCTGACAGGCGTAAGCTGGATCCCCATAATACGGTCAGTGCACACTTCCATGCTCTACAGTGTGCCTCTATGAAGCCCTCGACATCAAGTATACTATAAATGTACAATGTCCTTCAACGATCTGATTGTAACAGGCTGTGACTTCACAATGACACTCTGCGACAATCTCTGGACAGAACTAACCAATATAGAAAGTCTGGAGTTTAGAATGTATCTACACAATAAACAAGATCTGGACATTACGTGCACACTCCAAGCGGCCAAAGTAAACAGTGACTTGTTATGCGCACACTCTAAGCTGCCAAATTGAACGGTGACTTTTAACGTGCTGACGAAAAAGAACACTTCTCTTTAAAAGCTGTCCAGTTTGTAACAGCCAACTCCCCGGCGGTATCTTGACATGTTCGGCCATTGCAGTGCGGAGACTGCATGAGTAATCGTGTGGAAAGGACATTCTGAATGGTTACAAAGTCTGCCTATCTTCCCCATTCTCTACATTTATACCTGTCCGTCATCTCTTCCCTTCTTCAACCATCTCGTCCGTCTAATTTATTTTTGATTGTTTGTGTTTGTTGTATATAATCCATAGTCATTTTTGTTGTGGCCCTTCATTACAGGACGAAATAAAGAATTATATTATTTCAAGAAATGCATTTTGTCATATCTCATCTATTATCATTCACTCAAATACGATGATGTTTGGGAAACCACTGTCAGTTCATGAACTGTATGCATGAATTAGATGTGTGACCAATTACATTTGACTGGAATCTCTGTGTTCTCCATCCACCTAAGATTAATAGGCGTTTAATGGGCATGTCCCTAATGATTTAGCATTTTATACAACCATTAAGTCACAAGCAGGTGACCTGACAGATAATTTGATCCTGTTTCTTGAAGAGAGCAAAAACAGTCTTTAATGTCGCAAAGTAATGTAACAATGGGTGACACTGTAATTAGCATGCCGTGTGTTTATTATACAACGTATTTAATCTTTGCAGCCGATCTGTGTGAGAACGTGTGAACCAATGCAAGTGACAAGGGCAAAAAGAGGTCTCTACTCCAATCAGTTCAAGCCCGATATGACCCAATTAGAACAAAATCCTAGTGTGACATTTAGAAAAGGATAAAACGTAATTCAACGCCGAGCATTAGTTATTTAAAACGAAATGAAAGTGAACTGACACTGACACAGAAACCAGAGGCAGTTAAATGTGATTTTACACTCAAGATGTCAAATGGAATCATAATTTTTAAAATTTCCGGCATTATTCAAATTCCTTGACTCTCGTAGACAATGATACATGGTATATTGGATTACCTTGTTCTACCATATTACAGTATATTTTTTCACTGAGTAAGAAACCAAGTACCCGTCAAATCTACATTGATCAATGTAGTTCCATAAGCGCAAATATTGCTGAGTGTGGCGTAAAACTAAATTTACTCACTCATTTTAATCACAGAGTACTGTTCAGTGACCTATCATTTAGGATAGGTAACTCATTAAAAGTCACTGTCAAAAGGAGAAGTATGCCTGACAGGAAATACATGTGACTTGTTGTAGTTCGGTTCATAGTGTGACTCAACCGCCTCAGCCTCCTTCACGTTGTCTCTTCTCGCCAACGGTGACGACACGCTTCATCTAAAGACGTGATCAGCAGATTGGGCGGAGAGACGGCGGACCGAAAATGCGAACATGGAGAGAACAGCAGGCAAATATCAGTAGCTCATAGTAAATCGTTCCACAGTGAGAAACAGATCTGGAACCATTTGTTCCTCTAGTATTATTCAGTTTGGAAACGTTTTTTGTTCTGATGTCATTTACATTCTTATTATTGAAATATACTGTTAAATGATAATCCTTAGGACAAAGACCTTTCTTTGAAGAGTATGTTTCATTGGAGATATTATCTGAACAGAAAGCAAGCTGATGCGTCACTAAACACCATTCTGTTCAATTCTACGAAAAGGGAACGGGAAAAACGTAATCCAGTTGTCAATCAAAACCTACCGAGACCTGTTACACGGTGTTTGAGATTAAACAATGACAACCAGAGAACCAGTCATTGATTCCCAAACATGCTATTTTGTTTTGCCTTACCAGTTGCAACGTAACTGCACGCAACAAAAACATTCAACTCTTGTAAATCTAAAAAGGATATCCTCTTCACTTTGGGTCGTGGTAATTTCCTTAGAAACTGAAATCGTTTTCTTGTTGAAGAGCATGTCTGAGATTTCCTACAAAACGTTCACGTTGCCTTTTTGTTAGCATACTAACGTTTTTGGTGATTCTTCCTGTTTGTCAAATGTTGGTGTGTTTTCATTCAGGTGCAATCAGAGAAGATTGACGCGTGGTAATTTTAGATTTACTTAAAAGAAAGAGCTTGTATTTTTATTGTTTACAGTTTTAACCACAGGGATATATAAACGCATCACAGTATATGAGAAGAACTGAAATACCTCAATGATGAACGTGACTGCATTTAGCTGAACCGGCGCTGTCAATTGTCAGTATTGAATGAAGGTATTGGCCAGAGATAATACATGCATTGCGGTTATAATAATAAGTCATCTTCTCTAGCACTCAGTCTCTAAACACGAAGTGATTTCTTGCGGCGTTTAATGAGAAGTTGATTCGTAATGGCATGTGGCTCCTTGTCCACAAAACGATCTTCTCTTCACAGAAGTGAGCATGACTTCCATTAAACATACAAAAACGTCCACTAGTCATAGCCACGACTGCCTGTGAACAATCGGTCACCTGTAACCCTATATTATTTTTGCATCTCGATGAGAGCTTCTCAGTGACTTTGTTAAAGTCCATAGGTACAGCGCGTACAGTGAAATCGTACAACTGCAGTAGGATTCCTTTACTGTATCGATATGAAAATCCAAATAGTGTCATATCACTGATAAGCTCGTATGAATCATTGGAATAAGAGAAATACCACCATCAAATTCTTAGTTGTAAATGCATGTATACATTAAAAGTGTTTACATTTGCTAAATTGCCTATTCCATGTGTTTGTAAATGTTGACTTTTGCATCCTTCCTATATTCAGGGGTTGCAATCGTCGATATGTCTTTAAAGCGAGGTTTGAAATGTACAAATGAGGACTAATTTGTTTGCTGCAGACTGAGGGCAAGTCAGCATTTCTTGATGAGGTAGCGAAAGTCAGACTCTGTCTTTATTGTCTATGAGAAGAGAGACCCGTCTGTGAAACTACCAACAGAGCCAAACATACCTGCATTTACAAGTGAACGCATCGCTGTATGAACGTATCCTATTCGTCCGTTTCTGTTTCAGTTTATTCTTCCACATGGACATCAAACTTTTCAGGTCATCGTAAACGTATATCATGAATCATGAAATTGTGATTTGATATAATGCCTGTGACAACGCACTCCACCAGAAATATCTTTCTCTGTTAACGCGAGAAAGAAATGATTTCAGCTTGTTGACCTGATTCTCTCTACAAACTGTCTTCAAACTGAACGTACAGGCCCATAACGATTCACCAGTTGGAGCAATCATTTAGTTACAAGTGAATGGATTGTTTATATGTGAAATCCTGTCTAACAGGATACTCGTGTTTCCCTTCAGGCATAAGAATGGGTCTTTGATGTCACGAAATAAAGTAACAATGTATGACACTGGTAATTAGCACGTCGTGAGTTCATTGTGCAGTGCGTTTTATCTTGGCAAGTGACTTGTGTGAGAACATGCGGATCTACTCAAGTGACTAACGTGAAGAAGGGTCTCTACCGCAGGACGCTTTGAAATCAATTTCTGCGAAATTCTAGCTTGGCATTCACAAAAGGATTACTCTTAATTTAACGCCAGGCATGTTTCACTTAGGACACGCTCGGAAAAATAGAGTTCTTGGATTTGATTCCAGGAAGGCGAATTTAAAGTAAAAGAGATAGTTTGACAGGTGTAATTGAATTTCTATGCTGATATACACTACAACAAGGTATATGTAATCGTGTAAAGACGTATGTAGACAGTTGAAATACACTTTAGCAAAACAGTGCAATATTTTTATTGTCTGCTGGAGATATTTCATAAAAAATCGTTACTTTTATAGTGGACCAGATATCCATAATTTAATCAATTGTCTTTCCATGTATGTACGCGAGTTGAAATCACATTGTATTGCTGAAGCTATGAACTTGACTTCCACATATGAAGACGACATGTCAGCGAAAGATTTCTTTGTACACCTGGGGCAGCTACTCTTGTGAAGGTCACATGTAAATGCATTGCCCAATTAGGATGCATTGAAGAGCATGGCTTATGACATACGTCTCCAGCGAGACAGTGACGTGAGATACCGTGATGTTCCCTAATCGCAGGTTTTGTCACTTTCAGAGATACTTAGATTTGTAAGGAATAAGCTCAACCCAAATTTGATTACAATGAGCTTGTGGTCTGTGATCTTGTGAAGAGAATAACGAATGGTGTCAGGAGCTGAATCTATACATACATTGATATGCTATTAATGCCACTTGAAATCCATGTCACATCGATTTAAGCATGCAACATAATCATAGATAAAATTCCTTAAGCCTCCCATCAGTCCCCATTTGAAGACCGAATGCAATTTTATTTGTGTCATGCACTGTGAATGGCTTGCACAAAGGTCATGCAAGTTCTGATTTGAAGCTTTGATGTAACACACAAGTATGTTGGGGGTGGTGTTATGTTCTATGTGAGAATTGTGAAATTCAATTTACCGTCATGCTTATGCGAGTGATGTTTCACTGAATCGGAAACATAATACACTCCCACTTCCATATGAAACGAAACAGGCGACATGGTGCGTCATTAAACATCATCCTGCTGCCCTGGGTACAGGAAAAACCTACTGCATCCTCCCAGTCGTCAATCACATACTTCTATGACTCGTTATACAGCGTTTGAGATGAAGCAGTGACAAATCCAAGAATACAATTAACCCCTATTTCTTCCTTCAAGGCATTTTGTGCAACCCAAATTGCTCCTGCATAAACGCACAAAACTGTGTGAATATCAACACTCAAGTCCTGTTATTATAATGTGTCTGTTAGTTGTTGGTCTTTGTTATTGTGAAATAGTAACTGCAACCTAATGACTCATCTAATACCTACATTGTCTATGCAAACGAACAATTTAATTCGCGTTGCTTTAAAATTATCTAACATTTCCCACTGACCTCAAACTAGTTTTGACCAATTTGTGGTAACGAAGTCGTTATACTGTCCTTCGCTGACAGGTTTGTAAACATGTTCATTCTCAGTATTCAACTTTTTATCGTCCATATGACTGAAATATTGCCGATGTGACGTTAATTATTACTCACTCACTCACCCACCAAAACAACAGTGCACAACAGTTCCGTGATTCACGCTAGTAGCAGATACTTAGGTACCAAAGTAATATTGGTCATGCTCAAATCAGATACAGCTTTACCAGATGCGGTTAAGTGACAAATCTTTGACCGTCACCTGGACCCTCACGTGATTGTAACCTTAAGGTGACATCGTAACTCCCAAAGTAAAACCCTCGCTTACAACAAGCAAGGTGCAACGATATCTTTGTTCAGTACATGCGCGATCTTATCCCATCTTCCAACCTCTACATAAGAGACATCACTTGACCTGGTAACATACGTTTTAGGACGAGGAAGGCTACTGTTTTCATATAATGCAAATGTGACATTAATCCTCGTCATTTGGCGTATCAGGAGAAAATATCGCAAATTTTGATGCCCATGATGAACATACGTCATTGTTCAGATCATAAGAAACGCATATTGCGCGTTATGAAATCATTCCGAAATCAAAGTGATGTCAGTGACCACAAAATCCAGCATCAAATGATTCGGTTTATTGAAGCAAAGACGAACTGAACTTGATTTGTTAATATCACAAATTTAATCCCTCTGTAGGTGGACATAAGTTCCCTCAGTCATACGCTTGCTCCTCGAACCTTTCAACCTGTATTCAACCCATATGTACATGTCTGTAGTGATCAAGTCACATCAGTAATCAAGTCACACCAGGATGTACTGATATGTTGCTTAATAAGTTGCTCATGATTTCCAGAATGCAGCAAAAAGAGTCGTTGATACCATGAAATAAGGCACTACCGTGTCCTGTATCAAAGGTAATTACTGCTTCGCGATTCCATATCGTAAGACGTTTAATCTTCGCACCTGACTAACGTGAAGAGCGTCTCTAGCAGTCATCCATAATTCCAACACGAAATGACTTCAATACTGCAAAACCTAGTTTGACACTTGAAAATGGATCACTCGTGATTTGTTGTTTGGCGTGTTGTACTTGAAAGAAGAGATTGTGTGACACATTTTGATGATGGTAATTTTGAAATATAAGATCGAGTGTTTGACAGCAATAATTTATTTTATGCTCATACGTATAGCATTGACCTGTATCTGCGATATCATTGTTTGCTATTGATTTAAAAATCGGTACAAGCTGTGCTAGACTGTGCAGATACCCGTTATTCAATCATCACCTTTCCAGTCCCTAGTTCATGCTTACATGGTCTCAGAACATGTTCATATGATGGAGGACACGAAGTTTCAGTTGATGGTTTTATTGCCTTGTAGTGTTTCTAATTTCGCCAGTACTTACAATTTCGCAATTACTGTCAAACGTGGACATAAATAGAGTTTTCGTTTGTATTTCACAATCACTAACTGACAAGGTCTTGGAAGCTTGTTGCTTCTCAGTTGTCACTGCGACTGATTAGTGACTAATTCCGGAGGGCAAATACTAAGATGTCAAGATATCTATGACCAACTGCAGTTATGTATGTGTCGCTAATCTCCATTCTTAGTCCTTAACGCTGCTGTATTTTATATTGTCTCATTAGCCCACTATTGCCGCACTGTTAATTTCATTAACAATTTATATTAGGTCAAATATAAAAATGCAACCTTAATGGAGTATCCCCATGACCATGTCTGCCATCACACTAAACCGTAGAAAGCGATACCACTGTTCATTTAGCTGTCCCTTGTAATGTGTTCATTGACTTTAACTTTTTCCTGATTGTGTGTGTGTTTATGTGTGTTTGTTTATTTGTTAGTTTGTGTGTGTGTGTGTGTGTGTGTCTACACATCTATACATCAGTCGGATATTCCGAATGCCTGTGTAGAGACGACAGCACGCAGTATTGCAGCCCGAAGGAAATGTCCTTGTTTGATAGAGCTGGAATACCCTTTATCTCATTCGCCTTTACGCGAGAATGTCCGCTTAGTGCTGATTGTATTTGTTTTATCATACATTGTATATCCATCTAAAGAAATCATTATTTTCGCCTTAATTTTCAGCATGTTCCTCTGTTGACATGTTCCCGTTGATACAGCAATACTTTAGTTAGCTGGCAGTTTTAAACTGAACTTTTTGGCAGTGCGTCTCACAATATCCGAATCAGTGACAATGGAAATAGGTTTGAAAGAAAGAACTATAACAGTAGACTCGGCTAACATAATGAACAACAGTGACGCCTTGGCATGAAGTCACCTTTCTAACTATGTGAAGAGGAGCTGGTGATGCAAAATACTCTCTAAAATTCGAGAAGAAAGTTATTCTGAGGCAAGAGAATGGCTAATATATGTTCTATGATATGAATCAACTTACGAGAAATGGTAGCTCAAGGTGCAATCGCTGCATAATATGCGTGTTGTAATCTGCAACCACTGCAACCACAGATGGTTCAATCAGTTCAATGATCCTTAGTCGATTACGCCATATGCATCATTTTCCCCTATGTACGACTCAGGAGCCAGTGCTTGTGCACTTTCCTGACCTTACCCGTGGACATTCATTCCAAACAAGCAACACAAAGTATGATGTATTCCGCTTTGAGAGGCAGACCTGTAATCATTCAAACCTCAGGTAAATAAACTGTTTTGGTCAAAACACTTAGTTTCCTAAAACTATATTTTTCAAAATCACTTTCTGGTAGAGTATTTCATGTAACCAAGAGTAATTTTACTCCTATTTCGTATAATCACGATTGTCACTTTTTATTAACCCTTACTCAGACAGGTAACTACCCCAGGGCATGTGCTTGCGCAGTGAACAACACAGAGGATGTCCAAAGTAGTGGTGAGCGTAACTATTGTATTTTCATGTTTCATGAATTGTTATTTGATTTGTCAACGTAACTTCTATCTTTTCATGTAAATCAGGGTAATGTTTGTGTTGTAAATGTTTTTATATGGTAATTTTGTGGCAACTCGTAAGTTAGTCAAAATTATGTAAACACGTTTTCGTGGCATGAAGTTAACATTTTTCTCAGTGCTTTTGTAGAAGCTTTCATGCTTCTAATGTTTTATAGTATTTCGAACGTGCTTTAGGAGCATGTAACAATATTTTGTGCTTTTGGCTTTTGAATGAATTTGGAAGTGGCAGTACAGCCATTTGCTCATTAGCAAGTTAAATTCTGTTCATGGCTTACAATTTCCTAAAACCTACTTGATGATTGAGATGAAACAATGACAACCAGAAAACCACCCACCGATCCCAGTTCAAGGTGTTTTGTCCAGCCCTACCAGTTGCAACGTAAGTGCACACAACAAAAACATTGAACTGTTACCAATCTGAAAGGATATCCTCTTTTCTTTATGGGATGGTAATTTCCCTAGAAAGTGAAATCACTTTCTTGGTGAAGAACATATCTGAGTTTTACACTACAAGGACTAATAAACACACACCCGTATTTGAGAAGCGAAATAATTCATTAATGAACGTGACTGATATGGGAGCTGTGAACTGACAGTACTGAATAGACGTATTGGCTAGAGACAATAAATGCACCGTAGTCACAGTGGCATGTGGCTCCTAATCAACGTGATTCTCAATACCCTTATCCTGTTACACATCTGTACAAGTGCTTCTCAGTGATCTTGTTACGGCACATACTTTTCACTCGTACAGCTGTAGAAGTATAGGGATTCCTCTGTTGTATCAGCATAAAAAACTGTCATATCACTGAATTATGTCATTGAAATGTTTGGATATTTTTGTAACAGTGGTATAACTTTTAATGAATCATGTTTAGTAAGAGAAATATCACCATCATATATTCAGTTGCAAATACATATTAAAAGCCTTTAATTAGTAAAAATATCTATTCCAAGGGTTTGTGAATGTTCAAAATCCAAAGCCTAAAATTACAAATGAGGACACAATAGTTTGGTGCAAGTTGGAGGCAAGTTAAAATTGCTTGTACACACAAACAATAACAAAACAAAAACGACCATGTCTACCAACACAACTAAGCACACCTGGATTTACAACTGAAGGTGAAGTGATAGATATATGAGCGCGTACTAACGTCCATCTGGTTTCATTTAAATATTTCTTGCTTATGTACATAAAATTTGCAGGTGAGCATAAACATATTTAATCATGATCTTATCGTATGAAGAGAGTTCAAGGTTCAAGGTGCAGTCACAGCATGGTATGCCTGTTGTCATCTGCAGCCACAGCTGGTCGTATCAATCAAATGGTCTTTGGTCGACTGGGTCATTTCCTCATCTGTACGGCCCTCGAGACCACGCTTGTGCACTTGCTTGACTTATCAATGGTTATTTCCGATCACACAACACAAATGCTGTAGCCATTTATATATTTTAAGTAATTTAAAGTAGTGTGCGACCGCATTGTACACCTGGTCTTCGTTGGCACAAAGTTGTGTGGGCATGCTTTGCAAAGCAGGGTCCGAACATTGTTTGCCAAATTCAAGGCCTTCTTGTTTCGTGATTGCATCACGATAATTCACGCACAGGGACAATCTGTTTCTTCATATGGAGAAACAGAAAACCTCTCTGTATTTCAAACTAACGAGGAAACTCAAAACATCCTTGTTCGGACCATCTATTTCACATAATTTGTCGTCTTATTATTCCCTATGGAAATACGATGTCACTGAAAATCACAAATTTGATCATATGTTTGACTGGCATTTAGAAGTTGGTAGGGTAATACAAAACACATGTTTATTATTAATTTTTACATACGACGTTTCTGGGCTAATACTTGCCCCATCATCAGACGAATGGCATGAATAGTCACAGAGGTATATGTACTATGTACAGGAGGCTACAAAGTAGTTTTTACAAAGGTATGTATAGTATGCATACGAAGCCACAGTGTTGTTATTACACTCCAGCCACCCTATAACCCCCACCTCCACCAGATCAAGAAACCCATTATATCTACATGAGTCAGACATGCCAAATCCATCTGTAGCCCCACCCATACATAACAAGTGTTTTGTGTCAAAAAAGTGATAGCATAAAAGGTCTCGTAACATTAGTGTGAGAATTAAAGTACTGTCACTTCGTGAATTCGGTACATGATCCAATAGCAGATCAGCTGGAGAGACTTCCTTATATATGTGCCCCTTGGACGTACTGGCATGTTCTTGAATCCATTGGGACCTGTCCCTAATGATTTATGATATGGTACAATCATTACTGGTAAACACATATAAGATGATCCACGACGTGACAAATGACCCCAATTTGCACACTTGGGAACGCCCCACATCCACTTAAAACAAGAGGGAGACAGGTTGTCTGATAAATATCGAGAAGTTCATTTTCCCCGTGCGTTTCACGCATGAATTGTTATAGCACACTCGATTTGGGAACAGGTACAATCCCAACGAATTGAATCAACACAATATACTGAGCAAACATGTTTAGGACCACCGATCCATTTCACAAAGCAAATGACATTTTCCTGTTTTTTTTTTAACAAAATTGTTGAATATCCAAAATGCTTATCAGTGCCCAAATCATCTATTTGTCTTCGTCTTAGCTAAGGGTTAGCGTGGAATATCAGTATCTTATGCCTGAAATTGCAGTCTTTGCAGTCTTACCATTCAAAGGAATATGCGGTGTTGATTTCATGTCACGGTTAGCATGTATTACACGTGCATAATCGTCAAGCTACCTGCAGCAGCCAAGTGTACTCGCCCAATTCGTTGTACCGCCTCTCTTGTCACAAATGCGTTTAGTGCGCAGGATCATCTAATAAGTGTCTAGCAGTAAGTCAACATGTATGGATTGAAATCTTTCTTGAGCTTTTGATGCTGTTAAATAAAATAACAATGTTTAACATTGGTAATTAGAAGAATGAGTCTATTGTCCAGCGTGTTTAATCTGGGCAGCCACGTAAGAACACGTGGACCATCTCAAGGATAAGGTCATCAACAACAGTATGCTCACAGATCAATTCCAGCACGACATGACCCCCATTACGACGAAATCCTAGTTTGACATTTACAAATGGATTACTCTTAATTTAACGCTAAGCATACTTCATTTAGAACGCTCGTTGCAAAACTGAATTGTTTCCATGATTACAAATTCAAAATAGAAGGTGTAGTTCAACAGGTGTATTTTGTTTTTCGGATATACGATACAGACATGTTAATACATGTAATAAGTATTGCGTATTAAGTATTAAGAAAGATATGATAACCCAATCAAGAGTCCCTGTCCAACGGTCATAAACAAGCGCGGTCAAAACATGTATACATGACAGGAAATAGATATGAAAAAAAACCCTTGGAGTCAACTTTGTGTGAAGACTCTTTCAGTGTTGTCACAACCCCTTGTGTACTTCGTGAGGATGAGAGAGCTACAATAAACTCGGTGTGCCTAGTGGCAGCAAGAGTTGTATACTCCCCAGGGAGTTGAGATTGAAATATGATGTGCTGTTGAGATTGACATCCAGTGATCGAGGGAAAAATACCACCGCCTTGAGCGTGCACTAGTGCGTGGGTATGTGCTCTGTATAAATATCCTATCTATCTATCTATCTATCTATCTAGATATTGCTCAACTGTAATTCACTTCACAATGTCATTCGGCCGCTTTGCGTCCTCCGCGAGATCAACTCTGGAGTACCAACAGGCGAAGACGTGCTTCAACTACCATACCAACCGGATTCGCAGATAGAAAGAAGACAGACGGCAGACCTAAACAGTTAAAGGAGACCAACAGGCAAATGCCAACAGCACATGGTGAAACGCTCCACAGTGAGAGTAAGAACATGTTTCATTTTGACTCCCAGTAGATTAACATTATTCTTCAAATATACACTCATTATTAACATATGGTGTGGGTCACTTGATCCTTTGTTTGAAGAGTTGCACAAAGCAATCATAGTTTCTATCAGTCTTAGACCCCTACAATCCAGTTTACATTCACCAAACAATTGTCCTAATCTACTTTCACAAAGACGATCTCAAGACAGCATGGATAGAACTACGATAGAATGTTGGAGGTAGAAATGTCTCAAACTTGACTCGACAACTGTCTACAGTTGCCTGCAAGTGCGCATAGCATAAGCATATAAAACGTGGAACTGGTTACTGCACGCAACACAACACCTCCCTCAATCGCACCTTGCATAAAAAATAAAAATATAAAAACCCACACAAATTTTTAATGGGAGCAAATACGTGGAAGATAACTAATACTTAATTAACTAATAGTGACATAACTAATTCTACATTCCAGCTGTCTTGATTTATTAAGAATATGATACTGCAACCGCGAAAATACCAACCCATTTTTATGAAAATACTGAAATACGGAAAAATACATCCAACAGATTTGGATCTAGATTTAGTGACATAATCAATATGAAATTTAATTTATACAAGAGTTCTTTACTATACGGCACCTAAATGTAACCCTATTTCGTTGATAATTATTGTTTCTTATTGTGAAAATCCTTTTCACACAAATTTCAATAGCCTCAGCAATGATAAACTAAGACAAATATCATTTACATGAATTTGACCGAAAAGAAATATACACCTGGAAATTAATCAAGCAACACCCCAATTTTTTCTATTGGAGCAACTTTGAAGTGTTCTGACAATCAAAATATGCCGGGTTGATATAGTTTGACACTTTTTTATTCAACAGACGATCTCTGACAAACAACTTAAAGGGAAAAAGTATCAAGACTTTGCTTTATTGCAACGAAATCCAAATTCTTAAAACTGTCTTAAATTCATGAAAAAATGGACACAATTTACTATTCATCCACAGACGTTGTTGTCAGGTGTATTAACACAAATGTCACATGGAAAGAAAGAACAGTCATCTGAGAGTCTGCACACCGACTTTCATCAATATCTAGTGTGTCCTCCCTGCGCACGCACCACCGATTCCAGACGCCTCCTCATTCCTTGGATGAGTCTCCGGATCTGATTCTGGGGGATCCTGTTCCACTCCTCATGCAGGGCAGCCGTCAATTCGTTGAGATTATGGACTGGTGGGTCTCTCTGCCTCACACGACGGCCAATAAAGTCCCACAAATGTTCAATGGGGTTGAGGTCAGGGCTCATGGCAGGCCATGGAATTCTGTCAATTGCATTTTGCCGCAAAAAATCATTTACAGCATGCGCCCTGTGAGGTCTAGCATTGTCGTCCATAAATATGGGTCTCGTTGCCAGAGGATGGTTCTCAAAATGAGGTACCACAGCCCTGTCAAGAACCTCCTGTTGGTAACGAACACCGTTAAGGTTGCCACGGATGGTAATGATATCCAACTTGCAGTTCATGGAAATGCACCCCCATACCATAACGGAACCTCCCCCAAAGGCCACAGTCTCCTGGATGTTCCGTGGAGCCATTGCTGTGTTCCTCTGCCTCCAGACCCGAGTACGACCGTCCACCATGTGCAGCAAGAACCGGCTCTCATCTGAGAAATGGACCTT
The DNA here is from genome assembly GCF_037392515.1 of Haliotis asinina. NCBI lineage: Eukaryota > Metazoa > Mollusca > Gastropoda > Lepetellida > Haliotidae > Haliotis > Haliotis asinina. The sequence continues at coordinate 66,793,438 of NC_090282.1, read as the reverse complement.
CCTCCAAGAGGCAATGTTCCAGTGCAAACGGTCATTACACCAGGCCAGTCGGGCTGCCTTATGGGCTGGAGACAGTCTGGGTCGCTTGATTGGCCTCCTTGCCCGGTATCCTGCAGCTTTCAGACGATTCCGAACAGTCCTGTTCGAGATGGGTCTCCCTGGAAGCCACTCCTGTCTCAACCGAGAGCTCGAGTCGAAGGACCTGCGCCGTACAAGTCTCAGTAAAGCTCTGTCCTCCCGGACTGTGGTCTTCCTGGGTCTTCCTGGTCTAGGCAGGTCTTTAACTTCATTAGTGGCCCGGTATTTTTTCAAAAGTTTTGAAATTATGGAATGATGTCGTCCGATTTGAGTCCCGATTTGTCTTAGAGACATACCAGCATTCCTCATGCCGATTATTTGCCAACGAGTGGCCTCTGATAATTTCCTACGTGCCATGACATTGAAATGAATGAAAAACCGAATGCAATCGACAACCTGCGCTTGTAAACACCCCAGGGAAAAAGTGCATTTTTCGAAAGTTGAGGTTAAAGCAATGCACGTGCGCTGTGCAAGCTTCACGCGCGTCATATCAACCCATGAAAAGCTCATGCTGTATGTCAATACATCAAAATTGAATAATCAATCATCAAAATTACTTCGTTAAACTTTGTTAAGTTTTTATGTGTCTTTGAATTTGGTGTTGCTTAATTAATTTCCATATGTATATATGTGGAGTTCTGCGATGTCACAACACAACGTCTATTGCATTTGAGTATGGCAGATTTTACGGGAACGGCATTGTATGCCAAGGGAAACCTCTCCCATCTCGCGTACAAACTAATATTAGCTGCCCTTGAGTTACTGAAAAGGTCATGGCCATTGTTAATCGCATGCAGTCACCTTTCGTTACTATCGTTTCCTTGATTATCCAAAAGGTATGTTATTCATACTTTTTCCAACGCTGAATCGGGTGAGAATCGTACTTTATGATATCGACTCGATATGATGCTGTTCAATACCGCAAATAGCAAATAACGATATTTCTGACGTTACATCGATGTTGCATTCTACGTGTTTTTGAAGTGTCAAGGGGAATCACATACTTTAATACAATACACAAGCATTCTCCAAACGTAAAGCTAATTATTTGCGTGAAACCGACACTAACTGAAAAACACTGAACTCTGAAAAGGATATCCTCTTTATTTTAGATGAGGGGAATTTACTGTTAATCTGAAAAGGATATTCTCTTTATTTTAGGCGTCGAAAATTTACTGTTAATCTCAGAAGGATATCCTCTTAATTTTAGGTGAAGGGAATTCACTGTTAATCTGAATAGGATATCCTCTTTATTTCAGGTGACGAGAATTTACTGTTAATCTGAAAAGGATATCCTCTTTATTTTAGGTGACGGGAATTAGGTTACCCAGACTGAATTCGAAACTAACTGAAATGAAACTGAAATTATTTGTATAAGACTAAGTTTATTTTTCGAGTAATAATTACTAGCACTTGCGATATCAGTTGGACGAGAGGACACATGTCCGTAAGACCAGCATGAAGACCCTTCTTGTATATTTTGTAAATATTCTTATATATTTTTGTAAATATTTTGTTTACATGTGACATCCTGACTACTTGTGTTTCTCCGTAAACATGAGTGTATGTCTTTAATGTCAAGAAATACAGCAACAATGTGGGCATGGGTATCACATCGCTTGTCCACTGTGCAACTGTTCAATCTTAGCAACCGAGGTCTGTGAGAACATGTGGCTCTACTCAAGTGACTAGCGTGAAGAAGGCTCTCTGCGAAATCAATACCAGTATTATACGATGCCATTTTTATGTGAAATCCTAGCTTGACATTTAAAAAATATTACTCATTGTTTAACGGTAGGAATGTTTCATTTAGTAAACTCATTGAAAAATAAATCTCGGATTTGTTTCCAGTATGGCAAACTTAAAATAAAAGATATAGTTTGACAGATGTAATTGACACGTTTATGCTGATACAGTAGAGTTTATATAATCGTTCACGGACTTATGCAGACAGATGAAATGCACTGAGCAGTAATAGCATTGTCTGCTGGAGATGTTTTATCAAAAATCCATAATTCTTTACATTACCCTACTAATTCCGGAGTAAATGTTCCAACCACGCCATATTGCTGATACTGTGAACTTAATAAACACATATGAAAGGGATAGGACTTTCCTTGAACATATGAGTCAGTTTAAGGAGTAAGAACCCGTGAAGGTCCCCGGGGTAGAATAGGCCTTCAGCAACACATGTTTACCATAAAAGATTGGTTGTCGTAAGAGGCGACTAACGGGATCGGGTGGTCAGGCTCGGTGACTTGGTTTGACACATGTCATCGCTTTCCATTTGCGCAGATCGATGCTCATGTTGTTGTACACAGACTCGATTATTTACAGACCGCTACCATATAGCTGGAATATTGCTCTCACTCACTCATTCACTCACTAAAGGAGTAAGAGGGCATTGCAGAGCATAGTTTATGACATACATTTCTAGTGAGGTAGTGTCATGTGGTTGAATGAAACCACGATGTCTCTCGCTGTCTTGCAGCTTGCAGGTGGTCTTGTGTGCTTAGTGGCCTTATTGAAAAATGGTGCAATAGGTTGAATCTACACGCGACGACCTTATTAACACAATACCTGCGAGAAATACAGCAGATGCAAGATTCGAATCGTTGATTCACTGGTTGGCTGAAGTGTACGATCCGATACACATGTTTCAACCAGTTCGAAATTAACATTGTGGCTTCGGTAAGATAAATACGTTGTGCACTGGTCCTTCGGGGCCCATGGGTTGATGTACCTAATACATAAACAAACATCGAGGGAATATCAAACCATGACCAGCTAACAGCTCATGTAGTGATACTTTATCAATACCATTTGAATCCATGACATGGAGTTAACATCTTGACATAATCCTAGAGCTTGTAAACATCCCAAATTAATCATTATAATAATACATTAAGCCTCCTATAAATTCCCATTTTAGTATTGAATACAATATTTGGCATTTATAGTGCCAGACAGTGTGAGTGGTTTACAAGGTCATACGATTTATTATCTGTGGAAGGATTAGTAACATTCAATTTCACGGCATGCACTAAACATGGGCGATAAGGCCCCAGGAAAAACGTAAGCGATTGAGAGTCCATTGAATGGGAAATATCTTTCACTGAGATATCCATATGAAGCGAAATGATGCCCCATTAATCATCTTTCTGCTGCCCTAAGAATAGGAGAAACTACCTGCATCCGCCCAGTATTCAGTCAAAGGCATCAATGACTCCCAATACTGCGTTTGAGATGAAACAGTAGCAAAACCGAGAATATACAATGTCATTTAACTCGTCCGCGCAACCTCAATTCATTTTTCATAACCCAAGCTGTCCCAACATAAACGCTCATGGTATGTATACTCTAGTTAGTTTTATATGAATATGCCCTTTACTTGAAGTGATTTCAATTAATTGAACGTTCTGTTTCCCCTAAACAGAAATAAAAAACACAGTTTGATCAATCAGTTAATTTAAGTCTCTTGTGAAAGAACATGCTGGAATTTCGTGTGTCAATAGCATTTCCGACCTCTTACGCGTCTGTAGAACTAATCTTAGTGAGCTTCTGCGAAAGGATGCAGCTGTCAAATGAAAGTGAACATCTGTCATATTTTGTAAATATTCTGTCCGTACTAAAGAGCCTGGTACTATTGCCTTTTTTGACTGGAATAGCCATAGTGACGCCAACCTACGCGATATCCATTGTTTATACAGCATATATTCCAGTCAGTCATCGGGTAACAGATACTTGGTGACGATAATATACAAGATCCTAATTATCGGGAAACACCAGTTTTCAGCTGCTGGCGATTAATAGCCCGTTTGGTGTATTATATTGTCTGCCTTCATTGAAGTGTTTTAGTTTTCCATGCTAGTTTTATTTTCATATCTGTGATATCCCAGTATTATTACTCCCATCATCTACAGGTTTTATTCTTCAAAATGTTTTCATTTTTAAATTGTATAAGATATTGCCGATATGACGTTAAATATTAACTCACTCACTCAATGTACTCCAGTTTGATCCATGGCATGTGTTGTCCTGAAAACCCTTTTCCGCACATAGCACTTTTGCATACACATACTGACATTTTATACACATATTTCAATATTTCAGCCATATAGTGACGAGAAAGGTCTTGCAACAACAAATAATTGTTTTAATTGTTAGATAATCAGCCATCGAAGGACTGTAAAATATCTTAAGGATCACAGAGGGTGTCTAAAGCTAGCATGGAATTCTAAAACTATTATATTCACGAAGACAATACATTTTAAGATCGCAAACAACAGATGGTAGATCACCATACTAGGGACCATGCACGGGCCTTACACTGATTTTGCTACCTGTGAGGACAGTGTGCGTTATGAAATTATTATTATAAAATGGATGTCAATGACGACAATGTCCTAATACTACAATTTGTTAAAGCTGGGATGAAATGGCTTTGGTTTCTTGCACTAACTGCATGGGTTCGGATCCACTGTACACTGTGATAGGCGTTCTCTAAGACTCCGAACTCATGTCGTGCCTCCGTTATGTACGAACTACTGAATTTACCAACCAGTGTTTAACTCAAACTGTAAATAACGAAATTATGGCGTGATGAAAAGGGTTTCAATGACGACATGATGAGATAAATTAACATATGTTGCGATTTACCAGTTGAATCAATAATCAAGTCACAAGCCGATGGATTGAAATTCTGTGCAATGCTTTACTCGCGTTTCTCGAAAGACATCGATCACAACGAACAACGCAATATCAGATAATATTTTGGTATCTTAGAACCAAAGGCAAACCTAAACATTCTAAACATGAACATAGGAAATGTGGTTATGAACACAGCTCTATGTTACATTTACAATACAGACTATATGTTACAGTAATACCTTTATTACAGTCATTGCAGTATATTTGTATAAGGTGTTCCTATGGGAGAGTCAGCCATTTCCAGATGAAAGGCCAATGCGACTGACCTATCCGTTTACCAATAGCAGAAAACATAGTAGCACTGGAATGAAAAGCAACATCCACAGTCATGGCGAATCTTGCTTTGCAACATACCGTCAGTACACTTTACAAGGTCTTATAGCGCCTTGGACCGGCAGTATTCCCTGAAGACAAACATGTCTGTGTGCCCGATACATTTACGCACCCGACATCTCTGTTAATCAGACGAGGGAGTCTGAAATCCAGACTTATATATAAGATACTTCGTTAATATAGACATTATGCCAACCCAGTGTAATTACGCTGAGTAGTCGTGGTCAGTATTGGAATAGAGGAGAATGCAGCCAGCGGTCACTATGCTCTGATGACCGAATATTTTCTAGCTGGCCAGACGAGTGTTGCTTAATAATTGGTATTGGATGAAACATAATGCCCTTCCCTTTTGTGGTTCAGAGTTCATAGTTTCAATTAATGGTTAATGTTCTTTTCTAAGTTCCCAAATGCTTACATTTTTGCAGGAACGCCCAATAAATCTGATAATGTTATTGTTTTTCAATCCAAGTTAGCGAACATCGTAAATTATTGTAGCCATATCGGGTCAATCGATGTTCCCATGTCAACATCGAATTATGTTTCAACGAATAGCTTGTATTGGGAATGCTGAGCCAACACAAATCCCATACATGACGCCTGATATCTCGGCCTGCGAAGTCGCATTTCTTAGGAGTCATGGATGGAAAGCGTGTTTGGATAATAATCAGCTTTGTGACTGTGAGGCAACCGAAGAGCTGATATCGTTTCTAAGACATGTATCAGCGTCCAAAACTAATATCCCTTCTTGTCAATTTAAAGTCTTTATTCGTGACAAGGAATCATGGAATGAATGGTTCTTATGAGAATGGAACCACATTCCTTCATGTATCAGGTTCCAAAAGGAATATCCTTCCTTGTCCTACTGTAGCGAAATTTTAGATCAAGGAGCAACCTCGACACTTGTGGCAAACTAACCTTGCACTAGGTACATTGACAATCACACGATCTTTGGTCGCCTGGGTGACAGCGTCATTTTCTGAACATCCATTTTGTCCACATGTACAGTACTTTGTGTACTATTCGATGATGCATCTGACACTTGAATGCTCGCATGGCCATGTCAGTGGAAATGTTCCAAACGAACAACCTAAACGCAAACACTATCGCAATTCAGTCCATGTAAGTTAAAACAAGCAAGGTGTGGGAACATGCATTGTTCGGACTAAAAGACCAATGTCATTTGCTTCGTTTTCGCGATTGCACAATGTGGTCTTCAATGGTAAATAACATTTCCCGATCTGTTTACCTAAGGGAACATCGGCCTACCATCATGACTCGGCTGCTTTTGTATTTGAGGAAAAAATACCAATTCAAACCTGTTCATTGGTAATACTTTCATAAAGTGTTCCTCCATTCCGATCCATTATTTCTCAAGAAAAATACGATGTGGTTCTGGTCACTGAAGGGACATGCTGAACATAATTGCATTAATACTTCCAATTCACTGTATCTATGCGTGACTAGGAATCCTAGACTAAAACGTTTTACTTATGATATTATTGTGAGAATGGAACCGCTGTAATATCATAATTTAAATGTGTGATTGAGGTGTATATCCAACAAATTTGACTGTAATCGGATCTACCAGGGAATCTATGTCATACTTACCATTTTCCGATTTACTAATCCAATTTTTGAACCACATGCGCATGTCTCTACTGATTTATCATTTATACAATCATTACATAGTAGGTGGATGGATTGAAATCCTGCCTTAGACTTTTCTTGTGTCTCATAAGACGTAAGAAATAGCCTTTGATGTCGAGAACAATATAGTGGCAATTAGCATTTCATAATGTCACAGTGCAACGTATTTTATCTTGCCAACTCACGTGTGTGAGATCACATGGATCTAAGGAAGTGAATAAGGTGAAAAGAGGTCTCTATTGCAGAACACATTACTGCAAGATCTAGTGTGCCTTTTTCAGACGGAGGATTTAATTTATCGCTAGGCATAATTCATTCATTTGTAAAAAGAAATCTCTGCAGTGCAGTCTTATGTATGTATGTATGGATGGATGGATGGATGGACGGACGGACTCTGTGTTTGTGTTTGTGTGCGTGTGCGTGTGCGTGTGCGTGCGTGCACAATGCAAATGCATTCTTATTGAAAGTAACGATATGTTAATTTCAAATGAATGTACGATGTCACCTGAAATCACCATTCTTGTAATGTTAAAATTCTTCAAGTTTCAAAGAAGACAATGGTCCCTGGCACCTTTTCTTAACTTGTTCTGGGCAGGCCACTTTCCAGTGTGTCACTGATATATCCGACTTCTGTAGATCTGAAACATAGTTGACAGCAGTAAGGCGGGAGGACACACGTCAGTGAGATCAACGTGAAACCTACAAATCTTCGTATATGTCAACAGTCAAAGCCTTTCGGTGCCACAGCACTTAGTTTTGCCTTTGTGGTCGTGAAACAGTGATCGAGCAAAAGCCTGTTTCAGAAAGGAAGAGGTCGCTCTGTCAATAACGTATGTTTTTTGTATAGTAGTTGAAATGTATATGCTCAACCAAATTCAAAACGTGACATTTGTTCAGTTTTGAATACACTATGCCATGCCAATGGTCTAACATAACATTGTTGTATTTTAGATTACACATTCTCAAAAAAAGTGCAGATTCTAATACTTTTGTTGGGTTGTGTCCATCCCGGTTGTTAAGAATTGTTGAGTTGAATTCCACTACGTAGGTACTGGTTGCAGTATTATGAATAACGGTTAAAATACAGACACAACTGAGTGCAGCTTCATTTTATTGGACAAATAATAGCGGTTCTAGTCACCTAACACTCACACAGTAACATAAGAGACATCATAACAGGTGTGACGTCCAGGGGATGTTGTGGCGGTAACACAACACCTTCAGGTGGAGAACAGAAACTATCAGACCACTCCAATCGAACAGTTTTCGCCATTGATCAACGAATGCTGGCTCCTGTTCTTACAAAGGTGTGAGTTGTTTTCTCATCAAGAAAGGACTTTGTACGTTGCAATGTTTACACCATTTATATTACAAAGATATGAAAGATCATTTTTTGCATTTGGGAACAACTGAAATACATGAAAGATATACATGAATTAATAAAAGTGAAGTGTAGGGGCCAAATGTCCCCGCAGAGTAAAACTGTTCGCCAGAAACAATAGATGCACTTTTGACGTTATGTCAGAAATATCATTTTGACATACCCGGGATCAATAGCAATGACGTTTCCATCTGCCAACTGTGCAAACACTGAAAGGGCAAACGAGTTTCCAAAGCATTTTCAATTTCATTAACACAGGGAGTAGCAGATGCATGGCTACAAACGTAGCATCATTTCTGTTTAAATTAGATCTAACCTTACCATTCAAGAGTAAGTGACAATTCATTAGATGAAGCCACAAAGCGATCTTAAGTGACCGAAGTGATAGTAAGCCACAGTACTCTGGGATAAACGTCCGCTAGTTATAGGGTTTTGATTGTCTTGTGCACTAGAAGTCACGTGTGTTCATATTCATATTGACACATGTCAACGAATTCCAGGTGCGCTGATCGATGCTCATACTGTTGATTATCTGATCCTGACGCGATTATTTACAGACCCCCGCCACAGGGCTCAATCGCATTGTTTCACGAGGAATAATGGACACGCATTGAATGAACATATGTTTGGTTGTATCAAAGATTAACTTTTACACTAACTTGGAGGAACTAACGACAAACTTTATGAAGGTGAACTGCATGAGGATCACGCATGATCAAATATCGTCCATGTGAACAGCTGCATTTTTGGTGTGAAGTTGTGTTAAGAATTCGTCAATTTTGCCAGATTTTTATCATTTATTAAACTCATGACAATAATCTTTTCAATGTTAGAAACCAGTCTTATACTACGTCAGTTCATGTGTAAATAGTACCTTTAAACAGTTGGCTGAAGTAAATGGATTTATTTATTGACTATTTACATTAGTCAGTCTAAACTTTGGTGGGAAGTGTACATAGCAAGGTATAAACCTATATATGGATGTGTGCACGCTGTGTGGATTGTTACCGTTTTGGTTATAGAAAACTGATATGAGTAATAAAACATTAACCAACTCGTGACAGATTATCTTTCCCTCGTTATAGAATTATGTGACTAAGATAACCCGGGAAAGATAATCTGTCTCTTTCTGTCACTCTTTAGCTATTTTAAAAATATTTCTTGTCCTCCAGTTACTGAATGACATTTCTTGTTCACGTGACGAAAGTGAGTGAGACCCTGGATGTTTTGTATGTGAGAAGACAAGACCTATAACTCCTATAATTTCAAAGGATGGTTAACTGACGACCATACACCCATACGCTTTGCGTCCATTTCCATTTGATGAGGTGTTTTGATCCATTCTTTCTGATGGACACATATAACATTGTAAACACATAGGGCGAATTATCGAATTAATTGTTGAAATAATGCTAGTGACGAAGAACTCACACACATAATCTCCCCATATGGTCGTAGGTGTTTAGTTCGAATCCGGTCTACTGAGGATCCTATTACTTGTTCCATAGACCTACCGATCTGCCTTTAACATCAAAGTGTGCATCGTAAAACGATATACCAGTTGGAGCAATTATTAAGTCACATGAGTGTGTACATATGGAGCAGAGTCTAGAAGGATACTCGCGCTCCTCTACAGACATCACGACTGTTCTTTGATGTCGTGCAATAATTGAATAATGTGTAAAGCTGGTAATTCTCACAACGAAAGTCCATTGTGCAACGCGTTTAATCGTGTAACCGGATCTCAGTGAGAACATATGAATAAACTCAAGTGAGTAGCGTTGAAGAAGGGTCTCTACTGCGAGACACTTCAAATCAATTCCATACGGCATGACACCATTGCTGCGAAATCCTAGCTCGGCATTCCAAAATAGATTACACCAGGCGTGTTTCATTTAGGACAGTTACTGAAAAAAGGTCTCTAATGTGTTTCCAAGATAACAAATTTAACAGAAAGATATTGTTAGACAGGTGTGAATTCTGGAATGCAATACACGGGTTTTACACAATCGCGTGCAGACTTCAGAAGACATTGTGGCAGACAGTGCTTTAGTATTATTGTCATTTTATGAAAAAAAATTACTGTTACGATATATTCGTGATTCAATCCGATGCCTTACCATTTCGGAGAGAACGTGTTGAAATCACATGATACTGGTAATGCGACAAACTACATAACCACACATGCAGATGACATTTGAAGCGTTGCGTTGTTAAAATGATATTATCTGTGGAAGGATTTGTCATATTGAATAGATCGTCGTGCACTAAGCGGGGCACTAAGACCCTGACCTCTAATGTTTGCGAGGGAGGCAAACCGTTGGGAATACATAATCCATTCCTACGTCCATATGAAAAGGAAAACAGGTGACGTGATGCGCCATTAAACATTATTCTGTTCAGTTCAGCTTCCCTGGGAATAGGAAAAACTTTCTGCATTCGTTCAGGCTTCAATCAACATGTACAATGACTCGTAATCCGGCGTTTGAGATGAAACATTGAGTGAATGTAATTAAGCCATGGACATAAGCCATCTTATTCAATCCCAGATGACTCACCGTACCCGCACATAATAATAAACACTGGACGCATGCTCTTAATTCTATACAGATGAAGCCTGTACCTGAAGTGATTGTACCAGCATTCATTTCCGACCTCTGACCCTTCAGTATAACTAATCCATACACGTTTAAGCGAACGGATACAGCTGCCAAATCAACCTCACATGTCAAACTTTGTAAATGTCAACGCCTAAGGCCAGTCTGTATGTATTGAATTACTGTGGTGTGTTTGCTTTTGTTGTCGTGGAATGGTGACTCTGACCTGCCAAGGCCTTACTGAGTAACCTCAGAGAGGAGATTGCTATACCTTTGATATTTTGAGGGATTTTACACGTGACAGTAAACCGCCGGAACATACAGGTGGCTATTATATGCTTACTCAACCAGGAAAAACATGTACACTCATCACTCTTCAAAGTCCATCTAAACACAGGATTAACCCTGCATTTAAACAAGTAAAATACGACGTTGATAAACGTGATTTGAAAAAAAAAACTGAAGTCGTCAAATATCCAAATTGAGTCAAAGTTATGGCTTGGCACCATGGATGCGCTGTCAACGTTATTTTAAATTAATGCTCTTGACACACAGCAAGATCAATAGTCTTGACGTTTGCGCTACCTCACGTCACAAACGCCACTGAGGCAAATGCGTTTCCAAAGAACACTGGAGAAGAGTTCCGTCATCTTTGCAAGCAGCATATGCTAAACTGCAAACAAAGCAGTAGTTGTAGTCAAATTAGAGCGAATGGGTTTAGTTTTACGATGTAACTCAGCAATATTCCCTGCAGCTATAAGGCGGCGATTTGTAAATAATCGAGTCTGGACCAGACATTCAGGTGATCAACATCATGGGCATCAATCTACACAACTGCGATTCGATGACCTGTGTCCACCAAGTCAGACCACCCGATCCAGTTAGTCGCCTCATATGACAAGCATGGATTTGTGAAGATCAGTTCTAACCCGGATCTTCACGGGTCTAGTCAAATTAGAGTGAGTGCATAACTTCAGGTACTTGATTCACAAAGTGATGTTAGCTCTGTGGTGATCGTAACTTTAGAAATAAAACCACGTCACCGGATCCTAATTGCATAGATCAATGTGCATGCTGTTGACTACTAGATGGTATGACTCGAGCATGTACAGACTGCCGCCATGTAGGTGGAGCATTGGACTATCACTCTAACTTGACTACAATCTAATTAAACAGTATTAACACATGGAACAAGAACTCCACATTCTGTCAACACTGCACTGTTAGCGGTCAAACATCTCGTTATAAAGACGATTTTCTTATCTTATGTTTTTTTAATGGGAATAAAAGAAGTTGAAGTTGAAGCTGATAAAAAAGCACATTCACTGCCATACACATATCATGATTACAATACATTGCCTTATCAAGAACCAACATGGGGTTGCTAGTAGAGCTGTGTATTGGTAAATATAAACATGAGCATTAATTAAGCACCACCAAAAGTGATTGTTGATTGTAACAAAAAGGGATCAAAGCAGAGAAGTCAACCGACGATATCTAAATACACATGCAGGTAGCATGAAAAAATCACGTGCTGACTCAAATGCATGTATGTTTTTCATGCCGAGGCGTAGAGGTTCTGAAGATACCAGATGGCAGATTATTGGTATGCATGAAGCTGGTCTGTCCTGTCGCAGCATTGGGTCCACACTGAATATCAAAATTTTCATTAGTCGAGTTGTAACTAAACATGCGGCCACTGGTTACGTCAAGGATCGTCCACGATCAAGAAGGCCGAGAAAGACCACTCCCCGTGATGACCGTGCCCTAGTTGGCCTAGTGAGACGTAGGCCCATGACCAATGCTAAAGATCTCAGAGAACAATGGAGAGTGGGTGTTCGTCTCTCAACCAGCACCATCCGAAGGAGGCTCGGTCCGCTGGACCCCATGCACGTCGCCCAATCAGACGTCCCTTATTTACTGATAGACACGAGGCTCAACGTTTGGCATGGTGTAATCAACGACAAAACCACAATCTGAGGACATGACGCAGGATCCATTGGTCCGATGAAAGCCGTTTTCTTCTTCGTGTTACTGATGGCCATCGGCGAGTTTGGAGAAGGAGGAATGAGACTTATCAACGGCGGATGATCCATGCAGCTGAACCCTTTGACGGTGGCTCTGTAATGGTGTGGGGGCGTATATCCTACTGTAAGCTGTAAGCTGAATCTTATCACCATTCAAGGGACACTCAATGGTCAGAGATACCAACAGGAAGTACTGGAATCTGCTGTTGTCCCGCATTTTGATAAACACCCCCTCGCTAGTCGGCCAGTATTTATGGACGATAATGCAAGGCCCCATCGTTCCTTAGCTGCTATCGCATACTTGCAGAACAGCGCAGTTGACAGATCACATTGGCCTGCGAGAAGCCCTGATCTCAACCCAAATAAGCATTCATGGCATCATCTGGGCCGTCAAGTTCAAGTAAGGGATCCACCTGCTCAAAATCTACAGACTCTTTATGAGGAATGGCAGAGGATTCCAATGATGCGCATTCGGTGTTTGATTTCCAGCATGAGGAGGAGGGTAGCAGCAGTTATTCGTGCGAGGGGAGGATACACCAAATACTGGTGTCACCATTACTGTTGGCTTAGGATTGAACAGTGAACGTTTTTTTTGAGAACGTTGTACCACAGACATTGCCTGTCTGACCAGAGTTTTGGATATGATTATTGGCAAGGTTTTTAGTGCCCCCACATGACCGTCAATAAATTACAGCCGAAAGTAGCAGCAGTGTTGGTAGTTGATGGATTGACACTTTAGATGGTTCAGTTAACGAAATTATAACCGTCTGTTTGGTTTCCATATCATAAATGAGCAGTGTGTTGTGTTAAACACAATCTTATAGCGTGAAAGTGGGTTGTGCTTACTTAAAGCTCATGTGTATACATCGTATTGCAATATTAATATATTGTGATTCTGCTACCCGTATTCCAATACGTATTGAGATAAATTGTGAAATTCAATGTTTGACAGTGGGTGCCACTGACTCTGTAGTGTCCAGTATGTCAAATACTAAGGCCCTAAAATATATTTTATCTTTGTCATAACAGAAATTTCGAAACAAGATTTGATTTTGAGGTATTGTACTTTCTTTCTTGCAAAATATATTGTGTGTGAAGGGATGTTTATATACTTAAATATAATTACTTGCGGCACCACGTCTCGCAATACATACCAACTTGAAAGAGTTTTGTGTGTCTTCAATTGTAAGGCTCTACATTGTATGGCAGTCATGAAACTGATGAGACGTGTGAAACTGATGGGGAAACTTGGCCGAAATACTCCACATTATGGAAAGACCGAACATGCTCGTTTACATGTTATTTCCTAAGTTATATCTCCCTGCACTTGACCAACGGCCTTCCTCGCAATCTGATCTTACAGGAAGCCTTCATCGTGTATATGCTTTTGAGATAGACACACCACAGGTTATAGAAATGAATACCTGTTTTTTCCATGGAAAGGGATCCCTTCCTGACAACTTAACAACACAGCCAATCTGTTCTTACATTTACAACTGCTAATGCCACAACCATGCCTTACGCGTCCATTTAAATCTGCTGAGTTTAAAGCCAGTCTTCTTTGTGCACAAATGACATTCCTGGTCATATATTGTGAATAAAGAATTTGTTTCATTCTGTGATCAAATGGATTTCAGTGACAAGGAACCTTAACCTGAAATGACCTCTGTCTGTTTATGCTAAGATGCTTCACTAATTCAGTCCCCTTGTATATGGCCATAGGTCTTCCCTCAGAATAAGGAGCTTCCTTCATATACTTGTTCTTTGTATCTATCAACCAGTACCAAAACGTACTGGCATACAAGGATAATTTGGACAGGCGCAGAGGACGCGTTTAAGGCTCACCGCAATGAGTAAACTCATTTGGTTTGTGAAAAGTAGCGAAGATGTAGGCTAGTGAGAAAAACATTGTTATAATCACCGCTCTTGCATTATGTTACCGCTAAATTTGTACTGCCTCACTGCCAGTAGTGTCACTTCTGTTATGACTGGATGTTTAGTTGATTTTACAAGCGACTGTTTTGTTTGCTGGTATCACACGTGTTTCTCTTACACACTGATTCCCGGTTAACTATTTACGAGGCAATCCACTTTATACAATTATAGACTGGTGATGAGGTCAATACCTGTTTTATGGACCCGCGAAAAGTAATACTGACCGAGGACGAGTTGTAAGATCGCATTTAATAAAAACGCAGATTTCTTACTAGTATATATTTCATCTCACCAAATGCAATGTATCACTGAAGGTTTATTTTCCACATCATTTAATGAGTGAGCGAGTGGAATTGCTTAAAAGGCCTTCGGCGAAACCGCGTTTACTCGTTTTTTATTAATAATTATTTTTGGTCATCTCGTGCCGACTAGTGCAGATAACGAAAATCAATGCCTGTCCAACAGAAGAGAGATATTCCTGCTAACCTTCAACACAAACAAAAACAACACCTGCACTTATCTTTGGTGTTGAACTGATGACTATATGAACACGCCCTTTGCGCCCATTGTCCTGTCCTCCCTTCTCATTTCAATGTATTCCTCCTTAAACACACACCACTTCACACGTCAATTTGGGCGGTGGGTTAGCCTAGTGAATAAAGCGTTCGCTCTTCATGCTGAAAACACGGGTTCGATTTCCCAGGCAGGTACAATGTGTGAAAGTATTTCTGGTGTCCCACGCCGCGATAAAGCTGAAAGAAGCGTAAAACAGCTCAATTACTCAGTGTCATCTTGGAAACATCTTGTCCTGCATAACGATTTTGGTTATATACTGATTCCTTGGATCAACAAATCGAATCAAAACGTACTTGTACATAACGATTCACCAGTTGGAACAAGCATTTTGTCACAACTGAATGCATTGTTTGCCTCTGAAATCCTGCCTAACAGGTTACTCGTGTTTCTCTTCAGAATGTGTCTCTCGATGTCATGAAATATGGTAACAATGTGTGACACTGGTAATTAAGCACGTTGTGAGATCATTGTGCAAAACATTTAATCTTAGCAACTGACCTGTGTGAGAACATGTGACTCCACTCAAGTGACTAACGTGAAGAAGGGACTCTACTGCAGTACGGTTTGAAATCAATACCAATACGATACGACCCCACTGCTTCAAAATCCTAGATTGGCATTCAAAACTGCATTACTCTTAATTTAACGCTAGGCATGTTTCATTTAGGACACCCATTGAAAAAAAAGATATCACGGATTTGTTTCCAGGATGGCAAATTTAAAATGAAAAAAATATAGTTTGATAGGTGTAATTGAAATTTGTAATGCTGATAAACAGTGCAGGAAGGTTTAGCATAGACAGTGAAGTCATATCATTGTCCTATTGAGAGATAAGAGCAAAATTAGTTACTGCTATAGTGCAGCATGATGAAATCCATTGCCTTAACAATTTCGTAAATACATGTACACGTTGAAATCGCATTACATTGCCGATACTCATTTGTGGTTCTATTGTTACGGTTAATAATTGATGTGACAAAAGGTATAAGAAATCCCATTTGAAACAGCGAAATATAACGCAGACAGGTCTAAATTATTCTATAGTGTATGGAGCAAACAAGGAGCAAGTTACAAAGAATCGCATTACAGATTTCTAGTACAATGCAGTTGAGTCACACCTCTAAGATAATCAGTCACAAAGATCAGATATATTAACCGAAGGTAGTGTTACGAGTGTGTATTTCCTGTATATTTTTGCTATTAATTAAGTAATAGTTATTATTGGGTCACAACATTTCATGTTTTGAATAATAATTATGATGGGTCACATTTCGTTTTAATAGATTGTCAACACTTTTAGGATTCTGTTTTTCCGGATTTTATCTGCTCCTAGTTTTCTATGTGTTTACTTCCGGGAGACTTATTCGAGGGCATTCTACAGTGTTGACGATGTTTGTATGAGCCCCATGTTGAGGCCCATACTCATTCATATTAACATCACTGCCAAGGCTTGAATTCACGTCAACGCCTAAATTTACATTATCTGCTGTCAGACCGATTTTCACTTAGATTTTGTCTCATTAGTATTGAATTTGTAATCAGCATTGATAAATTGACTTGTGACTTTGTATACCTTGCTCTCATTGCCTTAATACAAGATTTGAATGTATTAAACTTGTCTTTGTTCTGTTTTGCTGGTTCATAAGGGAATTTCTTACATTGTTTGTCACAGTAAATTCTTAACCGTAAGAGAAATTGTCGGCTCGTCCAGGATAGAATTCATTTGACATTTGAGACCTTTTGTGAAATATACAAAGTTTCTGCAATTTTCAACAAGTTAAGTGTGGAACCAGCAAAATGGTGTTTGAACTTGAGAAGTTTGTAGTGTCCCCTGACTCTGAGACAATTAGTCAGTTGAGGAAATCAGTTTTATTGCAAATTTCTTCACATCTCAAACTTGATGCCAAACCTGCTATGAGGAAATTCCAGATTTTGAAAATTGTGTTGAATCATTATATTGATGATGGGTTTTTTGACGACAATGTTTTGGAAATGGTGCCAGACGAATATTCAGACCAGCTGGAAATGAGAAAACTTAAAATTGAAAAGGTTGGAAATAGAAAAACAAAAAGAGTTGGAAATGAAAACGTTTGAGATGGAGAAAGAAATACAACTGAAGAAAATGCAAGTTGATAGAAAAATTGCTCTGAAAAAAACTTGAAAACCCTTCTAAACCCTTGGATTCTTCCACTTTTGACATTGCAAGGCATGCTAGGCTTGTACCCCTTTTAATGAGAAAGAAGTAGACGAATATTATCTACATTTTGAGAAGGTTGCAAAAAATCTCAAGTGGCCTAGGGAGTCATGGAGCATACTATTGCAAACTGTTTTGAAGGGAAAAGCTCAGGATGCTTATGCAGCTTTGTCTGTACAACAAAGCTCAGATTATGATCTTGTCAAGAGTGCACTTTTGAAAGCTTATGAGTTAGTGCCTGAGGCTTATAGTCAGAAATTCAGGAATGCTCACAAAAGGGACAATGAGACTTTTGTAGAGTTTGCTAAAGGAAAGGAAACATTGTTTGATAGGTGGTGTGGGTCTAAGGAGGTCACAGATTGTGATGGTTTGAGACAGTTAGTGTTGATGGAAGATTTCAAGCAGCTCTAGAGTGTTCATGCTGAACTTAAGACTTTTTTGGATGAACAAAAGGTTGATGACTTACATAAGGCAGCAATGTTGGCAGATGATTATTGTTTGACTCACAAGAGTTCTTTTACATCTCCGAGTAATGTAAAGTTGAAATTTTCTGGCCAAAAGGGCTTTTCCACGGTTAAGACTTCAGGATATGCAGGTTACAGTGGTGTTAGAACAGGTTCAAATTCTAGTGGCAAGCAGTCACATACTTTTCAGTCTAAGCCTAAAACTACCAGTGGTTCTGATCCTATTTGTGCGTATTGTAAGAAGCCAGGTCATTTGGTCTCTGTATGTTACAAACTCCAGATTCAATAGTTCGTAAGGAGTTTTAGCCCTTTGTGTCTAAGGGTTCTGTGTCAATTATGGGAGATAGTTCTAACCCATGGCCCGTTATTATCTTGAGGGATATTGGAGCTCTTCAATCACTGATTTTGAAGGATATTTTGCCTTTTCTGATGAGTCTTCAGCTAACTCAGATGTTTTGCTTCAGGATATAGGTGGCAATTTTTCTGCTCCTCTCCATTTTGTGAATTTGACTTCAGATCTGACTTCAGGTGAGGTGAAAGTTGGTGTTCTTGACTCTCTCCCAGTTCCGGGTGCCGATTTGTTGATCGGTAATGATTTTATGGGGGCCCAAAGTTGGTGCTGAGCCAATTGTCACTGTTTTGCCGGAGAGTTGGAGGATGAATTTCCGGGTATTTTCCCTTCTTGTGCAGTAACTCATTCAAAGGCATTTCTTCCAAGGCTTCTTTGCAGAATGATACCATTTATGATTTGTCAGGTACATTTATGGATCATTCTTTGTGTGAGTTAGAGACAGATGACTTATCTTTAAAGACTAATAGCTCTTCAGGACTTCTTGGTAAGTCAGATAGTTTGTCAGGTGGTGAACATACTCTTTTCAGAGAGCAGCTTATCAGTGCACAGGGTGAGGACGTTGAAGTGCAGAAGTTGGCTAGTAAGGCTGTTTCATTTGAGGAGGTTAGCAAGGTTCCAATTTGTTACTACTACAAAGATGCTGTTCTGGTGAGGAAATATAGGTCGCCGGATGCTCCTGCGGAGGATGAATGGAAATTGTACCATCAAATTGTGGTACTGAAACTATTTTGAAAACGTACTTGTACAAGTCCCATAGCAAGTCATTTGGGTATAAACAAAACTTGTGAGAAAATTGTAGCACATTTCTTTTGGCCCAGTGTGAGACATGATGTGGCTGAATTTTGTAAGACTTGTCATGCATGCCAAATTGTTGGGAAACCAAATCAGAAAATTCCTTTGGTTCCCTTGAAACCAATACTGGCTTTTGAAGAACCTTTCAGTAGAGTTATTATTGTTTGTGTTGGTCCACTACCTAAGACTAAGTCTGGTAATCAGTATTTGCTCACTATCATGTTTGCCTGTACCAGATTTCCTGAAGCAGTTCTGCTTCGTAGGATTGTTGCTCCTGTTATTGTCAAATTTGGCTCCCTTGAAACCAATACTGACTTTTGAAGAACCTTTCAGTAGAGTTATTATTGTTTGTGTTGGTCCACTACCTAAGACTAAGTCTGGTAATCAGTATTTGCTCACTATCATGTGTGCCTGTACCAGATTTCCTGAAGCAGTTCTGCTTCGTAGGATTGCTGCTCCTGTGATTGTCAAGGCTTTGATCAAGTTTCTCACCTTGGTTGGTTTGTCAGATGTCTGATCAGGGCTCAAATTTTATGTCTAAGGTGTTGCAATGTACCAGTTAGGTATTAAGCAAGTTAGGTCTAGTGCTTATCATCCAGAGTCACAGGGAGCTTTAGAAGCATTTCATCAAACTTTGAAGAATATGATGAAGACTTATTGTTTTGAGATAGAGAAAGATCGGGATGAAGGTGTGCATTTGTTGTTGTTTGCTGTCAGAGAATCAGTTTAGGAAAGTTTAGGGTTTAGCCCCTTTGAACACAGTGTGTGCGGGTCATTAAAGCACTTAAAAGAAGAATGGCTCAATGACAGACCTGAGATAAATCTCTTAGACTATGTGTCTACATTTAGGGACAGATTATCAAAAGCAAGTGAATTGGCCAGAAGGAACTTGAAAGTTTCACAGTATAAAATGAAGCTAAACTATGATAAAAAGTCAAATGAGAAAAATTTCACTTGTGGTGAGAAAGTGAGAAAGCCACTGAGAGCAAGATATCAAAGTCCATATATTGTTGACAAAAAGGTTAGTGACACAGACTATGTCGTCCTGATGCCTGGTCGTCGTAAACAAAAGAGACAGTGTCATGTGAACATGATTAAGAAATATCATGACAGGTTAGAAACCAAACATGTCAATTGTATTGCCACACTCTCCCCAGTTACTGACTTTAGTAGACATTTGTGAAAATGTTGAAAACATTGATGATTGTGTCAGCAATGTGAAGTTTGATGATCTTAGTGATAGTATTTCACCTAAGTTGAGAAATTCTGATGTGTTAGCTCACCATGATGAGAAACTACCACATTTAACCCCTGAGCAGAAAGTTCAGATGTCAGATTTGATTCATGAGTTCTCTCACTTATTTCCTTATGTGCCTGGCCGAACTGATGTTGTTAGCCATGATATAGATGTAGCTGATGCTGTGTCTGTAAAAAAACACCTTTATCAGATGAATCCAGTGCTGACATGGAAGCTGTCAATGCGCTCTCACGAACTGATTCGTATCCTATTCCGAGAGTAGACGATTGCATTGATCGCATTGGTCAAGCTAAGTACATGAGTAAGTTTGACTTACTGAAGGACTTCTGGCAGATTCCACTTACAGGCCATTCAAAGAAAATATCGGCATTTGCTACACCAGATGGACTATATCAATACAAGGTGATGCCATTTGGTCTGAAGAATGCTCCAGCGACGTTCCAGAGTTTCTTCAACAATGTCACAAACCTTGATTGTGTTGAGGCTTACATGGATGATGTCATTGATTGGAATGACCATCTTAAAAGGATCCGTGCTTTCTTCAAAAGACTGTCTGAGGTGAAGCTAACTGTGAATCTTGCCAAGTGTGAATTCGGGAAGGCACAAGTGGAATTTTAGGGCAAGTTGTAGGGCATGGCCAGGTACAACCAGTTCATGCTAAAGTTGAAGCAACTGTACATTTTCCAGTACCTCAGTCTAAGAGAGAACTCATGAAATTCTTGGGTATGGCTCGCTATTACAGAAAGTTTTGTCAAATTTCTTAGATGTTGTATCTCCACTTACCAACCTTTTGGGGGAAAAGGTAAAATTTCAGTGGGATAGCAGTTGTCAGACTGCATTTGAAAAAGTCAAAGCCATACTCATGAATTCTCCAGTTTTGCACCACTTTGCCAATTGAAGTTTTTACTGATCACAATCCCATGACTTTTCTTCACAAAATGAAGAACAAGAATCAAAGACTTATGAGGAGGAGTTTGACCTTGCAAGGGTTCAATCTTGTGATCAAACACATTAAAGGCAAAGACAAAGTTTGTGCTGATGCACTTTCCAGGGTATAAATGTATGATGACCTGTTGATGCTGTAAGTATGTATCTGCATTTTGCCATAGTAATTCTGCTGGAAGTTTTTCATATTGCTCATAATATTACATGCCATGTTGTTATGTTATTATTGCTATGACTGTAACTTTCTTTTCCTCAAGGGGGAGAGTGTTACGAGTGTGTATTTCTTGTATATTTCTGCTATATATTATTATTGGGTCACAACATTTCATGTTTTGAATAATAAATATGATGGGTCACATTGTGTTTTAATAGATGGTCAACACTTTTTTGGATTCTGTTTTTCCGGAATTTATCTGCTCCTAGTTTTCTATGTGTTTACTTCCGGGAGTCTTATTCGAGGGCATTCTACAGTGTTGACGATGTTTATATGTGCCCGAACTTCCCGGAAATGATTGTATATATATAAAAATGCTGGTTGCTGTGTTGAGGGCGACACTCATTCATATTAACTGGAGGATATACAACACTGCCAACGCTTGATCATCAAAACCCGTCAGCGCCTGAATCTGCGTTATCTGCTGTCAGACCGATCGC
The DNA here is from genome assembly GCF_037392515.1 of Haliotis asinina. Classification (NCBI taxonomy): domain Eukaryota; kingdom Metazoa; phylum Mollusca; class Gastropoda; order Lepetellida; family Haliotidae; genus Haliotis; species Haliotis asinina. The sequence continues at coordinate 66,771,495 of NC_090282.1, read as the reverse complement.
TGAGTTTACATTCTGCATTCTCTCTCGCACTAAGACTTTGGTGAGGTTACTATATTGTATTTTGTGACCCATTGACCTGATTGATTTTGTCTCTCTTGAATTGTACTAGAAATCAGTATTGTGGAATTGACAGGTGCCTTTGTATACCTTGCTCTCATTGCCTTAATACAAGATTTGAATATATTAAAGTTGTCTTTGTTCTCTTTTGCTGGTTCACAAGGGGATTTCTTACATCATGTGTCACGGTAAATTCTTAACCGTAACAGTAGTTTAAAAAGTCAATGATCAGACGCTAAGTACAAAACTTGAATGTAGATTGTAGGTGATGTTGTTGACAAATAGACGATGATAGGGAGAGGCAGAACTCCATATGAATAGTACGGGTGAAAGTTCGTGTGTGTCCCTCAACACAACAACCAGTGTTTATACACCGATACAATGTCGGGAACATTCGAGCAAAGCGCGGCCACATCGCCATTAACTTCTAACTTTCTCGAACAGGACGTACACAATAGATTCCCAAAAGCAGGCAACTGGAGCGCTGTCAGGAAGACCTGAAGCTACAACTACTATCGCCTATTGAACATATGTAATAACTCCAAACATTGTGACCCAGTGATAACTATCACTTAATCAATGATAATACAAATTACAGAAAACACGCTCTCGTAACACTATGAACTAAATAATAAATGTAGCAGGCAGGGAAACGAACACCTAGATTGTATATATGGGCCAGCTCATCTTTCGAACTTAAACTGTTTGGTGATTGGTGATCTGTGATGCTTGTTTTGAAATACTGATTGTCTTACGAACTTATACCTGTAAAGGTCTGGGTTACAATTGATCAATTACTTACAGACCGCCACCATATAGCTGGAGTATGTTGGGGTGCTTTGCAAAAGTAAACATACTCATACACTGGAGAACTTAGTATGTATGACATATACATTCCTCCAAACGGATATTTAAGATGGCAACATAATCTGAGAGCGTTGCAAGTTCTGATGCCGTTCGAAACCAACATTATCCAAACTCTTAAGTCCATATTCCATTTATGTATCGAATACAGTTTTCTTTTGCCACACAGTGTGAGTGGCTTACAGTAAGGTCACACGTTTCCTTATTTGCAAAAGTGGTGTATTTATTAGTGTAGGGATTAGTCATACTGAATTCACTGCAGATGTGCATTAACTCCCTGAAGAAAACGTATGCAAGGAAGGGTCTACCGGTGGGAAAGCATAATCCATATTTATATGAACAGAAAGCAGATTACGTGATGCACCTTTACACATCATTCCTCTCAATGGGAACAGGATGAACTTCAATCAAAACATGAAACAGTGACTGACTATAAGAATGTAATCATTCTTGTAAAACCTTGGTTGATATACCTGAAAGCCCATAATTAACACTGAACTCATGTTGTTAATCGTACAGGGATATCTCTTTTCTTTGTAATTTCCCTAACGTTCTTTTCCCCTTTCAGAAATCAGAAGTGCATTCTGATCAGTTATATAATTTGATTTGCTTGACTTTTCCTGTGTGTCAATAACATTTCCGTTCTCTGAACTAATCAAAATAATCTTAGGCGAAAGGATACAGCTGTCAAATCAACGTGAAGGCCTGTCACACTTTGGAAATGTCAACACCCAAGTCCTGTCAGTACTAAAATACTATTTTTGCTTTCGCTGTCGCAAAGTAACGACCCAGACCTTAACCAGCGATAGTCGTATTGACAATGCAGAACACACGTCCTCAAACGCTTACCGCACACCTACATGATATAAATTGTTGTGTACAGTCGTGTGTTCTAAGAAAATACAAGGCGAAGGTGTCATATGGATAACTAAATACCGCGTGGATGATTTTGTTAAAACGAACGTACACTATGTCTGGCTTATCCCCACGTGCGCACTGTTGCTGTGACGTTAAATTCATGTTTTACACACACTACAGATACAGTGCCCCCCAGCGTCATAAGTCATGCCCCCGGAGGCTTCCGATTTTTAGACGTAAACAACCTCCAGGGGCATGACTTATGACGCTCTTTTGAAGTGACGATCTTTTCCAAAATATATAATCTATAGCTCCGATCGCACCTCATACCTAAACGCATTCCACGTGGGTGGTCAAAGATGGATAATTATAGAAATGAAAACAGTAGAAACTAAAATCAAGACTCACCGAGACGAGTGCTCCTTCTAGTGACGCCATGTTTTCATGTGTGAGTTTCAGGACGCGACCGACAAATCACGGAACGGAGCCGAGAAATCTCCGAAGGTGGCCGAGCGTGTTTCAAGTATTACCGACATTGCTTCCGATACGGGCGTTGTGTTTACGTTTTTACCGCTGAAATACCGATATCGCTACAATTGTTTCGCGAGTGGGCTGCGTTTATTTACATTTGAGATGCAATTCCTTCAAATTTGTCGTAATTCCTTCCATTACTTAGAGGGGCCTGAGATTTATATGATATATCTTTATGTTATTTACATCTACGATACCTCACGGAGTAAAATGCATTTCCAGAGAACGTTGTAAACAATTCCATAATTCCTAGAAGCAGCAGATGCTCACGTGCAGACATACCGCGCTCAAACTAAACGTCAAAAGAAACTTACCAAAAAAAATTTGAAAGACGGATATTTTCATCTGAACGTCACCAAACCAAACCAAATCCCCAAAACAACCCAATATACGAATCCGTGTTGTTTTGTTCGAGTGTTTTGCGTGATCTTTGCATATAACAGGTAGGTTTAGAGCCGACGGACAAGGGTCGCTTACCTACGCATCTTGCATATGCGTAACATATTCTTGCCTGTGACGTCATCGGCGTCGAATGCGTTGAGCGGTGTGGTCAGCAGACAAACCGTAGCAAGACGATTAAGGGCAGGCGCTATCAGAGCCTACAGAGTCTGCAGAGGACCGCAGTTGACCAATAACCATCGTCGTCAAAGGCGAAGAAGTGTATGAACAGGGAATCGTTGGTGACGTCATAATTGCCATCACGTCCCCTTCACACGTTCTGCATTTTCCATTCGATCCAGTTTATCGTCGAAAAGAAGAAAGCACTACGTGTTGTTCCATCAATTCAGTATGCTTGCATTCAAACCGATGGAGAACACAAACGCTGCTCGGGGGACACATTGTATCACCTAAGGTCATGTTGTGTTGAGCTAACCATATGGACAAACACTGTTTTGTGTACCCCACATGGACATTACTAGCCATATATATTTTATTGTTCTTTGTATTCCTCTGACTGTTTGCACACCGTTTGAACAAACATTGGTGTTTACAATGTCGTTTACTATGGTCATTTATGTTTTGTAGTTTTTGTGCTATCGAGTTTCAAATCGGCTGGCAAGTTTCTTTTGGGCGTTAGTTTAGTTTCAGCAGTACTAGTCAAGAGTCAGTGATAAATCAAAAGACAACTATCCTCGCTAAGATGATGGCAACTCCCAAAGTAGAGCACGCTTACCATAATGGTAGTATTTCTTTTTGAAATACGCACACTGTCATACACACCCAGGAGGACGATTCCCACAGTAAATATCAACAATGTACGGAGAACATGGTTCCATATAAGCTCTGATGTGACGCAAAGAAAAACACATCAACGTGTATTCTTTTTAGAGAATCGAACCCGGGTCTCTGGTGTCATGTGAGAGCGCATTAAGCATTAGACCACCGTCCACGCGGCTCATTCGAACGATATGTTGTGCCAGTTTAAGCGATCAAGAAAGTTAACCGTTGCTGTCGATGATTGCCGGATGTTTGATGTGATGGACCACCACTGAACCCATTTTGTTTGAGACATCTGCTTTGTAATACACCTAAACTGTGATACTGGACATTCAAGCTTTTTATATTAATGTACATTAATTAAGGACACTGAATTATTATTACTATTCTAACTCACTCGTTTACTCACTGACTGGAGTCAAATAAATGCTTTGAAATGCGTCATGAAATAACTTTCTAGTAGCCATATAAATATGCCAAACCTCTGGATGTATAGTAATTTGACGTATGTACGTCATTAATTCCAGGTTAGTGTCAGTATCGTGTAACTACGTATCCAAGCTTTTGAATAATTAAACTCATTGCCGAGCAGAATCGCTCTCTTTTAGTGTAGAAATTGCCTAGCAGATCACCAGTCATTTGCCATCTGCACATCCTACACAGCTGGGTGTACACAAAGTATCCTCAGCATTTGAACCCACGCCTGTCGGATCGATTGTAATATTACGCCTAAAAGTATCCTAACTATTGCATTGACTGATGTTGATTAAAAGCTCACGATCAAACATTGTTACAAATGACTGTGGACAGCGACTTTATCAAAACTGATTTCAATTGAAACCCTGAAAGCTATATTTCTTTGGAAAGAAGTCAAACCTTTGATGTCCTCTTTTTCGCAAATTCATCCTCAGGTGCACTGTTTCAAAATTGCTCCATGGAACATTCTGTTGCGCTGGCACGATCTACAAACCAATATGATGAAATAACTAATGGGAGCATTTCGAATCACCCCTTCAATTGTCGAAAATGAAACATAGCAATCAATTCGATCAATTCTAGAAACGATATATCATCCATCGTCTACGCTGGAACAACCAATGGTGCAATTATTCGGCTTGTCTGTCTATATAAGTTCTATTGTCGATCTTGTCACTAAACATGACACCTGTCTGGAGTAAGAAGCTGACATTTGGAGCAGGATGAATCGACATCCTTTGACTTCTAATCTAAAAGTCACGAAGCAAAGTAGTAATGAAGTGTGACTGAATGAAACTTCTCTCCACTTGTGTCTACTACAAAACAAATGCTTAGCTACACAGTGATAGCTATGAAGCATACTTATAAACTGGTGTGTTATGCATCTTCGTATTGTACGTATTGAACGTCACCGCTATTGAACCAACAATCTCGATTATCGGTCGTGAAGATTTAATAGGTTGCAACAAATAGAAAGGTTACACATATTTCTATATTAACAATTCGTCAAATACTGCGGGATCAGTTTTGATATACCTGATTCTATATTGATAGCGTGTGATCTGGCATCATGAAAGGAGATAATGTTTCTGACTGTAATATTTTCAAAAAATGTAAGTTTCTGACCTGAACTCCATATTTCACACTATTCTGGAAACAGAATACTTTCTGAAATGTAAAACAGTTGATACTGTTCAGATGACATTAAATATAGTTTACTTGTGAAACGTTTACGAGCATGAGTTTGGCGCTGGATTAGAGCAATAACCGAGGACTATTACGTAGAAATGGACGTCACACTTTGTACCCATGTGGGTATAAATCAGCTGGGCCCTTATTCTCGAAACGTTCGTAGCCCTAATAATTCTTAACTTTGATCGTAGCCAATGTGTTAAGAATGGGCTTAAGAGGTTCGTAGGGCTAGGAACGTGTCGAGAATAGCTAGCCAGGGTCCTTGACGTGACGAGCGAACTGGAACAGTAAGCTCCTCCACCGCCCTTCAAGCATGGATATGGTGCTGACACACAAAGGATCATCACCAGAATGAATGGTCGGTGACGATCGTATCATCCCATGCAAGACTAAGTCATCTCAACACTCTGCAACCGTTCACGGCCCTTAGGCCGCTTAAATCGCCAACGGGTGAAGTGATGGTGTAAATACAGCTAGGGTCCATGCAGGTAGCAAAGGCACTGTAATAAGTCCCCACCGTCCCTAGTATGGTGATCTTCCTTCAGTTATTGGCGATGTATAGCCGGTGTTTATATTGTGTTGTCCATTATAGTTAAAATGTTTTAGATTTAATTACTAGTTTTACATATATGTTTGTGATATTCTAGTTATTTTACCGTCCTTCGTTGATAGGATTGTATAATCTATATGTAATTATTGTTAATCTGTATATTGTTTTATTCACGATGTGGCTGAAATATTGCCAAAGTGTTTTTTTTAAGTCACTCAATCACTTAGGCCACTTAACAACGACCTAAACCTGCACTGACACAGGAAACTTTGTTAAATGAAACTCACTCGCTGCTTGTGTTATTGTCTTGAGCAGAAACTTTCTATGGTGCCATGTTTCGATATTTACTCTGTATGGAAAGTACATACCTTGTCAGAGCGGGTATGATTTTACGACGCTTTAAGCGATGTTACAGCAATATACTGTAACCGTGGGTGGAATCGAACCCGTACCACGGGTTTGTCGCTGTACTGAATGAAGGAATGACTTGATTTTATAGCTTTTTGAACTGTAATGTTGGTTCTCATATTAAAGCGTTTCAGTTTGGTTGGGATGACAGCTCGAAGCAGCGATACAGGTCTTTCTTTGACGAATGGTCTTTCCATGCCCAAAACAGCGAAAGACGTGCAGTGCTGATTAAGAACAATGTTGGCCTGTGAAGGGGTTGGGTAGTCGACCATATGGACTACTAACATTATAACGTCACGAACATTATTAATGCTGAAATGTAATTTATAATCTCTGCAGAATCGCACCGTGTAGTCACCAGAATACGATATATACCTCTCAGTGTGTTCTTGAGTTCATTTAAGGGTAATAATTGTAGGCGTCTGTTAAATACCCACAAAACACGAAAGGTTTAATACTTGTTGAGATAGGCCACGATATGCCAACAAAAATATTGTGACCATTCATCAATCAGATCGCATGTCAAAGTGACAACATCTGATTTGAATGAAGTATGAATAAATCACGAAAGCATATTCATTCTCATGCTCCCAACAAGCGTTGGGGTGGCTGGCGAGGAAAGACTGTTCCACTGTACAGTAACAACATTGCCGAGTTGGTGTTATCTGCAAAACGTTCCACGTGTCTTAGATATTGTCGAGGTCTGGTGACAGTACTGGCTTCAGCGTCCGTTCAACGATAGTGTTTGTCAACATCCGCTCTGTTTGCACCAGCATATAGCCGCATGCACACTTCCACAATTTCACCAGCAGCCACATTGCCCTGTTGTGTAGCTTTGACTTTCCAGCACCACTGATCACGACTGAGCCTCCTTCACAGCGGTAATGTATGGATATGGTGCTAACCTGATATCTTTCTCCTTGTCTACGCCACTTTTGGGCACGACCAGACATTGTCTCGATACATCATCATCCCAAGGTTCGGAAGCCCAGACCCCACCAGGCCAATGACATGATCTCCAGCCGAATGCAATCGTTCCTGCTTGATGTCAAGTCAGCGGGTGCAAACGCTTTGTGGATACTTTAACTCCACTGTCATTACACAGGTCATTTCTGAGAGTAGTACTTCACGACCTGCTGCTACAGTTGGAAAAACGAACTTCCCGCGGTGAGCATATGTGCATGTGGTATCTGATAATTGTGTCCAATGATGCTGTTTACGATACATCGATGTAAATAGTTTTCGAGCAGATTGTGCATATCCTTCCGCTGATGTAATATTTCTGTCTGTTTACCATGCTGATAATGTCCTATTGAGGATCGTTGTGTATCTTATTTGTGGGATGATTTTTATTTAGTTATGCAACACGTAATATCTAACAAACATCAAATAGAAAATGTTGACTATCAAGGATGTTGAAACCACAACAACTGCTTTCTTTATCAATGTAAAACAGAGAATAATATGTGAGTGCCCATGTCATACTGTGTTTATTACCCGAGTGCCTAAATTTTGATATATACAGAGCGAGAAATATATTGAACTTTAGGCACGAGTGTCGTAAACATTGTATGGTATGAGGACGAATATGATGATCTATTTATTAGCAAATTCAGGAAAATATACCCAAATCTACTTTCAAACACAGTCTGTCTACCCACCGTGGCCGCATACGTCGCAACGTCATAAAAGAAACGTGACGTCAAGTCATCATGACAAACTGATATTTTGTCCAAGGGCATCGGAGGAAAAATATGAATCCCAATATTTTGAAGCTCATAGTTAATAATGTTTAGAATATTTCATGTTCAATGTTTAAAACACATAATCTTCGACAGTTTTTTAGTTATTCTTATACAGCACATAGATAAAAACGTATTAGTGCATCATTTAATTTTCAAATACGTATGCGCTCAGATATTGAATCACAGCGTGCCAAGTTTTATCCTCTGTCTTGTTGGACTTGTTTAGTGATTTGTATCTCAAAGTGATATTGATTCATTGAACGTTTTCAATTCCCATAATTGAAATCCTAAACAAATTTGTATGAAAGAAGCATTCAGAGTGAAAGACGCGTGTCCTTATGCTTTGATAATTGTATTTCCAACCTCAATTGCTGTATGAATCTAACTTAATGCATCGAAAGCAAACTGATACATCTGCCATGGCGAGCTCAAACCCTTTCCACACAGCGGAATCGGGTCTTCATACTTTTGTTTTGAACGATGATTGTGCCTAGTTTGTATTGCCTGGACTTAAATTGAATCTTTTCATTTGACAGAAATAAGAGTCAATCTCGTAGGCTTGGTGCGTCTGGGCTGGATGCAATTGGCCATTGTAATCATTCCTTTACCATGGCAATGTGAGCGGAACCGGACTGCGTACGCGTCACTGGTAATCCGTGCCACAGTATTATGACAGTACAATAAATTATCCATGCCGACGAGAAAGAAGACAAACATGCTGATATTACCCCTACTCAGATCACCAAGAGACAAAATGTGTATCAGGACATTTAAAGACTTTTCAGTGAAAATCTGTGTTAATAAAACCAACATTAAAGGTGAGATCTAAAAAGCACCAAACCTCTGTCGAGTGGAAGAGTTGTTTAAGGACCATATGATTCCTCGTGACTGTAATATTCGGTGCATCAAAATTATTCTTTCTGTTGTTAGTGGAAATGAAATCAATCGCAAGACGGTGCAAGTATCAGTGAAGCAATTGCTTTTCCGTTGAACACTGGAGATCAACGCTATCACCCCTGAGTGTAGGAAGTTCATTTCTACAAACGTAACACTATACGCGTCCAATAATTTAGCTGCATCAGTCTATAGTGAGTGACAGATCATTAAATGACACAAGGGGTGATCATAATACAGTCAGGAAGTCCCTTCATAACGATTTCTTGTCGCCATGCATGGTTCTAAACATGCTTTGATATGAAAGCAGATCCAGACACGCCATGGAGATCAGTTTATAAGTCAATTAGAGGATTGAATATAGTGTTGGTAGTACAGCATCCTGATTTCATGTCATAACGTGATTATTTTACAAGAACGTTTTTCATTTGCAACAGATTTGTGAGAATTGTTAGCTGTTTCCCTTGTCCATGAAATCATATAGGTTGAAGTCCCTAATGTATATTTGCAGTCTTCTTGTGAAGTGTATATGTATCTTTTACATTCCCAGAAATATGTATTTTAGGATTTATTCCTTCAAGAGAAGATTCCATCCACGGAGTGGGCTGTCACCACTAACTAACCCATGAAAGTTAGCAAGTGGCTGTCGTGTACATTACGGGCGATCAATATGAATGTACATGCTATCATGCTCTTCCAAAGACCAAAAAATCCTAAATATTTTGAAAGAAAATCACACCAATAATTACCATGATTGTCAGTGAATAACAGTCAGCTTCATTTATCCTTGTTTTGGGTCTTTATAAAAGCAAGAAATGATGTTTAATCAGTTAACAACATACATCAAAGACTGTGACACTTTCTCTCTGTTTAAATCCAGACTCAAAACATATCTATATAAGCAAGCATTCTGTGATGAGTCAAGTCAGTCAACCCTTGGATTTGCGCTTTGAGCATGAAATATTCATGGAGTCATGCGGACCCGTGAACGTCCCAGGGTAGAATAGGCCTTCAGCAACCCATGCTTGCTATAAAAGGCGAATATGCTTGTCGTAAGAGGCGGGTGGTCAGGTTCGCTGACTTGGTTGACACGTCATCGGTTCCCAATTCCGCAGATCGATGCTCATGTTGTTGGACACTGGATTGTCTGGTCCAGGCTCGATTATTTACAGACCGCCGCCATATAGCTGTAATATTGCTGCGTGCAGCGTAAAACTAAACTCACTCACTCATTGAGTCATGCGCAATATAAATGAACTATTACTATTACTATGATTTAGCTTCAACTACGTCTGCAATGCCAAAAGAATGCTCCAGCAGTGATATGGTTAATGTTCATTATACAACAATAGTAGTGCAACATGGAAGTGTCTATTGGTATACGCGAAATGCACACACACTTATCTACTCAACAAATCCCTTAGAGGCCATAATAGGAAACATAGATGTGAACATTATATGAATGGATTACAGAAAAGTGATAATACGTGTTTGCGGAGTTTTAGCATATCCTGCCCTACCGGCAATATCCGTCAACCACACAATTTACACGACTCGGTCTTTTAACATCATCCAACTAATAACCTGGCTAGACTGGCTTCTTTATTCTTTTTAATACATTAATTTAGCGAGTAGGCCCCTAATCCCCTCCTAATCAACTAGCAGCATGTTTTGAACAGAAAGTTTTACCGAAGGCTTCTTTGGCATTTCATCCTTCAGATGCGAGCATGTTTGATCAATTGTCACATTACGTCTGAAAGTACCATTTTCCTATTACCTCGTTGACTTCAGTTGACGTCAGTTCAGATGAAACATTGCAACGAGCGCTTGTTGTCAACAATTTAACCAAACCTATTTAATTGAAAGCTTAAAATCTGTTTTACAGAAACACATAGGTTTGATGAGAAATGTTCATCTAAATTCACGTGAACCGATTAACCTTTGTATCGTATAACATTTTGGGGAAAATCGGAACTGCGCAGTCTGAAATTTACAGCCTGGTTCGTGAAGAAACAGGAAACGTTAAAACGTTAGTGGTTGCTTTAGAAAGCATTTGAAATTAAATCATTCTCAGTGTGTATGTTTGTTTGAAATACATTGCGTGTGGTGAAAACAACGCTTTTGTAATAATTACTTGTGTCTGTGCCAAAAGGTTGTATTTCTGTTCTTCCGACAAAACATGACCAGTGTCTGTAGCACGAAGTTGGTTTTGATGAATCGTTGAACTTTGACATCAAATGTAATTAATCCAGACCAAATGGACACAGAAGGAGCTGTTCAAGACCACTGTCAGAAGTGTCGGAACAGTTACCAGGAACACGAGCAACTTCAATCGGTTCCGATGAAAGTCAAGAATCTCACTTAATACATGTTGGTAACCGAAAGTGAAACAGACACATGTTTGTACTTTGTCTGACACTGAATGGATTGAGAATGGCAAGGTAAAACTATTTCATATCTCACGCAATTCAGTCACAAAAGACCATCTGTGTGCATCTTTGTCTAGAAAACACATTGGGACAGAACGTTTACACTTTTCGATTACAGGTGGTCATTGATCACTCACTCTTTACTCACCAAGTAATTTTGGCTCAAAGGAATCCTATTCGTACTTTAGAGGGTATTTTCTGGCTTTTGCGTTTTGTAATATATGTATTATGTGTTGATCTGGAAAAGTGAGGAAAGTGAAAGAGAGGTTTGCTATAGTTTGTTCAGTCATCTCGAGCTACTCGAGTGTACCACGATTATCTCGTTGGAATAAATTAAGCAACAGTACGTTTGAAGCGCACACTGCTGTTGCAATGGTCATATAATGAGGCACAGGGCAAATCTATCGTGTGCCATTCTACATTAACTGAATGGATTATAGCATCTGACTTAGGTCTTCCAGAAATCAAATTATGACAGTAATTCTCTTACTCACTGAACTCCAGTATAAAGAGTCGTACTGTAATAGGAAAACATGTAGTAATATATTTACCGATAGATGGGAATACGAGTGATATTAGTGACCGACTGTGAGTAAATTGCATAGGTCAACAGTAATCGGAATGAAACTGTCAAATTCGTGAAGAATATATCTGTCATATGAACAGTATTCACAGAACAATCGCCCCTATACGTCTTCTGAAAGGAAACTGTACGTCCCAAGAAAGTTGGAACTGATTTCATATGACGTGTCAGTGGCAGGAAATATAGAACTAGTCCTCTGTCACTTGGAAACACGGCGGTAGTACTCCTGACGGGAAAAGAATGGAATCTGTTTTCACAAGTCGATTTTCTCGTCCGTGAAATCTGCAATGATTCGAATAAGCTACAGGAAATACCTTCAAGGTGATAAGGACAAACCGTTTAAAAAATGGTTAGCGTGATTATTCAGTTTTGAGTGGACTCTGCCTAGTAGTGTATCGGTTGAATTTCGCCTACAGTTAGCCACATTATAACACCTCAGGGTAACAAGCATTCAAAGTGCTTTAAAACTTTCCACGTTTTTAATCGTAGAATACGTGTGGTTTTAACGTATGGCAAGATTTCCAAACTTGCATGGTCCAGCTAACGTACATGCAGGAAGTACTTTAAGTGTCCGTGGTCTTTGGTATGCTGATCTACCTTCAGTTGTTGGCAATGTTTACCCTGTGTTTACCTCATCCATAGTTAACTGATCTCATTACCAGTTTCAACTTCGAATCGGGCTCCGGTTGTTACATTTAAAACATTTGTTTTGGAAAATACAAGAAAATTAATTTGCCTTTTGGTTCAGATCTACACCCCCCACAAAGAATTTGCTTGTTGTGAGACTATCAAAAAATGAATTATTTCACTGTCTCTCCCTGACAGGTTTCTACAATTTACCATTAATTCCTATGCATAAAATGCATTGTTCTCGTCACGATATAGCTGAAATATAAATTTTAACTCATTCACTCCTGTCGTTACTTGCGAAAAACTGAGCTTTTTTGCTGTAACGAGGGTATTCAATTTGTTGAAGTGAGTTTATGAGTGAGTGAAGATATGCATTGTGTAAATATACAGTGTATGTATGTTCCGTTCCTTGTATTAAAATGTTGCATTGCAGAGATATTCCAAAACACGGTGTAAATCCAAATTCCAACCAAAGTGCACAAGAATATCAGCACACAGGTCAGGAATCAAGGCATATATTGGTCCTCAACCATAGAGCAGTTGCATCACAAAGCTTATAAATTAGTATAGAGTTGCGATAGCTCGCAACGCTACAAAGACTAATCATTGTGGATTGCAACCAAGCTCTTTTGTTGATGCAGTTAAGAATTTTACATTTCCGAAAAGGAACATTTTAATGGATATGTTTTCATGTGTTCCCCAGTTTGAGAATCGTCTTTACTCTAAAACTGCTAATTGGGTGTATCTCTGCCAATACGAGCATCTTAAGACAGTCTACCTCACAATCGGTTCCTTCAGAATGTCAGCATATGATGAAATGCAGTCATGAGATATCTCAGAAGTCCGAATGAAAATGATTCCAAAGCACTGGTAATTACATCTCGTTTCCATGAAATGGTACCCGCCATCTGTTGTGGCAATTTCCTTATTTTCTGTGGATGGAAAAATGGGCATGGATACTCCTAAGGTTATCTTTCAAGAAAAGTATCCACAAACTTCATTTGTGGTGTTCCACGCTTCGAATTGCCGATTATATGTTATTTTCTTGTCCAGTGATGGCTACAAATGGACATACAGCGTCACTATAGGACCAACTGATAGGCCATCTAAACTTTCCCAGCTATAACGAATGTAAATACTAACTACCTACTACTAGTAACTAACCAACATTTAGTACCATAAAACTTCATTACAGCCTTAACGGTGATTTATTCATTAAATGTGGAAGCCTTTGGTGTTTCAAACACGGTTCAAAGAGAATATCATTACCCAAAACATCAAAGGTATATTCCAAAATCAATGGTACCACGCACACTTGACGAGGCTATACACTTTGATGCCAATGCTGATCTCAACATAAATAGACTGTTTCTGCTTGGTTCATGGAGATCTTCTTTTATTGTATAAGCTGTGTCTAGCAGGTAGCACTTAGTAGCCAACCTGGAAGAGATCTCTATAATTTTCAAGACAATATTGTGAGTAGTGTCTTTTACAAAGTGGATGTTACAATCACACAGCTGCAGGTTACTGAAGATGCATACAACAGAGCAATTACAAAACAACTACAAGTCCACTCACCTTTCATTACAAGTAAATGTAAAGTAAAACTTACACCTACATCTGTATAGATTTCGGTTATGTTATTATGGTTCACTAAAACATGGTTCACTTTTGATCTGACACGGTATTGAGAATATGCTGAGTATGTAGTAAGGTTATGAATAATTGAACTAGTTGCTGCATATGTTCCTTTCGCATGCCAAAATGTGATTGGAAGGACTCCAGTTCTCTCATTATCTGCCAGCCTCATTTGCTGAATAACATGTACATAATGATGTTATGCTTCAGATGCTAGCGTATCAGATCGATTGTAATCGAGTCTAACTTAAACGTACTCGAGCACATTACTTCTTTCACTAGTGATGAATAAAAGCTCATGATCAAACATTGCTTCCCTGATTGTGAACAAATGATTTGCTTCTTGAACAGCCTAGGAGTAGCACGTGTACATATCTTTGATCGAAAGTTAAGTTCCCGAATGTGAAACTGATAGGTATGAGTTTCTGGAAATAAATTTTGGAAACTGGCAGTGAGGGAGTAGCACTTGAAGCTACTGGGTGTTAAACGATGATTGTAGTGATTTTACTACGTACATCCTTGTAAATACAAAAGAAACCGACTCTAAACGCTTTGCAAGACAGGTAAGACTCTGTAACTTTAATATAATGGGCTGGAAGGATAGGAACATGTTGGATCTGTAAGGGCAACTTGTCTTTGAAAATATCTCACGTATATCCGTTTCACCTTGCTCTTAAATGTCTCTTATTTAAAACTTCCTGCCATTGTTCACCCATTTAAGGTATAGCCAGGTGGCATAAAATTCCAACCAATCAGAGATTTGTAACCTACGATTTAAAGAATTGTTTAACTGTAAAGGAAATAGTGTTTTAAATAACTGAGTAAATTTTGTAGAACTGTCACGCAAATTGTACACTTTACATTGTAAACCATTTCGCCATGTATTTCCATGTATTCTGAGATGTCTGCTAGTAGGGTTTCCAGTCTTAAATATTACTTCACACATAAATGTCACTTTCTGATTGGATGAGTGTTCTATTAATTTCAGTGTACTCCACTTATAAGCTAGAAACATTTTCACTGTACCCCCATGGGAATGCCGTACTTTGTGGTAGCAATTCTGTATCCCGAATAACATTTGAATCACGCATGATGTACGGAAATTATCGCTGTTTTGCGAATGCAAATCGACAGGAGGGAGATAACTAAATTTAATATAGCAATGGCTACAGAAAGCTTGTACTCCTGCTTAATTTACAAATCGAAATTAACATTGAGGCGTTCGGTAATGTACAAGACGTCTATTGTTCACTGGTCCCTCAGACTCAGGGAACATAAACAACCACCGAGGGTACATCAACCCATGTCCGCCTCGTGACCAGTTGCAACATTGTATAGGGCCTTTGGAAATAACCATTCATCAATCGCAATGGTAATTGACAAGCAACAGCCTTTTCTGTGATGTGGTATCCGAGAATAAAAATGGAAAGTGAAATACTACTCCTGTTTTTAACCAAATATATAAACTGGTTTTAATCGGCAAATTTTCAATTCTTGGCAAAATTAGTAACTGTAAAGTTGGCAATTCTGAAAAGCAATGCTACCATCACCTGAAACGTTCGTGTCTATGAATCACAATAGGAAGTGATATTATGTTTTAGCCAAACACCAAATAAGTAGCAGTCGTCTGGCCACAGGACAATATTTGATCATCAGAGCGCAGTGACCTGGTTCTGCATCCTCCCCTGTTAACAGGCTGACCACGTCTACTCAGCGTAAATACATTGGGTTGGTGTAATATCTGTATTAACGATACACACACACACACATACATACATATATATACACATATATACACACACACATGCATGCATACATACATACATACATACATACATACATACATACATACATACATACATACATACATACATATGCATACATACATACATGCTTACCTACCTACCTACCTACCTACCTACATACATACATACATACATACATACATACATACATACATACATACATACATACATACATACATACATACATACATATCCAACTATAAGACATGATAAACTATTTTATAATGATGGTGGGTCATTTGATGACTCGGAAAATAGCACATGAAAGCATGTGAACGAGTTGCATTCAAAAGACACCCCTTATTCGAGGCTGATGATATATATATATATATATATATATGTGTGTGTGTGTGTGTGTGTGTGTGTGTGTGTGTGTGTGTGTGTGTGTGTCTTGTATAACGAGATAAAATACGTAGTGGGAAAAAGTAAGTACGGGCGATATTGTTTTATTTTCTTATTTCACTTGCAAAACATGTATTACCGTAAACTATAATCTTCAAGTGCACAGGTCGGCTGTTGTAATAATCACGTACACGTTCAATTCAAAATGTTCCGTTTCCCCCATTATTCAAACTATCTTAACACTCGAGGTCACAAAGTCTTTTAAAAATATTTTCGGTTCTCCGTTATAAAGGAGTTTGCCCTAGTTGTGTTTGCTTTGTTACACAGTATTTGTGCTGTCGGTGTTGACGTGATTACCACTGAGGAAAGATTTGTCAATTTCAGTACTTTATTTATACTAAATGCACTGATGCAGTTTGTAATTTTTGTATGTCTCGATGCCTATTTTTTCGTCATATTACAGGTGAAATTGAAAGATGAAAATACCCCAGATACGCGTTCGATTACTATTGATGAGAGGTGAATATTACTAAAACAGGCTTTACTTCTATGATCACGGTCCTGGTATTACATTTCCCTTGCATTTGCACCATATTCTACTGAAATAGTAATACCTTTATTTGTAATGATTGTAGATACAAATTAAATTGATATTAAAATATATTTGGGAGTTGTGTCTTTCAGCTTCACATCTGTCTTTCGGACTAATTTTCACTTTGCAAGTTTTCACTATCAGCCTGGAAACTAATTTTCACTTTGCAGGTTTTCACTATCAACCTGGAAATTAATTTTCACTATGCAAGTTTGTAATATGAATTCTTGAAACCCGGAAGTTGAATTACAGGGGTTTTTTAATCGAAGAGCAAATTCATAACTAGGATATATTTTATCTCCCCAAATGAATATTGGTTTGATTTGTGAGTGATCATTTAGTGGGTGAGGGAGTGAAATTGCTTGAAAGGCCTGTGACGAAACCGTCCTTAATTTTCTTTACAAATAATTATTTCCGGTCATCTAGTCACTGAAGGCAAGCCGACTCGTTCAGATAACGAAAGTCAATGCTCTGTCCACAAGGAGAGAGATCTGCTTGCTAACTTTCAACACATTCAAACACAAAACTTGCCTTTGCCACTGATGTTTAACTGACCACTACATAAAGACGCCCTTTGCACCCATTGTCTTATCTTCCGTTCTCATTTAAATGCATTCCTTCTGTAACACTCAACACTTCACACGTCGACTAGGGTAGCCTAGTAAGTACAATGTGTGAAGTACAATGTGTGAAGCATATTTATGGTGTCCCTCATCCGCCGTGATATTGGTGGATTGCTGAAAGTAGTGAAAAATTTAACTAACTCATTGACACGTCATCTTGGAAACACTTTGTCCAGCATGGATATTTTGTGTGACGTAATAACAGTGACTCAAGTGTCAAATGTCTTACCTTGTTAAGAAAGAATTGTCTTTCCAAGGAATAATTCTCTCCAAATGGCCTTAACTATTTTCTCAGTGAGTTATATACTGATATCTTGGATCACCAAATCGAACCGTACATGTCCATAACGTTTCATCAGCTGAAGCAACTATTTTGTCACAAGTTATGCGGTTGTTTGCCTCTGAAATCCTGTCTAACAGGTTACTCGTGTTTCTCTTCAGAATGTGTCTCTTGGTGTCATGAAATATGGTAACAATGTGTGACACTGGTAATTAAGCACGTTGTGAGATCATTGTGAAAAGCATTTAATCTCAGCAACTGACCTGTGTGAGAACATGTGGCTCTACTCAAGTGACTAACGTGAAGAAGGATCTCTACTGCGGTACAGTTCGAAATCAATACTAATACGATACGACCCCACTGCTGCAAAATCCTAGATTGGCTTTCAACAATGCATTACTCTTAATTTAACGCTAGGCATGCTTCATCTCAATGAAAAAAGATATCACGGATTTGTTTCCAGAATAGCAAATTTAAAACGGAAAAGTATAGTTTGACAGGTGTAATTAAAATTTTTAATGCTGATAAACAGTGCAAATGGGTTTATAATAGACGTATGCAGACAGGCGAAATGCACTGTAGCAAAGAGTGAAGTCATATCATTGTCTACTGGAGAGATTTTTTCAAAATTAGTTCCTGCTATAGTGTCGCTGATGTCCATGATGAAATCCCTTGTCTTAAGAATTTCTTAGTACACGCTAAGTCACAATACATTGTCGATATTCATACTCAATCCCGGTTCTCTTTACTAAATTATAAATGTGACACGCAGGTTACCTGGCAACTACCTTGTACATATGGGGTAGCTCATGTTATGAAGGTTAACTGTTTGGAGATTGGTGGTCTGCGATGCTTGTTCTAAAATACTGACTCTCTTAAGAACTTAGACACGTAAAGCTAGTCGTAAGAAGCGCCTAACGAAATCCGGTGGCCAGGCTCGTCGATCTGGTTCACATGTGTCATCGGTTCACAATTGCGCCGGCCAGTGCGCAAGCTGTTGACCACTGGATTGTGTGGTCACGATACGTTTACTTACAGAACGCGACCATGTAGTTGGATTATTGCTGGTGTAAAACTAAACAATGTCACTCACTGAAGAACTTACTCTCTATGACTTATAAATTCCTACAAACGGAGATTTAAGATGCCTCATAATCAGAGAACGTTGCAAGTTTTGATGCCATTAGAAACCAAATTAATTCAGAAATTCAAATTATTCGATATCCTCATATCCAATTATGTTTGTCGCCTCGTGTGAGTGGTTTACAGTAAAGTCATATGCTTCTTTATTTGCAAAGCCAAAATAAATGTATGTATCTGTGGAAGGATTATTCATACAGAAGTCAACGTTATTCACCGAAGAGGTGCCTTAAAACCCTGAAAAAAACGTGTCCAAGGAAGGTTCTGTCGGTGGGAAAACATAATCTAAATTTCCACATTTATATGAACAGAAAGCAGGTGATGTGATGCGCCTTTACACTTTACACATCATTTTGTTCAATTCTGCTGCCTTGGGAATAGGCGAAACGTCCTGCATCCGCCCAGTCTTCAATCTAAATCTACAGTGACTCATAATACGCCGTTTGAGATGAAACAGTGATTGGTGATGAGATTATAACTAACTCATGAGCTTCACCTCAAGGCATCTTGTTCAAGGTTGACCTGCCGTAAACACCGATCTCATGTTGTTAATCTTATATGAATATCTCTTTCATTTCTAGTTCTACTCGAACGTTCTGTTTCCCATTTCTGAGTCAGAAATGCATTCTGGTCAGTGATATAATTTGATTTGTTTGAGTTTTCCTGTGTGCCAATAGCATGTTCCTTCCCTGAACCGTTCGTAAAATTAATCTATAGAAGCTGAGACGAAAGTCCACGCCTGTCAATTCAACGTGAAGACCTGTCATACTTTGAACATGTGAACACCCGAGTCCTGTCAGTACTACATACTATTTTGCTTTCCTTCTCGTAGAATAACGACCCAAACCTTCACCACACGTCCTCAGACGCTTGCCGTACAGCTACATGCTATAAAATGTGTCGTTTTGTACAGTCGCGTGTCCAAAGAAAATGCAAGGCCAAACCCTTGAGCGGGATAATTGAAAAAGCGCGTTGATACCCGTTACTTCATTAAAACGAACTTACACTTAGTCTGGATTAGTCCCATGTGTGCGCTATCAATGTACTGTGACGTTAAATTCATATTTTAGACACACCACAGATCAATACCCATTATAAACTCCAATGATGCAAATACGTTTCCAGAGAACGTTGGAAAACAGTTCTATAATTCTTGCAAACAGCAGGTTTTCACCTGCAAACATAACGTGCTCAATCTAAACGTCCTAAGAAACGTGCTCACTAAACAAACATTTTTGAAGGACGAATATTTTCACCTTAACGTCACCAAACCAAATCAAATCCCCAAACAACCCAGTATACGAATTCATGTTTTGGGTTCGATTGTTTTGAGAGTTTTTTCAGAAAACAAACATGCACGTAAGGTATAGTAACTGTACATATGCAGTTTTAAGTTGCAAGAACACTGAACTGCTCTGTAACACTGTGGACAACTTGGTTCAGCGATTCCGAATACCGGGTAGGCTAAGAATAGACTGGCAAGGGTAGCCACGACCCCTGATGATGTCTTGCCTACGCAACTTGCATCTGAGTAACATATTCTTGCCTGTGACGTCATCGGTGTCGAATGCTTTGGGTCGCGTGGTCAGCAGACAGACAGTAGCAAGTCGACTAAGGGCAGGCGCTATCAGAGCCTACTGAGGCCCACAGCTGGCACAATGACCACAATGACCATTGCCGCCAAAGGCGAAGAAGAGCATGAACAGTGGATCGTTGGCGACGTCGTAATTGGCAGCACGTCCTCTTCACGGATGAGAGCAGGTTCTGCATATTCCATTCTATCCAGTCGTTTTTGAAGGAGAACGCACTACACGTTGTTACGAACATGATGGCATACCCTTGAGGGTCACTTGAGTCCCTTGTGGTGACGCGAGAATGCCATCGGTCATAATTGATGGTAATGTAAATGCTGAATGAGGTCCTGTGACTTGTCGTGATTCCATTCCTTCATATACAGTCATAGGTATTATGTTCCAACTCTACAACGCCATGCATGATACTACTAAAGTTGTGCTAAGCGTCTTTAACAAGACAAGACAAGACAAGACACACGACAAGGTATAAATATTTCAATGTGAAAACTGTACGGGAACTTCTTCATAACGTTAATCATCATTTAATAATTGAATTGTTAAAGGAAATAGAATTATTGGAAAATGTTGAATATGTTTTGTAAATAGACAATTTGTATTAGTATACATTAGCAACTGCGATTGTTAGTGGCTGTACCTTCAAGGGGGTGTAAGGAGCATAAAATTATTGCCCTCCAGAGAGGGTACGTAAGTCTCTTGAGCTATGCTCAACCATACTTTTTAACTGTAGTATTTTTGTCACTTTAACTTCTCGCTAAATTTTATTTTCCTAACATCACCGGCGGACGCAGGGATGGTGTAAATCCAGCTAGGGCCCATGCAGGTAGCAAACGTAATGTCCTCATTTGGTCCCTACAATGTATAACCCTTGTTTTGTATTGTTTTGTCCTATTAGTGCTATTAGGTTTAACTTTCCACATAATTTCACATTGTAATTGTGATATATTCTACGGGATGTCAATAAGTTTTCAGTCTTGAGCATTTTTCATACCCAGGTGTCACAGCCTATGGTACGACATTGAACCTTGGGGTGTAGCTGATGTGATATGTAAGTTTTGGTATCCTACTCTCAGAAGTTATTGAACAGCTCACATTGACAGAAAGAGACCCCCTCACGGCAGTGAAAATGAATAAAATTGAGTATAGAGCAGTAATTAAGTTTTTAGTTCTTGAAGGAAACTCGGCGAAGAACATTGAAGAAAGGCTTTCAGCAGTTTATAGGAAGTCTTCCCCTTCATCTGCTACCATGAAACGATGGGTCATTGAATTTAAGCATGGTAGATATAGCCTTGAAGATGACCCCCGTCCAGGTCGCCCAACAACAAGCACTAGTCAGGAAAACGTTGACAGAGTGCATAGACTTGTGCTGGAAAATCGTCGAATCACTCTCCACGAGTTAGAGGAGACCACAGGCATTTCACACGGATCCATCGAGACACTTCTTCATGAACATGTCGTCATGTCTAAGGTGTGCGCAAGATGGGTGCCAAGAAGGCTTACAGATGAAATGAAGCAAACAAGGTTCATCATAAACAACTTCATGCTAACCAGATACAACAAGAATCAAGAAGATTTTCACTTTAGGCTAGTAACCTGTGATCAAACCTGGATCCACCACTATGATCCTGACAGCAAACAAGAATCCATGGAATGGAAACATGTCACTTCTCCCACGACCAAAAAGATCAAAGCCTCCAGATCAGTGCAGAAGGTAATGGCGACAGTCTTCTGGGATAGCAAAAGTGTCATCCACATAGATTACTTACCAAAACGAAGAACAATGAATGGTGAATATTACGCTAACTTGTTGAGGCAAGTGCGACAATCAATCAGGGAGAAGCGCCGGGACAAGATCAGAGGTGGTATTTTTCTACATTAAGACAATGCTCCAGTACACACCTCTCGCGTTGCAGCCGCTGCTGTCCAGGAATGCGGGTACGAAATCTTGCCGCATCCCCCCTATGAGCCTATTGCTGCTACTGAGGCTTGGTTTGAGGACCAAAATGGCGCCTTCTACAGAGATGGCATCAGCGCCTGGCAGAAAAGATGGAACAAGAGTCTTGACTCACAATGGGACTATGTTGAAAAATAAATGTGATTCATACCAATATTTTGTGTTTTTCTATGCAAGGCTCAAAACTTATTGACATCCCCTCGTAGTTGTTTGGCTGTCCTTTGACGACAGGCTTTTATAATTTACCTTTTTTATGGGTACAGTATAACTTGTTTGTAGTCACGATCTGGTTGAAACGCTGATGTCACTTAACATCTGAACTCACTCACTCTTTAACGTCAACAACGATGATGTCTTAACCTGACCAGCTCCGTCTCCAGACCGTAATCCCAAAGAAGACCTTTGAGATATCATTGGCGGACAAGTTGGACGGCGACAGCAACCACCAAATAGTCAGGATGAACTCATTGTAACCTTCCAGGAAGACTAGCAACGCATCCTCTGAGACGTTATCAGTCGACTCACGAATTCAGATTGCTTGCATTCAAATCGATGGAGGTCACAAACGGTACTTGGGGGACACATTATATAACCTATGGTCATGTTGTGCTGAGCTAACCACATGGACAAACACTGTTTTGAGTATCCCACATGGACTTTACCGGCCATATTTATTTCATTGTTCAATCTATTACTCTGGCTGTCTACACACCGTTTGAACACACATTGATGTTTACAATGACGATTACCATGGTCATTTATGTTCTTTTTCCTGTTTTCGCTATCTAGTTACAAATCGGCTTCTTTTGGGCGATAGTTCAGTTTCAACAGTACCAGTCAAGAGTGAGTGAAAAATCACAAGACACCTTGTCCTCGATCCATAAAGTAATATTTGGGCTTAGATGATCGCAACTCCCAAAGTAGAACACGCTTACCATAGTAGCAAGGTTTCTATTTCAAATTCGTAGACTGTCATACACAGTCCCGGTGTAAATATCAACAATAAAGGGAGAACGTGTTTCCCTGGAAGCTCTGATGTGACCCACTTAAAAGACATCAACCGTTATCCCATGTAGGGAATCCAACCCGGGTCTTTGGTGTGGCGAGCGAACGTTTTAAGCACTAGACTAACCCACACCTGTCGGAACGATTGTAATATTACGCCTTAAGTATCCAAACTACTTCATTGACTGATGTTGATCAAAGTCCACGATCAAACATTGCTACAAATGACTGTGGACAACGCCTCTATCAAATCTGATTTCAATTGAAATCCTGAAAGCTGTATTTCTTTTGGAAAGAAAGTCAAACCTTTGATGTTTAGTTTTTGGAATTTCGTCCTCAGGTGCACTGTTCCGAAATTGCTCCACGGAACATTCTGTTGCGCTGGCAAGATCTGCATACCAATATGATGAAATAACTCAGAGAAACATTTCGAATCACCCCTTCAGTTGTCAAAAATGTAACAAAGCAATCAATTCAATCAATTCTAGAAACGATATATCATCCATCGTCTACGCTGGAACAACCAATGGTGCAATTATTCGGCTTGTCTGTCTATAAAGGTTTTATTACAGTTCTTGTCACTGAACATGACACGTGTCTGGAGCCAGAGGCTGACATTTTTAGCAGGATGAATCGACACCCTTTGACTTCTAATCTGAAAGTCACATACCAAACTGTTAATGAAGTGTGCCTGAATGGAAGTTTTCGCCACTTGTGTCATCTACAAAGCAAATGCTTAGCCACACTGTAATAGCTATGAAGCATACGGTCAAACTGGTGTGTTATGCATCTTCGTGTTGTAAATAGTGAACGTTAACGCCATTGAACAATCAGTCTCGATTATCGGTCGAGAGACTTAATAGGTTGCAACAAACAGAAATGTCATTCATATTTCTTTATTAACTCTTAGTCAAATACAGCAGGGTTAAGTTCGATATACCTGATTCTATATTGGTTGCTTGTGATATTTCGCAATGAGAGGTAATATGTTCCACACTGTATTATACACAAAAACTGTAACGCTCACATGAACTGCATATTTCACAATGTACTGGAAACACAACACATTTTGGAAATATGAAACAGTGGCGATTGTTTAAGAACTAGTGAACGTTTACGAGCATGAAGTGTGTTTTGTGAGTGATTGGGTGTTCCATTATCCAAGGGTGACAAGTAGAAATATGGACTTCGCACTTTCAACCCCCGGTTCCTTGACGTGACGAGCTAACGTGAACATTAACCTAACCTACTGCCCTTCGAGCAGGGTGAATCATCGGAGACGACGTATCACCCCTGCATGATTAAGTGATTCGACTCTTTACAATCATATAATACAACCCCTAAGCCACCCAACAATGTCCAAAACCTGTACCATTAGTGTATATATCCTTTCTCTACTTTAAGTGGAAAGTTTTGCTGAATATATTTATGTTTCAATATTTACTCAGTTATGCATGGAAAGCACACGCGTAGTCCCCGTGAGTATGATTTTGCGACGTCTTTTTTTTCTTTTGCAAAATTTCAATAACATACTGTACCCGTGTGTGGATTCGAACCCGTACCAGAACCATGCTGCTAGACTGAGTGAAGGAGTGATTTGATTTTATGGCCTTTTTGATTAGCAATACTGACTGTAATATCAAGGCGTTTTAGTTTGATTAGGAGGACAGCTCGAAGCGATACTAGCCTTACTGACGTATCGCTGCATAGCAAATTGCAGCACCTTTGGCGACTGGTGTCTGTCCGCACCCAAAACAGCGAGAGGTGTTGAACTGTGAAGGGAGGCTAGTGAACAATATGGACTACTCCAGTGTAGACATGTTTAGTGACAATGTAACTTCACGACATTTTAATGCTTAAATTTACGGGGAGATCTAAAAAGCACCAAACCTCTGAAGAGTGGAAAAGTCGTGGACTATATGATTCCACATGAACGTAACGTTTGATACATCGTAATTATTCTTTTTGTCCTTAGTGGTAATGAGGTAAGTTTCAAGACGGTTGCATCGTTGCCTTTTTGTTAAACACTGGAGATCTGCGTTATCACCCCTGTGTGTAGGATGGTCATTTCTACAAACGTTACACAATATTTAGCTGTATCAATCAAGAGTGAGTGACAAATAATTAAATGACACAAGGGATGATTATATAGAGTCATGAAGTCTCTTATAACGATTTCATGCTTGTTGCTAAATACACTTTGATACGGAGGCAGATCCACATATGTAATGGAAATTAGTTCAGTAGTCAGTAAAGTCCTGAATATAAATTTGGTAATATAGCCTCCTGATTTTATGTCATAACGTACTCATTTTATACGGAAGTTTTTAATTTGCAAGAAATTTGTGAGAAAGATTAGGTACTTCCCTTTTCCATGCCATGAAGTACTCTGAAACCCTTCGCGTGTTTTCTGGGAATTATATGTGCATCCTTTACATTCCTGAAAAGGATTTATCTTTGGACTTATTGTTTGAAAAGAAGGAATCATCATAGAGGAGACTGTCACTTCTCATCAGTGAAGGTGGCGATTGGCTGTCGTGCTTCTTGATATCAACGGGGGCGGTGGGGTAGCCTAATGGTTAAAGCGTTCGCTCGTCACGCCGAAGACCCGGGTTCGATTCCCCATATGGGTACAATGTGTGAAGCCCATTTTCTGGTGTCCCCCGCCGTCATATTGCTGGAATATTGCTAAAAAGCGGCGTAAAACTAAACTCACTCACTGATATCAACGTACATGCTATCTTCCACAGACCAAAGATTGAACATCCTAAATATTTTGGAGAAAAAACGAAACAATCAAATACCATGTTTGTCGGTAAATAGAAGTCATGTTCTTTAAACGAGAAAGGCCATTGAGCTTCAACTGTGTCAGCAATGCCAAAACGATGCCCTATCAGTGATGTGCTTAATGATCATTATACAACAATACATTGTAGGGTCTATTGTAAAAGACAACCGGAAATGTAAATACATACAGTCATTGCCACGGAATAACGATCTCGCTTATATGCCCGACACGTTCCATTAATAATAGGAAACATAGCCTTGAACATTATATGAATAGACCAGTAAAAGTCAGTGATGACACGTGTTTGGGGAGGGTTAGTATATCCTGCTGTACCGATAATGCCCGCCAACCACACAATTTGCGAGTCGGTCTTTCACTAATAACCTGGCTAGACAGGCTTCTTTATTCTTTTTTATACATTAATTTAGTGAGTAGGCCCCTAATCCCCTCCTAATCAACTAGCAGCATGTTCTAAACAGGTAGCTGTACTAAAGGCATCTTTGGCATTTCATCCCCAGATGAGAGCATGTTGGATCAATAGTAATTACATAATGTCACATTACATCTGAAAGTACCGTTTCCCATTACCTCATTGACTTCAGTGATTAGAAGTTCATCATCAAACATTGCAACAAACGCTTGTTCTCAACGGTTTTACAAAAACCGATTTAATTGAAAGCGTAAAACCTGTTTTACAGAAACACATAGATTTGAAGGGAAATTCTCATCTTAACTCGCATGAACCGATTAACCTCTGCATCGGATAACACTTTGGAAAATTCGGAACTGTCCAGCCTGAAATTTACAGACTTTTTTCTAGACCTACAAAAGAAACGTTTGGAAATTCAGATTAAATCGCCAGTCGTTGCATTTTAATCGTACTCAATATGTATGTTTTTCGAAAAATGTTGCCTGTGGTAAAAACAAAAAAAATATTGCAGTAAGTAGTTGTGTCTGTGTCAGAAGGTTGTATATACTTCTGTTTTTCCCAGAAACCACGATCAGTGTCTGAAGCACGAAGTTGGGTTTGATGAACGGTTGCCCTTTGACACATTCAATCCAATCCGAAAAGACACAGAAGGAACAGGTACAAGTAACACGCGAAAGTTCTATCTGTTACGGTGAAAGTCATGAATCTCATTTAATACATCTTGGTAAAGGAAAGCGAAACTAATACTACATGTGTACACTTCGTAGAAGAATGAATGAATTAATGGAGAATACCAAGGTAAAACTATTTCATATCTCACATTTTCCAGTTAGAAAAGACCACCTGTTTGCGTCTTTGTCCAGAGAACAACATCTATCTAGGACAGAACATGTTATCAGGTGGCCATGGATCACTCACTCATTACTAAAGCAAGTAACTTTGACTCAATGGAATCCTGTTTGTGGCGAGTGAGTGAGTTTACCCCGCGTTCAGCAATATCCCAGCTATATGGGATGTAAATAATCTGTAAATGAATCTGTCTGTAAATAATCGAGTCTGGACCAGACAATCCAGTAACGCAATTGGGAACCGATGACATGTATCAACCAAGTCAGCGAGCCTGACCACCCGATCCCGTTAGTCGCCTCCTGCGACAAGCTTAGTCGCCTTTTATGGCAAGCATGGGTTGCTGAATGCCTATTCAACCCGGGACCTTCACGGTTCCTGTTTATCATACATGTATAGTTGAGACATGGTATGTTTTAGTTTTGGCGTTGTGTGTTACGTATGATGTGTGAAGCTCATGATGTTTGGAGCGTATGATGCTATTGTAATGGTCATAATGAGTCATAGGGCAAATTCATCGGGTGCTATTGTCGTACTGTTTCTGTTCCTATTACTGATGGAATACGAGAGCTATTCGTGACCGAATTCAGATTATAGATACTAAACAAGAACTGAATTGACTGTGAGTGAATTGTATGGGTCAACAGACGAACTGAAGTCTTGAAGAATATATTTTTCATGTGAACAACATTCAAAGAACAACCGCCTCTACGTGTCTTCTGAAAGGGAAACTGTACATCACAAGTAACTTGCAACTGGTTTCGCATGACATGTGAGAGGCAACATGGTGGCAATGTTCAAGGCAGGAACGGAACATGATCTGTTTTCACAAGTTGATTTCTTCTGTTTAAGGAGCCGTTGTTCCATCCTTGTGGTCGTCCGTAAAATCTGCAATGCCTCGAATAAGGTACATGAGATACCTTCAAGGTGATAAAGACAAACAGATTCATTTCATTTGGTGAACGTGGTCGTTTCATCTACAGGTTTGAGAGAGTGCTGCCTAATAGTGCATCGGTGCATTTCTTCCTATCGTCAACTGCATTGAATAGCTCTTGTCACGTGAGCGTAAAACCTTCCCATACTCATATTTCATAACCCTGTCGTTACTTGAGAAAAACTATTTCGGGGAATTTGCTGTTATGACGGTATTTATTCTGTTGGAATTTGAAGTTGAGGTATGACAACATGTGTCTGGCTTTTGAGATCATTAAGCTATTCTGTGCAGATATACACTGTATGTATGTATATTTTCAGTCCCTTGTATTATGATACCACATTGCAAAGATATTCCTCCGCACGGTATAAATCCACATTCAAACCAAAATGCATAAGGATATAAGCACACAGTTCGGGAATCAAGGAATAGATTGGTCCCCAACTACAGATCAGTTGCATCACTAAGCTCATGATATTTTATAGCTCATAATGCTACTAATGTTTTATGGATTATAGTTGGTGCTGTTTTAATTTCACATTTTGAAAAAGGCGTATATTCCTTGAGATGTTGTCATGTGTTTCACAGTTTGAGAACCATCTGTGTTCTAAAACTGCCAATATCAACTGGAGTGTCACTGCCAATACAAACATCCTAAAACGGTTTAAAGGTACAGTGTGATAATCAATTTCAACAGAATGTAAGCATATGATGAAATGCACTCATCAGATACCTCAAAAGTCCACATTAAAGCGATTCCAAACCCCTAGTAATTACATCGCGTTTCCATTAAATGGTTGCCGCCATCTATAGTGAACACTTTCTTCTTTTCTGTGAATGGTAAAATAGACATGGATACTTCTCAGGTCATCTTTCAAAAAACATCCACAAACTACATTTCGCCGTTTTACCACTAACTTGCACAAGATAATTCTGGTTTTTACGATTGCTGTTCCACGCTTAGATCTGCCAATTGTGTGTATTTTCTTGTCGAGTGATGGATAAAAATGGCAACAAGGCTAACCAACTGAAAGACCATCTTAACTTTCTCAGCTATAACGGGATGTAAGTACTAACTACCTAACTACTAACAACTAACCAACATTTAGTTCCATAAAACTTCATTACAGCCTTCAATTCATCAATCAGATGCAGGAGCCTTTGGTGTTTCAAACACGGTTCAAAGAGAATATCATTACCCAAAACATCAAAGATATATTCCAAAATCAATGGTACCATGCACAAAGCTTTGACACCAGTGCTGGTGGCTGTTTCTGCTTGGTTTATCGAGATCTTCCTTACTGTAGCTGTATCAAACAGGTGATACAGTGACCGACCTGAGGGAGATCTGGTGAAAAACTAAACTCACTCACCACTGAAACACCTAATCGCCCTGTTCTGTATTTTGTAATTAATGAATGTCATATGAAGAAAAGTACGTCAAGGAAAATGTTTCTGTTACGCGATTCGGTTTTGACTTGTAAGATACAATACGGTGTCTATGTTTCAGCTGAACAAATGACTTGTCTGTGAATGTATTTTGACGCTTACGACAAATTATCTGTTCGCAAATTCATAGTACAGTGATTCATGTTCCACACGCTGATGATATATTTTCGGAATCCAACAATAACTTTTGCTTTTTGCGAACATTTCTTACGGTCAAGGAAGTTTTTTTTATTTTTACTTAAAAAGAAAAAAATCGACCATTGCTTAATGAAAATGCACTTTCGTCGTAACGGGAGTCAGCTGTTAAGCACAATGCCATTTGCTGAAAGTACCAGGTTCACATTTCTATGAATGAGTCATTTTCTATTTCGTTTGAACTCAAAGAGTTTTCTTCATATGTGAAGAAAACATGTGAAACCTCCACGGCTTTGGCAGTTGAGTTCAGGCAAGACGTATTCGGTTATTTGTGTTAATTTCGTTCCAACAAAACTTTGCACAAGCAGAAGCAGATGTATTTAGTCTGACTAATACATGGTCGGTGGTCGTATTGTACGACTGCAGTAAAAAAAGTCAGTCACAATCTAAATGCAAAGTGACAGAAGACAACGGTCAGCGATTTTCATTGAAACAGACAAATTGGAAATATAAAGTGCATTTAAAGATTGTCTAAGGAAATTCCTTGTCAGCAAAATAGAAGAGAATTGAAAACTGCTACATATATATGCAAAGTGTGACAGTTGTTTAGGAACCATTCCTTATAGACGTTCATCGTAATTATCCTTTTTATCCCAGTCCAGTGTTAATGAGATCAATTGCCATAACGCTTACTCCGTCTAGAGGTCAAACGGCACTAAAGTAAGTTTTCTTTTGAAATGAACATTAATCGTCATCACTTCAGGCATCCGACTCAAGCAATGATGGGAATATTGCAGCAAATGACAATCCTTGTGGTCACATGGCCTTGTCAGATATTCACATTAAGGGATCCCTCAGTTTCTATCACTCTGCGTATTTTTTGTGCTTTGACCAAAGGTGAGTATAGGTTTCATCCGCTTTTAGCAATGTTCCAGGAATATGAGGGAGACAGGGACACCAAAAGTGTCCTTCACTTTTTGTACTTATGTGGGAACTCGAACCTGCGTGTTCGACGTGACGAACAAACATTTTTACCACTAGGCTACCCGATCGCACATCTTTGACAAAGAAACCGAGTATACACAGTCAGTTATGTTTAGAACAATACATGCGTGTAATGCCCAACATTCCACTCCCTGTATATGTGTTACTACAGTCACTTCGTACCAAACATGTCTGAATCAGTCTGCTAATAAAATCATGTCATTGTAGTCATTTTAACATGCTATCATTTTTACATCCGGAATACACACCCTTTGATTTCTATTCTGTGAAACACCACATATGTGTTGTTAGAAGAGACCTGGCATCAACACAGCTGGTTAATTCTGACTCCTTACTACGTTTCAATACACCTGCTCACACAAGCACATGATGAAATTAGCACTCGTCTCGTGTCTGCTATATCAAAGAAAGAGTCAAGGGCTATTGGACTGAAATAATAGATGTAAGGCAAAAAATGTTTCAAAGATAAATAATACATGACATTTTTCTTTTTAAACAAACATCTCAAGTAGATCAAATCGTCCAGAATCGTCTAGCGTCACTTACTGAACAACAGTCGTTTGAAGATACACAAAGTCAAAGCCAGAGAACAATCCGTCTCGATTATCTGCGGTACAGATTCCGCAGAAGATAGTTTTGGACAAGGATAAGGATTCATAAAATGATCTTAATGTTACTCTGATGTACATCTGTGGTAAAAGAAGTAAGTGTTACGCATCGATCACTTTTCGAATTGACCGCGGCCATTTACTTACATGTGATAAAATTAGATATAGCACCTTAACACATTACTAGCTGCTCACTGTTGACCATAAGGTCACAATATGCAATTAAAGCCAATAATTGCAGACTTTACGACCTTAGAAACACTAAACCAAAATGCTTAATTCGATGGTCATATCGTGTTTGTACTATACAATATTCACATCAATAGCGCAATGATTATGTTTCTCTATCTCTAAAGGTTATATTACACTTCTTGCCACTTAATATGACCCGCGTCTGGTAGGAGACGTTGACATTTTACTGCTTGATGGATGGTATTCCTTAGACATCTCTCATCTAATCTGAAAGTCATACTAGAAGCTGCTAATGAAGAGTGTCCAAAGATACCACTTGGAGAGAAATGGTGTGTACTTAGTGGCTACACCGTCTGAGATACAGCTATTCATCATAAGAAAACCGAGTCTCACATTTTGCATGTTTAGGTAAAAAACAAACATTGATATTTACCTATTTCACATAGAAAGATTCATAATTCATCCCAACAATCACTCAAATCTCCTACCCTGAGTTAAACTGAGGATCACGAAAACAAGTAATCAGTTCAGTTAACACGAGTGTCCGTTTGTCTAGAATACACATACGCACACACACAGATCACATGCATGACGTAGGAAGTGGTGAACGGTTTATGCTCGGATCACGACAACATACGCTGTATATACTCTTACGAAAGTTTCACACCAAATGCATAACCGTACAAACCGTAAATGCCTTGTACTCCCAGGCAATGATATTTCGCCATGCCTGAAACACAAAGTGACAGATGGAACATGTCATTGTCCAGTAGGGCAGACGCTAATCTTCTCGAGGATGTTTAAGAGAACAAAAAGTACCAAAAGACAAATTACTACGTTTTTGTGTGTGACACTAAATAATGCAGACTATCGGAAAACAGTTCTTGTTCGAGTATGATAAAAGGAGGACCCGTGTGCAATCTACAATCGGAAGAAGCAGGTGCTTCCTGTGCGTCTTGAATGATTCATAGTGTGGTATTTACCAGACATAAAAAATATTCATGTGAGTAGTAACTACCTTGGTGAATCTGTCGTTATCTAGATGTGCGTTATGTAGACCGAGCATGTAGACCAAGAAAAGGATGGATGCAGGGACACATTTTCCTGACAGATTCGTATAATCGTGTCTGCTGGCATGGATAGTGACATGCCACTGACAGTTCCTTGTACTGACACATTTGTAATGTCATACATTACTTTTGTGTTGTTCAGGGTGTTATTGTGTACTGCAGGCCCTGCCGCTCTCTGTATCGTATGTAGGATAATAATGACAATGATGGTTGTGATAACTATCAAGCTGACTTTGACATCTGTTGCAGCCATTCCCTGCTGTAGTTGAATACTGGAAAGTTCTTCTCGTCCCTTTGGGAACAATGTTGTGTGGACAGTTTCTGAATCTTACAGATTAAACCTTACTTCTCATGAGTAAATAGGTTGAAGGGGATCAGCTGTTAATGAATGATATCATATCATGGATGTATGATGATTATGTCAAACGTCTTGTCTAGGTGCATACCCTTCGTTGGTTTTGCTAATCGTCGCAGAACGTATAAAACTATCGTTTTGGCACCATTCAATCAAAACAAGTCAATAATCAGACAATTAATGTATTGGCACTTTGTATGAACATGTGTCCCTTACAACGGGCATGTCACTGGTAGACCTTGCATAACAACGGCCTGAATGCGTTAAGTACAGTTTCCTGTTTTTCAGTTTGTGGTTACAAACACATGCACACTGAATTAACACTTTGAAACAAGTTCAACATTACCTTTGATGAAGGAATGGATGATGGATGTTTGTTTCGGCAACGTCCCAAATCCCGAAAGAAAGCGATTATCTATGAAAAATTCAGGCAAAGGGTTCTCTGATGACAATGTCCCGTTTCGATATAAGGAAAGTGTACAGTCCCTTTATGTATCCGAATGATACTGAAGGAACAAAGGCATTCAAAGACACTTTATGGTTTTCCTTTAATTCAAAGATTAAGATTACGTTTCAAAATGTACAATTACATTTCAAGATAGTGATGCTGTCACTGTTGTTTTTATACCACTATAGGCCATGTTCGTCACATTTTCTCCTGTGCCCGCTTAAAAAGAAGCCATAAAGTACGGGTTTGCCTACGACAGCAGAATACTGTTAAGGTAAATGTGGTAAGTTGGTGTTAAATCAGCTTGAATCCAACAATGTTGAGTCGGTGAAATTTCGTTGTTTAAGTTTCTTTGACGGTAACATTCAAAAATAGGATAATACAATGTTGGTGTATGACAAACAATCGTTTTAATGACTTAAAAAGAAACTTCACAAATTATCTTTGTAATTTTCTTCCTGATCACGAATCCATGACATGTTTAACTGGATCAATATGATGAAATCGCCGCTAATTCAGAAGGTGTTTGTTTCATTCATAAAATCGAAGTAAATTCTCTCGAGCTCTCTGAAGATTCAAACGTGTTTTGACCGCTATGACCATAACGTTATTGATTTTAAACAAACAGTTCCATTAATAGCTCGGTGGTGATGGCCTTGCACGTGACACAGACGCCACTTGCAGCAGTTATCATCACATTAAATTAGTTTTACGATTTATAGAGCAATATTCCGAGGTTATATTTCCGCTAAATCCAAGGAACTATCAATTATGCAATTCATTTCGTTCGGATTGTCAGTTTTCAAATATTTAAAGATTGACGGTGTAGAGAAAGTTATTCTTTACCTTAAAGCTGAAAACCAAGTAACTGCCAAACAAAGTATTATGTGATCCAGGGGAGAAGAGCATAACATTTAAGCTGAAATGCGTTGAAGGGATTCATATCTGTATGGCATTTTGAAAAATAGGAACATAAAGTCGTAATTTGCAGCTTGATATCTTGAAATCAGACTGTTGTAATGAGTGCGAAATGGTATTTCTAAAAGAAACAGATGACTCTTTTAATCAATGGCATTACACTGTTGTTGTGAGTGCGTTTATTTATATGGCGTTTTGAAGATTGCATCTTGATGTTTGTTTGAGTTTCAGAACATCCATCAGTATGGGTGCTCACCAACAAGAAACACAATGAAAATGGATTCGAACCGCTTCCCGGACCAATCGTGGTGTCTTAGTAAACCTGGCAGATTTTACCCCAGACTTGTATATCGTATCGACTGACACGGTGATCAACGGAATTTGCCGCTGATGACCTTACCGTCAAGAAAAGGTTTCTCGGGTGTAACGTCCTCAAACGTTGGCTTCAGCTGGTGTTGTTACTTGTGGTCGCCCACTTTTTGGTCTGCTCTGCGCCCGTATACCTGTAACGTTGCAGCAGTCTAGAGACGCTTACAAGGGTGTAGTCGAAGCATCTTGTATCATTGACATGAGTCTGCCCTATCTGGAGCATGCATGTGACCCTCTCACATCCAACTGCTCATAGTCGTGGCATATCTGTCTCTTTTTCAAACTGCATGTGTAACCTGTCCCCACACTACCGTAAAACCCATAGTGTGCAAGTGACAGAGTATCAAAATCATGATTTATACAAGAGACCACTTCGACCACGAATGACCATTCACGACGTGAAGGGAATTTCACTGTTTTTTTTATCAAATTGCTACGTTGGGGCGACATGTGATAATATGTAATTTATCTACAAACACATATCTTTAAAATTTGAGAAATGGTAACTTTTGGAATACTTTCTTTAACAGGTCAGTTTACCAAACTCATTCGCATCAATATTAATACGAAACATCATACACAGTAGCATTGCTTTTCGGAAAGGAAAGTATGGAATAGATATTAATCTCTATATACTTAACGTTCTTTAAATGTGATTCATGTTCCTTCTACTTTGTACGGAAATGAGATAAAAAAAACTATTTAAAGACAGTCCTCATGCCCTCTAGAAACTGCTAGGAACTTTCAAGAACGTTGTTCGAGAAATTGATGAACATATGCAGATAGCCATACCAACGGAAAAGTTTTTCTTATAAGCAGTCACTTACGTAGTCGAAACAAAGTACCTAAAGGACACGTACAAATAAATAAAGACGCTTACTTCTCAGGGTATTGGTTTCGTAGGTCTAAATACTTATAATGTGCCGCATACAATCGATGTGGAATTTTCTCTTCGCAAATATAACCAAGCAGAAATGCATTTCAACACATACTGATAATGGACGTAAAACCATACTCTTTCTTCTGCAGCTCTAATAATCTTCCAGATGAGTTACACAGTCGACACACCATAACATCTCATATTATTTTACTGCATATCACTGATGATGTAATGCACAAATACACCTTTATTGTACACTGCCACATTATTAAACATACATAATAAAATGTACCAAAAGCCTCCAGGGCATTTTCATAAAAATATCCCTTGTGCAACCCGGTATGTGCAATCAAAATGCCTTTGAAGTTCTATCAAAGACAATAAGATGCTAAAAAGGTTTTGATGTAAGCAACATTAACGGTGATTATATTTCACTTCAGTAGGCCTCAAAAACCACCTGCCAATAACATGCTGTGCGTTACTCTTGTTCCATTTCTATCAATGGCGATCTAATAAAATCTGCCCATGATATTTGATCGTGACAACGGCTAGCAGTACTTCGAGCTTTCTGTCTTTCTGTCAGCTGTAAGCTAAAGTAAATCTAACCTAAGGAGAAAGGTCGCAAAGATTGTTTACTTTCCTCTTCTTTGGCGAGCTGCTAATACATCATCTTGATATTATGTCGTTCAATAAACACTACCAGACCCATCTGCATTACATCAATTAGGCAACAGTTTTTGTAACCTCATAACTGTAAAAGACAGATGATGAAACTGTCTGCCGTAATCCCCTGAAATTGATCAATAGCATTAGCTAGATGACAACATCGTTACCCATCTACACAGACGAGCTATAGTGATGACAGATCCCTTCGGTATCACCCCTCCGCGTGCTTTGTGAGTGTTGACCTCCACGCCAGCATTGTACTACAAGCCCATTTTCCTTTGCGAGTCCGTTGTGTTAGACGCATTAAGATCGGTTCTTCACGTTAGGTGTTGAGTTGTACAGCCCACGGAGGAACCTATGATACTTGCCAAATGATCACCTCACACATACAAATACATCTTATGTGTTGAAGTCACAGAGATATCTTGCATGTTTTTGTGTCACGTTGTGTAAGCAAACAAGAATGACTGACAAGACGCATTCGAATTCCAAGGCAGGAGAGTCTGCTGTCACATCGATTTCAGTTACATCACTTAAGCTAGGAGGTAAGTTAAACCTTTCGACGACTGGTCGAACCGTAGAGACGATTTCCAATAATATATTGAGCATATGATAATGACAAGAAGTGATAGCATTTAATATGATAACACATGTTCGTATAACAGACAGCGTAACTTATGCCACCTCAGGCAAGCTAGGAGCAGATGGTTAGTCAAATCCGTGTGCAATGCAACACTGAAATAGCTGGAGCTACAAGAATATTGCAAGAGAAATTGTGCAGTGTATCCCTGTTTTCATTACAGTCACTCTGTATTCTTCGGTACAGATCTCAAGTTTGAAACAAAGGCTGTTTCACTAGACTCGTTAACGCCTAGATCAGGTGCATACATGTACATACGAGAACTGACAACTTGATGGGAACTGATCCGGAGGCTTAAGGATATACTTCTCGGTCAAATTCCATTGTTCTGAGTTTTGATCCATATTCATAATGAAACCCATCAACCAAACGGTGAACAGATTTGTATCAGTGTGAATGACTACATTTTTTGTACAAATATCTCCACACATTGTGATCAAGTCCAGCACTGCAAACTGTAGTTTCTCAGTGCACAACGTATTTATCTTACCGAACACCTGGATTTTAATTTTGAACTGATTGAAGGACTTCTGTTGAATGCGAGGCGAATCGCGAATTTGCAGACCACACAAGGTAAACATATTTAGAGTTATCTCCCTTCCATTCGATTTTCAATCACACAACATCGGTAATTTCCGTCATTCAATGTTATTCGAGATACAAAATACTACCATGAAGCACCAGAAGAGTTCGGAATTCCCAGTGGTGTACACTGAAAATAATACATCGTCTGTAAGTGTGGTAGCGCTTAGCCAATCAGAAAGCGACGTTCATGTGTGAGGTAAGATAATAAATCATACCCTCATGAATGACGCCAGTTACGACAGTCACTGGTTCTTAATATGTGGTGAAACTGTCTAACAAGACAAAAAATCAGCAGCACAACGATGGTGCGTTTTACAGCAAAGTGCGAGTAAGAGAAGCAAGGCGTTTTGCCCTTTGGGAATCATGTATCTGGTATCAGCAAATCTATTTTAAGATTAGTTTCTACAAATCTGCATGTGTGGACTAAAACACTCATCGCAGGCAACAGCACAACGTTTGCCATGTATTTCTTTAATGAAGTTGTTACCACAGTGACAACCGTAAGGTCGTTGCACTTCCCAGAGGCAATTCAAAACCTCCCAAAGTTCCCCTGAATGGAACGTCTTTGCCCTGTAAAATAAAACATCAATACATTTGGACCTAAAGACGAGTTCAGCATGGAAGGTCACGGCCAGGGCCTTCCAAACGGCTCTATCATGCGCCATTGTACCGCGTTATATCTGTGCCTCTGCAGACACCACAAGATAAATTTAATCAAGGAGCGATCTCCTTGACATAAACGAATTGACTTACTGACATTTTACATCCCCCACATCTTTCAAGAATCCAAACCAGGGAATAGCTTTGGAAAATATTCTCGTTATTATAACATCTAGGTTCATTTGCCACCTGCACCTTCTTACGGAAGACTATGCGTGTCAAATTAAAATGTAGATTCAGTCCGTTGTCCCCTTTATGTACCCCTAGAGAATGACGGATTGGCAGATGTGTCTAGCCAAACTTTGAAGCTCTGGCATAAGACAGACATATGTGTAAATACACTTATTCGCAGTAATACCGTTTCCATTTATGCGTGACAAGTTCAACAAAACTCAAAAGTGTCATAGATTTTCACGTGATCCACTGGAATATGAGTTTATATTGGCTCTGTTCTTGCTATAACAATGCATATCGTTCACTTTCCTCGAGAAACCGGCTACTGAAATTATTCCCTAAAAGGACATGGCATTATAAGACGCAACATGTCTGGTCTGCATGAATTGAGAATTGAACAACATTTAAGCAGGTTTCATCATTTATATACTGGCACGACTTCATCAAGTGTAAGAATTGTGAAAATAATACTTATAACAATAAATACCATGTACAAAGTAAATCGATGGCAATCCACATATTGTGATTTTTCAGAGTTCAGCTAAATCTTTTTTAACATACATTTTGAGCATTGTCTTTTGATATCTCCATTGAAATTGAGCTCTCGACTGTACCTACTGAACTCTTTATATCTGCTGGGCTGGACTAGAGTTCGACACAAAGGAAAAGGTTATGTAGTAGCATTTCCACGGTTGAATCTGCAATTTGTTATATTTTTTTTGTCTTGATGCTGAGAGTGATAGCTACAATGGAAAATTGTCGTCACTATTATAGCTACTAAAAGACCAACACTTTCTGTGCTATACTTGCAAGTAAGTGCTAACGACTACTAATTAATTAATAACAAATGACCATCATTTAGCACATTAAAACTTCATTACAGCACTAACGTCAATTCATTCATTAGGTGAAATACCCTTTACTGTCTCTGACGCGGTTCTGTTTGGTTCAAAGCAACCCCAAGTCTTCATAACTTTCACTACGTGTAGAAATCAGTGGTGTGCTCAATAAAATGCAATCACATGACGCATTGGGAAGACAATCACAAAGATGCACTTTTGAGTCAGTTTACGTTTTAAGAATGAATGAAGATAAAGGTGATAATTGATGGTGTTATGTTTTGTGGTTTAAAATGACATCCAGAAGAATCTTTCGTTCTATACCTCTCACATCTACTTAATATTAAAATATATATTTGGTCTGTTCTTTTCCTCGTTCAGTCAGGGTATCGAGAATATTGTTGAGTATGTAGAGAAGGGTAGGAATAATTTCAAGTAATTGCAATCCTTTTGCTTGCTAAAGTGTGGCTGGCAGGTCCTTCCTATATCTGCCAGCCTCATTTGCTGAAGAACAGCTTGTATAAACTGATGTTATGCTTCAGACGCTAGCATGTCAGGTCGATTATAATAGAATCTCAGTACCCTAACACAATTCTCCCTTCACTAGATTATTACGTCACCATTAAAAACTCATGATCAAACATTGTATTCGTGGATGTCAGCTGAGCCTTTGCTAATATGATGCGTAGAAGCATTTTTTCACAATATGTTGAAATGTGCAACCGGAAACCTGTTTGCAATTCCACAGTCAACCGTTAAATCTGAAACCCGCAAATTGACTCATGGTGCAAATCAACTCTACACACCGACAACCAGTAGCACAATGATAAGTTTTTTTTATCTTTGATGGTTTTATTATTGTCACCGACTAACCCGCCTCTTGGAGAGCACGTTACCAGTTAAGGCTTAACGCCGAATATCTTTGACAAAGAAGCCGAATCTCTGATGAGTTATGTGTAGATTAACATATGCGTGTGTTGCTCAACATTGGACCCCATATTGATTCCTACAATGACTAACTCGTGGACTATTGGAAGCAAACCTGTCTGCATTAATCTGCAAGTATAATGTATCGTCACATCAGCAATATTTCAGCCACACTGGGACAAGAACTAGTAATTGTCAGATTAAAGATCAATAAAATTAGACATTAAAACCTGTTCAGGATGAACAGTAAAACTGTTAGTGTATCACAGATAGAGATATAAAACTAGCCTGTAACGTATAGCTTATATTTTAATGTAAAACAATACAATATATAAAAACGGGCAACAGATCATCAACACCAGTAACAGATGGTAGATCACCATACCAGATACCACAGTGCTTTTTGTACCTGCACGCTCCCTGGACGGATTTACATCATCCCTTCAGCTGTTGGTGATTAATGTAATCACAAACATACCATACCTCGAACGTTATGGGACTTGCGTCCCCTACTATAGGACAATAATTGTACAGTACCTCAACAGTCTGTGAGGATGCAACCACTCACCATCTCAGATACTCAATTAAAACAGGAATCTTAAAAGATTTATCTATTTACAAACCATTCATCAAAATTACTGTATCAATTGTATTTCTCTTAAAAATGTAATAACTAAACTATGATTAACTTTTTAAAGATCATTTACCGTTTTCACATTTATATATTTATTCCTTGCGTTGAAAAAATCAATGCAGTCAAACAGGATGTGCTTGACCGTTATTCATTCATCACCAAAGACACAAATCGGACGTTCCGCACCCTTCAATAGGTTTTCGTGAGCTTCTATTCTATTTCCAACGCAACATCGCCTGAAAAGAATCTGGAGGCATTTTATGATTCACATGTCACTTTAGCCTTGTGCATCATACGTATATGATCCCATGTGGTCTTTTTGAAGCTGCTTCTCATTGTGGTTGATATAATTATGTTTATAACATAATGCTTATAAACTAGTCCGACGTGACTTTTCAGGTTATTCATGAAATTTCTTGTTATTATGGGAAATTGTTTTGCCGCGAACGTACTATAAGCTGAAATTGCCCTACAACATTTTCCTGTATTCTGTAATTCATGGATATATTATGAAAAGAAGCCCATGCTGCACGTCATGTGTCTGGCTTTTGAGATCGTTAAGCTGTTCTGTGCAAATATACACTGTATGTGTGTACATGTTCAGTACCTTGCATTATAATGCCACATTGCAAAGATATTCCTCCGCATGGTATAAATCCACATTCAAACCAAAATGCATAAACATATAAGCACACAGTCCTGGAAGCAAGGAATATATTGGTCCCCAAATACAGATCAGTTGCATCACCAAGCTCATGATATTTTATAGGTTGCAAAAGCTCATAATGCTACTAAAGTTTTATGGATTATAGTTGGTGCTGTTTTAATTTCACATTTTGAAAAAGGCGTATATATATTCCTTGAGATGTTGTCATGTGTTTCACAGTTTGAGAACCACTTGTGTTCTAAACTGCCAATATCAACTGGTGTGTCACTGCCAATACAAACATCCTAAAACGGTTTACAGGTACAGTGTGATAATCAGTTTCAACAGAATGTCAGCATATGATGAAATGCACTCATCAGATACCCCCAAAAGTCCAGATGAAAGCGATTCCAAAGCCCTAGTAATTACATTTCGTTTCCATTAAATGGTTGCCGCCATCTATAGTGAACACTTTCTTCTTTTCTGTGAATGGTAAAATAGACATGGTTACTTCTCAGGTCATCTTTAGAAAAACATCCACAAACTACATTTCGCCGTTTTACCACTAACTTGCACAAGATAATTCTGGTTTTTACGATTGCTGTTCCACGCTTAGATCTGCCAATTGTGTGTATTTTCTTGTCGAGATGTTTCATTTCCTTGTCGAGTGATGGATAAAAATGGCAACAAGACCAACCAACTGAAATACCATCTCAACTTTCTCAGCTATAACGGGATGTACGTACTAACTACCTAACTACTAACAACTAACCAACATTTAGTTCCATAAAACTTCATTACAGCCTTCAATTCATCAATCAGACGTAGGAGCCTTTGGTGTTTCAAACACGGTTCAAAGAGAATATCATTACCCAAAACATCAAAGGTATATTCCAAAATCAATGGTACCACGCATAAAACTTTGACGCCAGTGATGATAGCTGTTTCTGCTTGGTTTATCGAGATCTTCCTTACTGTAGCTGTATCAAACAGGTGATACAGTGACCGACCTGAGGGAGATCTGTTGTAAAACTAAACTCACTCACCACTGAAACACCTAATCGCCCTGTTCTGTATTTTGTAATTCATGAATGTCATATGAAAAAGGCACGTCAAGGAAAATGTTTCTGTTACGCGATTCGGTTTTGACTTGTAAGATACAATACAGTGTTTATGTTTTAGCTGAACGAATGACTTGTCTTTGAATGTATTTTGACGCTTACGACAAATTATCTGTTCGCAAACTCATAGTACAGTGATTCATGTTCCACACGCTGATGATATATTTTCGGAATCCAACAATAACTTTTGCTTTTTGCGAACATTTCTTACGGTCAAGGAAGTTTTTTATTTATTTTTACAGAAGAAATCGACCATTGCTTAATGAAAATGCACTTTCGTCGTAACGGGAGCCAGCTGTTAAGCACAATGCCATTTGCTGAAAGTACCAGGTTCACATTTCTATGAATGAGTCATTTTCTATTTCGTTTGAACTCAAAGAGTTTTCTGCATATGTGAAGAAAACATGTGAAACCTCCACGGCTTTGGCAGTTGAGTTCAGGCAAGACGTATTCGGTTATTCGTGTTAATTTCGTTCCAACAAAACTTTGCACAAGCAGAAGCAGATGTATTTAGTCTGACTAATACATGGTCGGTGGTCGTATTGTACGACTGCAGTAAAAAAGTCAGTCACAACCTAAATGCAAAGTGACAGAAGACAACGGTCAGCGATTTTCACTGAAACAGACAAATTGGAAATATAAAGTGCATTTAAAGATTTTCTAAGGAAATTCCTTGTCAGCAAAATAGAAGAGAATTGAAAACTACTACATATATATGCAAAGTGTGACAGTTGTTTAGGAACCATTCCTTGTAGACGTTCATCGTAATTATTCTTTTTATCCCAGTCCAGTGTTAATGAGATCAATTGCCATAACGCTTACTCCGTCTAGGGATCCAATAATTGCAGACTTTACGACCTTAGAAACACTAAACCAAAACGCTTAATTCGATGGTCATGTCG
This sequence comes from Haliotis asinina, assembly GCF_037392515.1. Taxonomy (NCBI): domain Eukaryota; kingdom Metazoa; phylum Mollusca; class Gastropoda; order Lepetellida; family Haliotidae; genus Haliotis; species Haliotis asinina. The sequence goes on along the minus strand of NC_090282.1, from coordinate 66,727,868 downwards.
TATTTGTACTATACAATATTCACATCAATAGCGCAATGATTATGTTTCTCTCTCTCTAAAGGTCATATTGCACTTCTTGTCACTTAACATGACCCGCGTCTGGTAAGAGACGTTGACATTTTACTGCTTGATGGATGGTATTCCTTAGACATCTCTCATCTAATCTCATCTAATTCAACCCAACAATCACTCCAGTCTCCTACCCTGAGTTAAACTGAGGATCACGAAAACGAGTTATCAGTTCAGTTAACACGAGTGTCCGTTTGTCTAGAATATACACACGCGCACACACAGATCACATGCATGACGTAGGAAGTGGCGAACGGTTTATGCTCGGATCACGACAACATACGCTGTATATACTCTCACGAAAGTTTCACACCAAATGCATAACCGTACAAACCAGAAATGCCTTGTACTCGCAGGCAATGATATTTTGTCATGCCCGAAACCAGGTGCTTCCTGTGCGTCTTGAATGATTCATAGTGTGGTATTTACCAGACATAAAAAATATTCATGTGAGTAGTAACTACCTTGGTGAATCTGTCGTTATCTAGATGTGCGTTATGTAGACCGAGCATGTAGACCAAGAAAAGGATGGATGCAGGGACACATTTTCCTGACAGATTCGTATAATCGTGTCTGCTGGCATGGATAGTGACATGCCACTGACAGTTCCTTGTACTGACACATTTGTAATGTCATACATTACTTTTGTGTTGTTCAGGGTGTTATTGTGTACTGCAGGCCCTGCCGCTCTCTGTATCGTATGTAGGATAATAATGACAATGATGGTTGTGATAACTATCAAGCTGACTTTGACATCTATTGCAACCATTCCCTGCTGTAGTTGAATACTGGAAAGTTCTTCTCGTCCCTTTGGGAACAATGTTGTGTGGACAGTTTCTGAATCTTACAGATTAAACCTTACTTCTCATGAGTAAATAGGTTGAAGGGGATCAGCTGTTAATGAATGATATCATATCATGGATGTATGATGATTATGTCAAACGTCTTGTCTAGGTGCATACCCTTCGTTGGTTTTGCTAATCGTCGCAGAACGTATAAAACTACCCTTTTGGCACGGTTTAATCAAAACAAGTCAATAATCAAACAATTGATGTAATGGCAATTTGTATGAACATGTATCCCTTACAACTGGCATGTGAGAGGAAGACCTTGCATTACAATTACCTGAATGCGTTAAGTATAGGTTCCTGTTTTTCAGTCTGTGGTTGCAAACACATGCACACTGAATTAACACTTTGAAACAAGTTCAACATTTACATCGATGAAGAAATGGATGATCCAGATGTTTGTTTCGGCAACGTCCCAAATCCCGAAAGAAAGCGGTAATCTATGAAAAATGCACTTTTGTCAGGCAAAGGGTTCTCTGATGACAATGTTCCGTTTCGATATAAGGAAAGTGTACAGTCCCTTCTTGTATCCGAATGATACTGAAGGAACAAAGGCATTCAAAGACACTTTATGTATGATTTTCCTTTAATTCAAAGATTAAGATTACGTTTCAAAATGCACAATTACATTTCAAGATAGTGATGCTGTCACTGTTGTTTTTATACCACTATAGGTCATGTTCGTCACACATTTTCTCCTGTGCCCGCTAAAAAAGAAGCCATAAAGTACGGGTTTGCCTACGACAGCAGAAAACTGTTAAGGTAAATGTGGTAAGTTGGTGTTAAATCAGCTTGAATCCAACAATGTTGAGTCGGTGAAATTTCGTTGTTTAAGTTTCTTTGACGGTAACATTCACAAATAGGATAACACAATGTTTGCTTATGACAAACAATCGTTTAAAATGAAACTTCACAAATTATCTTTGTAATTTTCTTCGATCACGAATCCATGACATGTTTACCCGGATCAATATGATGAAATCGCCGCTAATTCAGAAGGTGTTTGTTTCATTCATAAAATCGAAGTAAATTCCTTCGAGCTCTCTGAAGATTCAAACGTGTTTTGACCGCTATGACCATAACGTTATTGATTTTAAACAAACAGTTCCATTAATAGCTCGGTGGTGATGGCCTTGCACGTTGCAGCAGTTATCATCACATTAAATTAGTTATACGATTTATAGAGCAATATTCCGAGGTTATATTTCCGCTAAATCCAAGGAACTATCAATTATGCAATTCATTTCGTTCGGATTGTCAGTTTTCAAATATTTAAAGATTGACGGTGTAGAGAAAGTTAGTCTTTACCTTAAAGCTGAAAAGCAAGTAACTGCCAAACAAAATATTGTGTGATTCAGGGGAGAAGAGCATAACATTTAAGCTGAAATGCGTTGAAGGGATTCATAACTGTATGGCATTTTGAAAAATAGGAACATAAAGTCGTAATTTGCAGCTTGATATCTTGAAATCAGACTGTTGTAATGGGTACGAAACGGTATTTCTAAAAGAAACGGGTTGACTCTTTTAATCAATGGCATTACACTGTTGTTGTGAGTGCGTTTATTTATATGGCGTTCTGAACATTACATCTTGGTGTCAGTTTGAGTTTCAGAACATCCATCAGTATGGGTGCTCACCAACAAGAAACACAATGAAAATGGATTCGAACCGCTTCCCGGACCAATCGTGGTGTCTTAGTAAACCTGGCAGATTTTACCCCAGACTTGTATATCGTATCGACTGACACGGTGATCAACGGAATTTGCCGGTTTCTCGGGTGTAACGTCCTCAAGTGCTGGCTTCAGCTGGTGTTTCTACTTGTGGTCTCCCACTTTTTGGTCTGCTCTGCGCCTGTAACGTTGCAGCAGTCTAGAGACGCTTACAAGGGTGTAGTCGAAGCATCTTGTATCATTGACATGAGTCTGCCCTATCTGGAGCATGCATGTGACCCTCTCACATCCAACTGCTCATAGTCGTGGCATATCTGTCTCTTTTCCAAACTGCATGTGTAACCTGTCCCCACACTACCGTAAAACCCATAGTGTGCAAATAACAGAGTATCAAAATCATGATTTATACAAGAGACCACTTCGACCACGAATGACCATTCACGACGTGAAGGGAATTTCACTGTTTTTATCAGATTGCTACGTTGGGGCGACAGGTGTTAATATGTAATTTATCTACAAACAACACGTATCTTTAAAATTTGAGAAATGGTAACTTTTGGAATACTTTCTTTAACAGGTCAGTTTACCAAACTCATTCGCATCAATATTGATACGAAACATCATACACAGTAGCATTGCTTTTCGGAAAGGAAAGTATGGAATAGATATTAATCTCTATATACTTAACGTTCTTTAAATGTGATTCATGTTCCTTCTACTTTGTACGGAAATGAGATAAAAAAAACTATTTAAAGACAGTCCTCATGCACTCTAGAAACTGCTAGGAACTTTCAAGAACGTTGTTCGAGAAATTGATGAATTTTTTGTTCGAGAAATTGATGAACATATGCAGATCGCCGTAGCAACGGAAATGTTTTTCTTATAAGTAGTCACTTACGTAGTAGAAACAAAGTACATAAAGGACAAGTTCAAATGAATAAAGACACTTACTTCTCGGGGTATTGGTTTCGTAGGTCTAAATAAACTCTTTCAAAAAAGAAACGCAACCCTTGTGTTTTGACAATTTTATTTCTAAGATTTGGGACAACACAGCTTTTTTATTTGTGAAGACGCAGGTCTGATATTTGGCAAACTGATAACTGATATAATCATGTTTGAAATGTTCAAATCAAATGCCATTTCATAGACCCCAGTTTGTCACCAGGGGGCGTTTTCCTCCGTATCTCGTATGGGCCCCACGAGCTTCAATCACTGCACGGCATCTCCTTGGACAGGAACGAAAAAGTCGGAGGATGTTTTCTTGTGGAATAGCTCTCCACTCCTCCTGCAATGCAACAGAGAGCTGTTGTAGCGTCTGCGGCGCAGGCTGACGTTGACGTACGCGTCGATCGAGGGTGTCCCATAGGTGTTCGATCGGGTTGAGATCGGGAGATTTAGGTGGCCATGACAGGACATTTACGTTAGAATTCTGCAGAAAGTTCACTGTTGCATGTGCGGTATGAGGTCGGGCGTTGTCATGTTGAAAAATCTGTCTCTGTCGATCAATAACTGGGAGAAGGTGAGGCTGCAACACGTCGTTGATATAGCGCTGGGCTGTCAGGTTGCCTTGAACGATCACTAAGTTCGATTTCTGGTTATAGGAGATTGCTCCCCATACCATTATGCTTCCCCCGCCACATCTGTCCACTTGTCTTATGCAGACAGGCGCAAAACGTTCTTGACGTCTCCTATACACACGATGTCTTCCGTCGTGACGTTGCAAAAGGAAACGGGATTCATCTGAAAACCAGATGCGCCTCCAGTTTTGTAAGATCCATATCTCTACGTTTCGGCACCATCTGCGTCGTTGGCGTCGATGTATGGGGCGCAGTACAGGTCGAAGAACTGGTCTACGAGCACGTAAACCCACTTCCTTCAGACGGTTCCTGACTGTTTGAGCTGACACCCTCCTCAATCCGGGTATCTGTGTGGCTGTCACCATTGGTAGGGCATGACGATTGATGGACCCGGATGTACCGATCTTGAGCGTGGGTCGTGAATCTTGGTCTACCACTTCTGGGGCGGTGGTTTGTCGAATTAACGTTAGTGTAGCGGTTCCAAAGTCGAGATATCGTTGTTTTATGAACGTTAAAGTGACGTGCAACAGTTCCAAAACTTTCGCCAGCTTGAAGACGACCAATGGCGATATTTCTGTCAGCATTGCTCAATCGTGGCATTTTTAACACTGCTTCTAGGCGACAAGTCAATGAATAAGGTACGAAATCACACGAGCTTTTATACTCCCTTACATCAACTGCCATTTTCATGTATTGCACGTGCATTTGTCTTTTTGTGCAAAGTCCCAAATGCCATTTCATGCGTTTTTCCCGAAATAAGCATTAAACTACACTTCTGTGTGAAAATGGGGTTGTTTGGATGATAATCCTCATTAATAAAGTGAAGTATTTGAATACATTTCCATAAAAGTTAGTTTGGTAAAATATAACATACATAAAACCTATTTTGAAAATCTGAATGCAGGGGTTGCGTTTCTTTTTTGAGAGAGTTTACTTATAGTGTGCCGCATACAATCGATGTGGAATTTTCTCTTCGCAAATATAACCAAGCAGAAATGCATTTCAATACATTGTTCCACACTGTGATATTGCTAATGGGCGTAAAACCATACTCTTTCTTCTGCAGCTCTAATAGCCCTTCAGATGAGTTACACAGTCGACACACCATAACATCTCATATTATTTTACTGCATATCACTGATGATGTAATGCACAAATGCACCTTTATTGTACACTGCCACATTATTAAACTTACATAATAAAGTGTAACAAAAGCCTCCAGGGCATTTTCAGAAAAGTATCCCTTGTGCAACCCGGTATGTGCAATCAAAATGCCTTTGAAGTTCTTTCAAAGACAATAAGATGCTAAAAAGGTTTTGATGTAAGCAACATTAACGGTGATTATATTTCACTTCAGTAGGCCTGAAAAACCACCTGCCAATAACATGCTGTGCGTTACTCTTGTTCCATTTCTATCAATGGCGATCTAATAAAATCTGCCCATGATATTTGATCGTGACAACGGCTAGCAGTACTTCGAGCTTTCTGTCTTTCTGTCAGCTGTAAGCTAAAGTAAATCTAACCTAAGGAGAAAGGTCGCAAAGATCGTTTACTTTCCTCTTCTTTGGCGAGCTGCTAATGCATCATCTTGATATGTATGTCGTTCAATAAACACTACCAGACCCATCTGCATTACATCAATTAGGCAACAGTTTTTGTAACCTCATAACTGTAAAAGACAGATGATGAAACTGTCTGCCGTAATCCCCTGAAATTGATCAATAGCATTAGCTAGATGACAACATTGTTACCCATCTACACAGACGAGCTATAGTGCTGACACATCCCCTTCGGTATCACCCCTCCGCGCGCTTTGTGATTGTTGACCTACACGCCAGCTTTGTACTGCAAGCCCATTTTCCTCTGTGAGTCTGCTGTTTTACACGCATTAAGATCGGTTCTTCACATTAGCAGCTTAGTTGTAAAGCCCACGGAGGAACCTATGATACTTGCCAAAAGATCACCTCACACATACAAATACAGCTTATGTGTTGAAGTCACAGAGATATCTTGCATGTTTTTGTGTCACGTTGTGTAAGCAAACAAGAATGACTGACAAGACGCATTCGAATTCCAAGGCAGGAGAGTCTGCTGTCACATCGATTTCAGTTACATCACTTAAGCTAGGAGGTAAGTTAAACTTTTCGACGACTGGTCGAAACGTGGAGACGATTTCCAGCAATATAATGAGCATAGGTTTATAAACCACTATGACAATGACAAGAAGTGATAGCAATTAATATGATAACACGTGTTCGCAAAACAGCGAGCGTAACTTATGCCACCTCAGGCAGGCTAGGTGCAGATGGCTAGTCATTTCTATGGCTAGTCAAATCCGTGTGCAATGCAACACTGAAATAGCTGGAGCTACAAGAATATTGCAGGAGAAATTGTGCAGTGTATCCCTGTTTTCATTACAGTCACTCTGTATTCCTCGGTACAGATCTCAAGTTTGAAACAAAGGCTGTTTCACTGGACTCGTTAACGTCTAGATCAGGTGCATACATGTACATAAGAGAACTGGCTACTCGATGGGAACTGATCCGGAGTTCTGATTCATATTCATAATGAAATCCATCAACCAAAAGGTGAACAGATTTGTATCAGTGTGAATGACTACATTTTTTGTACACATATCTCCACACATTGTGATCAGTTCCAGCATTGCAAACTGTAGTCTCTCAATGCACAACGTATTTATCTTACCGAACACCTGGATTTTAATTTTGAACTGACTGAAGCACTTCCGTTGAATGCGAGGCGAATCGCGAATTTGCAGACCACACGAGGTAAACAGATTTAGAGTTATCTCCCTTCCATTCGATTTTCAATCACACAACATCGGTAATTTCCTTGCTTCATGCGTGATTCAATGTTATTCGAGATATAAAAAAACTACTACCATGAAGCACCAGAAGAGTTCGGAATTCCCGGCGGTGTACATTGAAAATAATACATCGTCAGTAAGCGGGGTACTTTGAAAAGAATAGAATAGCGCTTAGCCTATCAGAAAACGACGTTCATGTGTGAGGTAAGATAATAAATCATACCCTCATGAACGACGCCAGTTACGACAGTCACTGGTTCTTAATATGTGGTTCTTAATACGATGGTGCGTTTTACAGCAAAGTGCGAGTGAGAGAAGCAAGGCGTTTTGCCCTTTGGGAATCATGTATCTGGTATCAGCAAACCTATTTTAAGATTAGTTTCTACAAATCTGCATGTGTGGACTAAAACACTCATCGCAGGCAACAGCACAACGTTTGCCATGTATTTCTTTAATGAAGTTGTTACCACAGTGACAACCGTAAGGTCGTTGCACTTCCCAGAGGCAATTCAAAACCTCCCAAAGTTCCCCTGAATGGAACTTCTTTGCCCTGTAAAATAAAACATCAATACATTTGGACCTAAAGACGAGTTCAGCATGGAAGGTCACGGCCAGGGCCTTCCAAACGGCTCTATCATGCGCCATTGTACCGCGTTATATCTGTACCTCTGCAGACACCACAAGATAAATTTAATCAAGGAGCGATCTCCTTGACATAAACGAATTGACTTACTGACATTTTACATCCCCCACATCTTTCAAGAATCCAAACCAGGGAATAGCTTTGGAAAATATTCTCGTTATTATAACATCTAGGTTCATTTGCCACCTGCACCTTCTTACGGAAGACTATGCGTGTCAAATTAAAATGTAAATTCAGTCCGTTGTCCCCTTTATGTACCCCTAGAGAATGACGGATTGGCAGATGTGTCTAGCCAAACTTTGAAGCTCTGGCATAAGACAGACATATGTGTAAATACACTTATTCGCAGTAATACCGTTTCCATTTATGCGTGACAAGTTCAACAAAACTCAAAAGTGTCATAGATTTTCACGTGATCCACTGGAATATGAGTTTATATTGGCTCTGTTCTTGCTATAACAATGCATATCGTTCACTTTCCTCGAGAAACCGGCTACTGAAATTATTCCCTAAAAGGACATGGCATTATAAGACGCAACATGTCTGGTCTGCATGAATTGAGAATTGAACAACATTTAAGGAGGTTTCATCATTTATATACTGGCACGACTTCATCAAGTGTAAGAATTGTGAAAATAATACTTATAACAATAAATACCATATACAAAGTAAATCGATGGCAATCCACATATTGTGATTTTTCAGAGTTCAGCTAAATCTTTTTTAACATACATTTTGAGCATTGTCTTTTGATATCTCCATTGAAATTGAGCTCTCGACTGTACCTACTGAACTCTTTATATCTGCTGGGCTGGACTAGATTTCGACACAAAGGAAAAGGTTATGTAGTAACATTTCCACGGTTGAATCTGCAATTTGTTATATTTTTTTTGTCTTGATGCTGAGAGTGATAGCTACAATGGAAAATTGTCGTCACTATTATAGCTACTAAAAGACCAACACTTTCTGTGCTATACTTGCAAGTAAGTGCTAACGACTACTAATTAATTAATAACAAATGACCATCATTTAGCACATTAAAACTTCATTACAGCACTAACGTCAATTCATTCATTAGGTGAAATACCCTTTACTGTCTCTGACGCGGTTCTGTTTGGTTCAAAGCAACCCCAAGTCTTCATAACTTGCACTACGTGTAGAAATCAGTGGTGTGCTCAATAAAATGCAATCACATGACGCATTGGGAAGACAATCACAAAGATGCACTTTTGAGTCAGTTTACGTTTTAAGAATGAATGAAGATAAAGGTGATAATTGATGGTGTTATGTTTTGTGGTTTAAAATGACATCCAGAAGAATCTTTCGTTCCATACCTCTCACATCTACTTAATATTAAAATATATATTTGGTCTGTTCTTTTCCTCGTTCAGTCAGGGTATCGAGAATATTGTTGAGTATGTAGAGAAGGGTAGGAATAATTTCAAGTAATTGCAATCCTTTTGCTTGCTAAAGTGTGGCTGGCAGGTCCTTCCTATATCTGCCAGCCTCATTTGCTGAAGAACAGCTTGTATAAACTGATGTTATGCTTCAGACGCTAGCATGTCAGGTCGATTATAATAGAATCTCAGTACCCTAACACAATTCTCCCTTCACTAGATTATTACGTCACCATTAAAAACTCATGATCAAACATTGTATTCGTGGATGTCAGCTGAGCCTTTGCTAATATGATGCGTAGAAGCATTTTTTCACAATATGTTGAAATGTGCAACCGGAAACCTGTTTGCAATTCCACAGTCAACCGTTAAATCTGAAACCCGCAAATTGACTCATGGTGCAAATCAACTCTACACACCGACAACCAGTAGCACAATGATAAGTTTTTTTTATCTTTGATGGTTTTATTATTGTCACCGACTAACCCGCGTCTTGGAGAGCACGTTACCAGTTAAGGCTTAACGCCGAATATCTTTGACAAAGAAGCCGAATCTCTGATGAGTTATGTGTAGATTAACATATGCGTGTGTTGCTCAACATTGGACCCCATATTGATTCCTACAATGACTAACTCGTGGACTATTGGAAGCAAACCTGTCTGCATTAATCTGCAAGTATAATGTATCGTCACATCAGCAATATTTCAGCCACACTGGGACAAGAACTAGTAATTGTCAGATTAAAGATCAATAGAATTAGACATTAAAACCTGTTGAGGATGAACAGTAAAACTGTTAGTGTATCACAGATAGAGATATAAAACTAGCCTGTAACGTATAGCTTATATTTTAATGTAAAACAATACAATATATAAAAACGGGCAACAGATCATCAACACCAGTAACAGATGGTAGATCACCATACCAGATACCACAGTGCTTTTTGTACCTGCACGCTCCCTGGACGGATTTACATCATCCCTTCAGCTGTTGGTGATTAATGTAATCACAAACATACCATACCTCGAACGTTATGGGACTTGCGTCCCCTACTATAGGACAATAATTGTACAGTACCTCAACAGTCTGTGAGGATGCAACCACTCACCATCTCAGATACTCAATTAAAACAGGAATCTTAAAAGATTTATCTATTTACAAACCATTCATCAAAATTACTGTATCAATTGTATTTCTCTTAAAAATGTAATAACTAAACTATGATTAACTTTTTAAAGATCATTTACCGTTTTCACATTTATATATTTATTCCTTGCGTTGAAAAAATCAATGCAGTCAAACAGGATGTGCTTGACCGTTATTCATTCATCACCAAAGACACAAATCGGACGTTCCGCACCCTTCAATAGGTTTTCGTGAGCTTCTATTCTATTTCCAACGCAACATCGCCTGAAAAGAATCTGGAGGCATTTTATGATTCACATGTCACTTTAGCCTTGTGCATCATACGTATATGATCCCATGTGGTCTTTTTGAAGCTGCTTCTCATTGTGGTTGATATAATTATGTTTATAACATAATGCTTATAAACTAGTCCGACGTGACTTTTCAGGTTATTCATGAAATTTCTTGTTATTATGGGAAATGGTTTTGCCGCGAACGTACTATAAGCTGAAATTGCCCTACAACATTTTCCTGTATTCTGTAATTCATGGATATATTATGAAAAGAAGCCCATGCTGCACGTCATGTGTCTGGCTTTTGAGATCGTTAAGCTGTTCTGTGCAAATATACACTGTATGTGTGTACATGTTCAGTACCTTGCATTATAATGCCACATTGCAAAGATATTCCTCCGCATGGTATAAATCCACATTCAAACCAAAATGCATAAACATATAAGCACACAGTCCTGGAAGCAAGGAATATATTGGTCCCCAAATACAGATCAGTTGCATCACCAAGCTCATGATATTTTATAGGTTGCAAAAGCTCATAATGCTACTAAAGTTTTATGGATTGTAGCTGGTGCTGTTTTAATTTCACATTTTGTAAAAGGCGTATATATATTCCTTGAGATGTTGTCATGTGTTTCACAGTTTGAGAACCACTTGTGTTCTAAACTGCCAATATCAACTGGTGTGTCACTGCCAATACAAACATCCTAAAACGGTTTACAGGTACAGTGTGATAATCAGTTTCAACAGAATGTCAGCATATGATGAAATGCACTCATCAGATACCCCCAAAAGTCCACATGAAAGCGATTCCAAAGCCCTAGTAATTACATTTCGTTTCCATTAAATGGTTGCCGCCATCTATAGTGAACACTTTCTTCTTTTCTGTGAATGGTAAAATAGACATGGTTACTTCTCAGGTCATCTTTAGAAAAACATCCACAAACTACATTTCGCCGTTTTACCACTAACTTGCACAAGATAATTCTGGTTTTTACGATTGCTGTTCCACGCTTAGATCTGCCAATTGTGTGTATTTTCTTGTCGAGATGTTTCATTTCCTTGTCGAGTGATGGATAAAAATGGCAACAAGACCAACCAACTGAAATACCATCTCAACTTTCTCAGCTATAACGGGATGTACGTACTAACTACCTAACTACTAACAACTAACCAACATTTAGTTCCATAAAACTTCATTACAGCCTTCAATTCATCAATCAGACGTAGGAGCCTTTGGTGTTTCAAACACGGTTCAAAGAGAATATCATTACCCAAAACATCAAAGGTATATTCCAAAATCAATGGTACCACGCATAAAACTTTGACGCCAGTGATGATAGCTGTTTCTGCTTGGTTTATCGAGATCTTCCTTACTGTAGCTGTATCAAACAGGTGATACAGTGACCGACCTGAGGGAGATCTGTTGTAAAACTAAACTCACTCACCACTGAAACACCTAATCGCCCTGTTCTGTATTTTGTAATTCATGAATGTCATATGAAAAAGGCACGTCAAGGAAAATGTTTCTGTTACGCGATTCGGTTTTGACTTGTAAGATACAATACAGTGTTTATGTTTTAGCTGAACGAATGACTTGTCTTTGAATGTATTTTGACGCTTACGACAAATTATCTGTTCGCAAACTCATAGTACAGTGATTCATGTTCCACACGCTGATGATATATTTTCGGAATCCAACAATAACTTTTGCTTTTTGCGAACATTTCTTACGGTCAAGGAAGTTTTTTATTTATTTTTACAGAAGAAATCGACCATTGCTTAATGAAAATGCACTTTCGTCGTAACGGGAGCCAGCTGTTAAGCACAATGCCATTTGCTGAAAGTACCAGGTTCACATTTCTATGAAAGAGTCATTTTCTATTTCGTTTGAACTCAAAGAGTTTTCTGCATATGTGAAGAAAACATGTGAAACCTCCACGGCTTTGGCAGTTGAGTTCAGGCAAGACGTATTCGGTTATTCGTGTTAATTTCGTTCCAACAAAACTTTGCACAAGCAGAAGCAGATGTATTTAGTCTGACTAATACATGGTCGGTGGTCGTATTGTACGACTGCAGTAAAAAAGTCAGTCACAACCTAAATGCAAAGTGACAGAAGACAACGGTCAGCGATTTTCACTGAAACAGACAAATTGGAAATATAAAGTGCATTTAAAGATTTTCTAAGGAAATTCCTTGTCAGCAAAATAGAAGAGAATTGAAAACTACTACATATATATGCAAAGTGTGACAGTTGTTTAGGAACCATTCCTTGTAGACGTTCATCGTAATTATTCTTTTTATCCCAGTCCAGTGTTAATGAGATCAATTGCCATAACGCTTACTCCGTCTAGGGATCCAATAATTGCAGACTTTACGACCTTAGAAACACTAAACCAAAACGCTTAATTCGATGGTCATGTCGTATTTGTACTATACAATATTCACATCAATAGCGCAATGATTATGTTTCTCTCTCTCTAAAGGTCATATTGCACTTCTTGTCACTTAACATGACCCGCGTCTGGTAAGAGACGTTGACATTTTACTGCTTGATGGATGGTATTCCTTAGACATCTCTCATCTAATCTCATCTAATTCAACCCAACAATCACTCCAGTCTCCTACCCTGAGTTAAACTGAGGATCACGAAAACGAGTTATCAGTTCAGTTAACACGAGTGTCCGTTTAATTTGTCTAGAATATACACACGCGCACACACAGATCACATGCATGACGTAGGAAGTGGCGAACGGTTTATGCTCGGATCACGACAACATACGCTGTATATACTCTCACGAAAGTTTCACACCAAATGCATAACCGTACAAACCATAAATGCCTTGTACTCGCAGGCAATGATATTTTGTCATGCCCGAAACCAGGTGCTTCCTGTGCGTCTTGAATGATTCATAGTGTGGTATTTACCAGACGTCAAAAAATATTCATGTGAGTAGTAACTACCTTGGTGAATCTGTCGTTATCTAGATGTGCGTTATGTAGACCGAGCATGTAGACCAAGAAAAGGATGGATGCAGGGACACATTTTCCTGACAGATTCGTATAATCGTGTCTGCTGGCATGGATAGTGACATGCCACTGACAGTTCCTTGTACTGACACATTTGTAATGTCATACATTACTTTTGTGTTGTTCAGGGTGTTATTGTGTACTGCAGGCCCTGCCGCTCTCTGTATCGTATGTAGGATAATAATGACAATGATGGTTGTGATAACTATCAAGCTGACTTTGACATCTATTGCAGCCATTCCCTGCTGTAGTTGAATACTGGAAAGTTCTTCTCGTCCCTTTGGGAACAATGTTGTGTGGACAGTTTCTGAATCTTACAGATTAAACCTTACTTCTCATGAGTACATAGGTTGAAGGGGATCAGCTGTTAATGAATGATATCATATCATGGATGTATGATGATTATGTCAAACGTCTTGTCTAGGTGCATACCCTTCGTTGGTTTTGGTAATCGTCGCAGAACGTATAAAACTACCCTTTTGGCACGGTTTAATCAAAACAAGTCAATAATCAAACAATTGATGTAATGGCAATTTGTATGAACATGTATCCCTTACAACTGGCATGTGAGAGGAAGACCTTGCATTACAATTACCTGAATGCGTTAAGTATAGGTTCCTGTTTTTCAGTCTGTGGTTGCAAACACATGCACACTGAATTAACACTTTGAAACAAGTTCAACATTTACATCGATGAAGAAATGGATGATCCAGATGTTTGTTTCGGCAACGTCCCAAATCCCGAAAGAAAGCGGTAATCTATGAAAAATGCACTTTTGTCAGGCAAAGGGTTCTCTGATGACAATGTTCCGTTTCGATATAAGGAAAGTGTACAGTCCCTTCTTGTATCCGAATGATACTGAAGGAACAAAGGCATTCAAAGACACTTTATGTATGATTTTCCTTTAATTCAAAGATTAAGATTACGTTTCAAAATGCACAATTACATTTCAAGATAGTGATGCTGTCACTGTTGTTTTTATACCACTATAGGTCATGTTCGTCACACATTTTCTCCTGTGCCCGCTAAAAAAGAAGCCATAAAGTACGGGTTTGCCTACGACAGCAGAAAACTGTTAAGGTAAATGTGGTAAGTTGGTGTTAAATCAGCTTGAATCCAACAATGTTGAGTCGGTGAAATTTCGTTGTTTAAGTTTCTTTGACGGTAACATTCACAAATAGGATAACACAATGTTTGCTTATGACAAACAATCGTTTAAAATGAAACTTCACAAATTATCTTTGTAATTTTCTTCGATCACGAATCCATGACATGTTTACCCGGATCAATATGATGAAATCGCCGCTAATTCAGAAGGTGTTTGTTTCATTCATAAAATCGAAGTAAATTCCTTCGAGCTCTCTGAAGATTCAAACGTGTTTTGACCGCTATGACCATAACGTTATTGATTTTAAACAAACAGTTCCATTAATAGCTCGGTGGTGATGGCCTTGCACGTTGCAGCAGTTATCATCACATTAAATTAGTTATACGATTTATAGAGCAATATTCCGAGGTTATATTTCCGCTAAATCCAAGGAACTATCAATTATGCAATTCATTTCGTTCGGATTGTCAGTTTTCAAATATTTAAAGATTGACGGTGTAGAGAAAGTTAGTCTTTACCTTAAAGCTGAAAAGCAAGTAACTGCCAAACAAAATATTGTGTGATTCAGGGGAGAAGAGCATAACATTTAAGCTGAAATGCGTTGAAGGGATTCATAACTGTATGGCATTTTGAAAAATAGGAACATAAAGTCGTAATTTGCAGCTTGATATCTTGAAATCAGACTGTTGTAATGGGTACGAAACGGTATTTCTAAAAGAAACGGGTTGACTCTTTTAATCAATGGCATTACACTGTTGTTGTGAGTGCGTTTATTTATATGGCGTTCTGAACATTACATCTTGGTGTCAGTTTGAGTTTCAGAACATCCATCAGTATGGGTGCTCACCAACAAGAAACACAATGAAAATGGATTCGAACCGCTTCCCGGACCAATCGTGGTGTCTTAGTAAACCTGGCAGATTTTACCCCAGACTTGTATATCGTATCGACTGACACGGTGATCAACGGAATTTGCCGGTTTCTCGGGTGTAACGTCCTCAAGTGCTGGCTTCAGCTGGTGTTTCTACTTGTGGTCTCCCACTTTTTGGTCTGCTCTGCGCCTGTAACGTTGCAGCAGTCTAGAGGCGCTTACAAGGGTGTAGTCGAAGCATCTTGTATCATTGACATGAGTCTGCCCTATCTGGAGCATGCATGTGACCCTCTCACATCCAACTGCTCATAGTCGTGGCATATCTGTCTCTTTTCCAAACTGCATGTGTAACCTGTCCCCACACTACCGTAAAACCCATAGTGTGCAAATAACAGAGTATCAAAATCATGATTTATACAAGAGACCACTTCGACCACGAATGACCATTCACGACGTGAAGGGAATTTCACTGTTTTTATCAGATTGCTACGTTGGGGCGACAGGTGTTAATATGTAATTTATCTACAAACAACACGTATCTTTAAAATTTGAGAAATGGTAACTTTTGGAATACTTTCTTTAACAGGTCAGTTTACCAAACTCATTCGCATCAATATTGATACGAAACATCATACACAGTAGCATTGCTTTTCGGAAAGGAAAGTATGGAATAGATATTAATCTCTATATACTTAACGTTCTTTAAATGTGATTCATGTTCCTTCTACTTTGTACGGAAATGAGATAAAAAAAACTATTTAAAGACAGTCCTCATGCACTCTAGAAACTGCTAGGAACTTTCAAGAACGTTGTTCGAGAAACTGATGAACATATGCAGATCGCCGTAGCAACGGAAATGTTTTTCTTATAAGTAGTCACTTACGTAGTAGAAACAAAGTACATAAAGGACAAGTTCAAATGAATAAAGACACTTACTTCTCGGGGTATTGGTTTCGTAGGTCTAAATAAACTCTTTCAAAAAAGAAACGCAACCCTTGTGTTTTGACAATTTTATTTCTAAGATTTGGGACAACACAGCTTTTTTATTTGTGAAGACGCAGGTCTGATATTTGGCAAACTGATAACTGATATAATCATGTTTGAAATGTTCAAATCAAATGCCATTTCATAGACCCCAGTTTGTCACCAGGGGGCGTTTTCCTCCGTATCTCGTATGGGCCCCACGAGCTTCAATCACTGCACGGCATCTCCTTGGACAGGAACGAAAAAGTCGGAGGATGTTTTCTTGTGGAATAGCTCTCCACTCCTCCTGCAATGCAACAGAGAGCTGTTGTAGCGTCTGCGGCGCAGGCTGACGTTGACGTACGC
This sequence comes from Haliotis asinina, assembly GCF_037392515.1. Taxonomy (NCBI): domain Eukaryota; kingdom Metazoa; phylum Mollusca; class Gastropoda; order Lepetellida; family Haliotidae; genus Haliotis; species Haliotis asinina. Next base: position 66,711,081 of record NC_090282.1, on the reverse strand, counting down.
GTCGATCGAGGGTGTCCCATAGGTGTTCGATCGGGTTGAGATCGGGAGATTTAGGTGGCCATGGCAGGACATTTACGTTAGAATTCTGCAGAAAGTTCACTGTTGCATGTGCGGTATGAGGTCGGGCGTTGTCATGTTGAAAAATCTGTCTCTGTCGATCAATAACTGGGAGAAGGTGAGGCTGCAACACGTCGTTGATATAGCGCTGGGCTGTCAGGTTGCCTTGAACGATCACTAAGTTCGATTTCTGGTTATAGGAGATTGCTCCCCATACCATTATGCTTCCCCCGCCACATCTGTCCACTTGTCTTATGCAGACAGGCGCAAAACGTTCTTGACGTCTCCTATACACACGATGTCTTCCGTCGTGACGTTGCAAAAGGAAACGGGATTCATCTGAAAACCAGATGCGCCTCCAGTTTTGTAAGATCCATATCTCTACGTTTCGGCACCATCTGGGTCGTTGGCGTCGATGTATGGGGCGCAGTACAGGTCGAAGAACTGGTCTACGAGCACGTAAACCCACTTCCTTCAGACGGTTCCTGACTGTTTGAGCTGACACCCTCCTCAATCCGGGTATCTGTGTGGCTGTCACCATTGGTAGGGCATGACGATTGCGTAGATGATGGACCCGGATGTACCGATCTTGAGCGTGGGTCGTGATTCTTGGTCTACCACTTCTGGGGCGGTGGTTTGTCGAATTAACGTTAGTGTAGCGGTTCCAAAGTCGAGATATCGTTGTTTTATGAACGTTAAAGTGACGTGCAACAGTTCCAAAACTTTCGCCAGCTTGAAGACGACCAATGGCGATATTTCTGTCAGCATTGCTCAATCGTGGCATTTTTAACACTGCTTCTAGGCGACAAGTCAATGAATAAGGTACGAAATCACACGAGCTTTTATACTCCCTTACATCAACTGCCATTTTCATGTATTCCACGTGCATTTGTCTTTTTGTGCAAAGTCCCAAATGCCATTTCATGCGTTTTTCCCGAAATAAGCATTAAACTACACTTCTGTGTGAAAATGGGGTTGTTTGGATGATAATCCTCATTAATAAAGTGAAGTATTTGAATACATTTCCATAAAAGTTAGTTTGGTAAAATATAACATACATAAAACCTATTTTGAAAATCTGAATGCAGGGGTTGCGTTTCTTTTTTGAGAGAGTTTACTTATAGTGTGCCGCATACAATCGATGTGGAATTTTCTCTTCGCAAATATAACCAAGCAGAAATGCATTTCAATACATTGTTCCACACTGTGATATTGCTAATGGGCGTAAAACCATACTCTTTCTTCTGCAGCTCTAATAGCCCTTCAGATGAGTTACACAGTCGACACACCATAACATCTCATATTATTTTACTGCATATCACTGATGATGTAATGCACAAATGCACCTTTATTGTACACTGCCACATTATTAAACTTACATAATAAAGTGTAACAAAAGCCTCCAGGGCATTTTCAGAAAAGTATCCCTTGTGCAACCCGGTATGTGCAGTCAAAATGCCTTTGAAGTTCTTTCAAAGACAATAAGATGCTAAAAAGGTTTTGATGTAAGCAACATTAACGGTGATTATATTTCACTTCAGTAGGCCTGAAAAACCACCTGCCAATAACATGCTGTGCGTTACTCTTGTTCCATTTCTATCAATGGCGATCTAATAAAATCTGCCCATGATATTTGATCGTGACAACGGCTAGCAGTACTTCGAGCTTTCTGTCTTTCTGTCAGCTGTAAGCTAAAGTAAATCTAACCTAAGGAGAAAGGTCGCAAAGATCGTTTACTTTCCTCTTCTTTGGCGAGCTGCTAATGCATCATCTTGATATGTATGTCGTTCAATAAACACTACCAGACCCATCTGCATTACATCAATTAGGCAACAGTTTTTGTAACCTCATAACTGTAAAAGACAGATGATGAAACTGTCTGCCGTAATCCCCTGAAATTGATCAATAGCATTAGCTAGATGACAACATTGTTACCCATCTACACAGACGAGCTATAGTGCTGACACATCCCCTTCGGTATCACCCCTCCGCGCGCTTTGTGATTGTTGACCTACACGCCAGCTTTGTACTACAAGCCCATTTTCCTCTGTGAGTCTGCTGTTTTACACGCATTAAGATCGGTTCTTCACATTAGCAGCTTAGTTGTAAAGCCCACGGAGGAACCTATGATACTTGCCAAAAGATCACCTCACACATACAAATACATCTTATGTGTTGAAGTCACAGAGATATCTTGCATGTTTTTGTGTCACGTTGTGTAAGCAAACAAGAATGACTGACAAGACGCATTCGAATTCCAAGGCAGGAGAGTCTGCTGTCACATCGATTTCAGTTACATCACTTAAGCTAGGAGGTAAGTTAAACTTTTCGACGACTGGTCGAAACGTGGAGACGATTTCCAGCAATATAATGAGCATAGGTTTATAAACCACTATGACAATGACAAGAAGTGATAGCAATTAATATGATAACACGTGTTCGCAAAACAGCGAGCGTAACTTATGCCACCTCAGGCAGGCTAGGTGCAGATGGCTAGTCATTTCTATGGCTAGTCAAATCCGTGTGCAATGCAACACTGAAATAGCTGGAGCTACAAGAATTTTGCAGGAGAAATTGTGCAGTGTATCCCTGTTTTCATTACAGTCACTCTGTATTCCTCGGTACAGATCTCAAGTTTGAAACAAAGGCTGTTTCACTGGACTCGTTAACGTCTAGATCAGGTGCATACATGTACATAAGAGAACTGGCTACTCGATGGGAACTGATCCGGAGTTCTGATTCATATTCATAATGAAATCCATCAACCAAAAGGTGAACAGATTTGTATCAGTGTGAATGACTACATTTTTTGTACACATATCTCCACACATTGTGATCAGTTCCAGCATTGCAAACTGTAGTCTCTCAATGCACAACGTATTTATCTTACCGAACACCTGGATTTTAATTTTGAACTGACTGAAGCACTTCCGTTGAATGCGAGGCGAATCGCGAATTTGCAGACCACACGAGGTAAACAGATTTAGAGTTATCTCCTTTCCATTCGATTTTCAATCACACAACATCGGTAATTTCCTTGCTTCATGCGTGATTCAATGTTATTCGAGATATAAAAAAACTACTACCATGAAGCACCAGAAGAGTTCGGAATTCCCGGCGGTGTACATTGAAAATAATACATCGTCAGTAAGCGGGGTACTTTGAAAAGAATAGAATAGCGCTTAGCCTATCAGAAAACGACGTTCATGTGTGAGGTAAGATAATAAATCATACCCTCATGAATGACGCCAGTTACGACAGTCACTGGTTCTTAATATGTGGTGAAACTGTTTAACAAGACAAAAAATCAGCAGCACAACGATGGTGCGTTTTACAGCAAAGTGCGAGTGAGAGAAGCAAGGCGTTTTGCCCTTTGGGAATCATGTATCTGGTATCAGCAAACCTATTTTAAGATTAGTTTCTACAAGTCTGCATGTGTGGACTAAAACACTCATCGCAGACAACAGCACAACGTTTGCCATGTATTTCTTTAATGAAGTTGTTACCACAGTGACAACCGTAAGGTCGTTGCACTTCCCAGAGGCAATTCAAAACCTCCCAAAGTTCCCCTGAATGGAACTTCTTTGCCCTGTAAAATAAAACATCAATACATTTGGACCTAAAGACGAGTTCAGCATGGAAGGTCACGGCCAGGGCCTTCCAAACGGCTCTATCATGCGCCATTGTACCGCGTTATATCTGTGCCTCTGCAGACACCACAAGATAAATTTAATCAAGGAGCGATCTCCTTGACATAAACGAATTGACTTACTGACATTTTACATCCCCCACATCTTTCAAGAATCCAAACCAGGGAATAGCTTTGGAAAATATTCTCGTTATTATAACATCTAGGTTCATTTGCCACCTGCACCTTCTTACGGAAGACTATGCGTGTCAAATTAAAATGTAAATTCAGTCCGTTGTCCACTTTATGCGCCCCTAGAGACTGACGGATTGGCAGATGTGTCTAGCCAAACTATTAAGCTTTGTCATAAGACAGACATATGTGTAAATACACTTAATCGCAGTAATACCATTTATTTCCATTTATGCGTGACAAGTTCAACAAAACTCAAAAGTGTCATAGATTTTTACGTGATCCACTGGAATATGAGTTTATATTAACTCTGTTATAACAATGCATATAGTTCACTTTCCTCGAGAAACCGGCTACTGAAATTATTCCCTAAAAGGACATGGCATTATAAGACGCAACATGTCTGGTCTGCATGAATTGAGAATTGAACAACATTTAAGGAGGTTTCATCATTTATATACTGGCACGACTTCATCAAGTGTAAGAATTGTGAAAATAATACTTATAACAATAAATACCATGTACAAAGTAAATCGATGGCAATCCACATATTGTGATTTTTCAGAGTTCAGCTAAATCTTTTTTAACATACATTTTGAGCATTGTCTTTTGATATCTGCATTGAAATTGAGCTCTCGACTGTACCTACTGAACTCTTTATATCTGCTGGGCTGGGCTAGAGTTCGACACAAAGGAAAAGATTATGTAGTAGCATTTCCACGGTTGAATCTGCAGGTTGTTATTTTTTTGTCTTGATGCTGAGAGTGATAGCTAGAATGGAAAATTGTCGTCACTATTTTAGCCACTAAAAGACCAACACTTTCTGTGCTATACTTGCAGGTAAGTGATAACGACTACTAATTAACTAATAACAAATGACCATCATTTAGCACCATAAAACTTCATTACAGCACTAACGTCAATTCATCCGTTAGATGAAAAGCCCTTTACTATCTCTGACGCGGTTCTGTTTGGTTCAAAGCAACCCCAAGTCTTCATAACTTGCACTACATGTAGAAATCAGTAGTGTGCTCAATATAACGCAATCACATGAGGTATGGGGAAGACAATCACAAACATGCACTTTTGAGTCCCTTCACGTTTTAAGAATGAATGAATATAAAGGTGATTTCGTGATAATTGATGGTATTATGTTTTATGGGTTGAAATGACATCCAGAAGAATCTTTCATTCCAGACCTCTCACATCTACTTAATATTAAAAATATATTTGGTCTGTTCTTTTCCTCGTTCAGTCAGGGTATCGAGAATATTGTTGAGTATGTAGAGAAGGGTAGGAAGAATTTTAACTAATTGGAATCCTTTTGCTTGCTAAAGTGTGGCTGGCAGGTCCTCCCTATATCTGCCAGCCTCATTTGCTCAAGAACAGCTTGTATAAACTGATGTTATGCTTCAGACGCAAGTATGTCAGGTCGATTATAATAGAATCTCAGTACCCTAACACAGTTCTTCCTTCACTAGGTTATTACGTCACCATTAAAAACTCATGATCAAACATTGTATTCGTGGATGTCAGCTGAGACTTTGCTAACATGATGCGTAGAAGCATTTTTTCACAATATGTTGAAATGTGATACCGGAAACATTTCGTACAAACGTGTTTGCAATTCCACGGTCAACCGTTGAATCTGAAACCCGCAAATTGACTCATGGTGCAAATCAACTCTACACACAGACAACCAGTAGCACAATGATAAGTTTTTTATCTTTGATGGTTTTATTATTGTCACCGACTAACCCGCGTCTTGGAGAGCACGCTACGAGTTAAGGCTTAACACCGAATATCTTTGACAAAGAAGCCGAATCTCTGATGAGTTATGTGTAGATTAACATATGCGTGTGTTGCTCAACATTGGACCCCATATTGATTCCTACAATGACTAACTCGTGGACTATTAGAAGCAAACCTGTGTGAATTAATCTGCAAGTATAACGTATCGTCACATCGGCAATATTTCAGCCACATTGGGACGAGAACTAGTAATTGCCAGATTAAAGATCAATAAAATTAGACATTAAAACCTGTTGAGGATGAACAGTAAAACTGTTAGTGTATCACAGATAGATATATAAAACTAGCCTGTAACGTATAGCTTATATTATAATGTAAGACAATACAATATATAAAAACGGACAAGAGATCGTCAACACCAGCAACAGATGGTTGATCACCATACTAGATACCACAGTGCTTTTTTAACCTGCACGGTCCCTGGACGGATTTACATCATCCCTTCAGCTGTTGGTGATTAATGTAATCACAAACATACCATGTCTTAAGATTCAAGGTTAGGTGAAATTACCTCGAATATTATGGGACTTGCGTCCCCTACTAGAGGACAATAATTGCACAGTACTTCGACAGTCTGTGAGGATGCAACCACTCACCATCTCAGATACTCAATTAAAACAGGAATCTTAAAATATTTATCTATTTACAAACCATTCATCAAAATTACTGGATCATTTGTATTTCTCTTAAAATGTAATAACTAAGCTATGATTAACTTTTTAAAGATCTTTTACCGTTTTGACATTTAAATAGTTATCCCTTGCGTTGAAAAAGTCAATGCAGTCAAACAGGATATACTTGACCGTTATTCATTCATCACCAGAGACACAAATCGGACGATCCGCACCCTTCAATAGGTATTCGTGAGCTTCTATTCTTTTGCCAACGCGACATCGCCTGAAAAGAATCTGGAGGCATTTTATGATTCACATGTCACTTTAGCATTGTGCATCATACGTGTATGATCCCATGTGGTCTCTTTGAACCTGCTTGTCATTGCATGATTTTGTGGCGGTTGTAATCACAAACATATAACATCATGACGATTTATAACATAATGCTTATGAAATTTCTTTTTATTTTGGGAAATTGTTTTTGCCGTGAACGTACTATAAGCTGAAATTGCCCTACAACATGTTCCTGTATTCTGTAATTCAGAATTGATATCATATGAAAGGAAGTCCATGCTGCACGTCAAGGGAGATGTCTTTCCTGCGACCAGACTAAACAGGATCAGCCAGTTGACAAAACATATAACAGTAACTCTACTCTTGGTTCGAGAACTTAATGCTATATAGCTATAAGCATATCACAGTCTGCATGTAGTCTTGATAAACAAGTGTACAAGAAGTATGCTTTAGAGTCTGGAACTGTTATGCAACAATCTGGCTTTTGTGGCATATGCTAGGCAGATAGTGTTTAATGACCATTTATTGAGAGACATTAGCGAAAAGTGCAAGCTGTCAACTGCTGTTCATTCCAGCACATTCGGGTCGATAGGGTACCCCAAAGGTGACAATGTTCGCTCGTCACACTGTAGACCCTTGTTTGAATCCCCACTTAGGTAGAATGTGGGAAGTCCATTTGCGGTGTCCCCTACAGAGATATTGCTGGAATATTGCCAAATGCGATGTAAAACCCAACTCATTCACTTCAGCGCATTGACAGCCATCGTCGGCACGGTAAGAAGAACTGTAACAATTTCCTGAGTCACCCTTTCTGAAGAATACGCCACGAATGTAAAATAATTAATTTTGAATATGTTTCAATAATACTGCTCACAATGATATCATTAACACCCGAGTCGGGTCTGCTATATCAAAGGAAGTGTCACAAATGGTTTTATTCATGTAATAAATATACGGCAACCATGTACGCAAATGTCTTAGAAGCAAAAAGTTCAAGGCAGCAGCGCCGCATTTCTATTATATGAACATCCAATAAGTAGATCTTAAATCCCTCAATAATCTTCTAGCATCATTACTAAACAACAGTTGTTACAAGACACACAAAGTCAACGCTAGAGAACGCTGGCCAGTATAACGCTTTATAAAACGACAGTCGCTTTGGGATTCTTGAGAAGCATATAGAAATTAGTATTCAGGTATAAGGCAAACAAGGATGGATGTCAGCTTCTTCTTTATCGTATACTCAACTTTCCTTGCCTCTTCATTAGGTGAATCGCCTGACATCCATAATTATTTTCTTAGACAGTCTTGTTCTTCTGTTGCAAATCTATGCTAAAGCAAAATAGTTACGAACTGAACTGTATTTTATCAACACACGTGCTTCAAAACACAGTAGGTTCGAGACGAAAAAGCATGCTTTGATAATAAATATCAACGTAATACCGTATGTGCACTTCAATAGTGCAATGATTAGGCGAGTCTATCTCTAAAGACCTTACTCTAATTCATCAACGTCAACGTCAACGTCTGCTGTGGGCTCAACGCGGACCCATAGAGACTGGAATCGAGTCGTCTTTAGCGATTCGCGGACGGCAGGCATACAGTCTGGAGACGACGTCATGAACGGTATGCCCAATGTTGTGTACAGGAAGTCGACAGATTCGGGGGCCGAAGTTGCATGGTGTGGGTCGCTTGCTGTGGGAACAACCGTTTACGACTTCCGGTCATTCGTGGAAACCTCACAGCTGCTGCTTACCGCGACCAGGTGCTCACCCCCTGAACTCGTTCCTTTCATGGCGGTTCATGACCCAGGTCTACAGTTCCAGCATGATGATGTTCGGCCGCATACCGTGATGTTGACACGAAATTCCCTTCAAAACGCTGGAATCAACGTCATGGACTGGAGCTGTCTTACAAGAGCAGTGGCGCAGAAATCCCCAACCACATGTTCACAAGTATCAGGAAGTCGATGGTGAGACTGTGTTTGGCAGTAGTGAATGCGCGGGGTGGCCATACACAATACTGAACTGTAAAAGTTCGAATATTTATTCATGTTTTTGAACGGCGGTGTAGCCAAATGGAACTGATTGTGGCTCTGTCAGTGTATCGAGTACATCTCACAGACCTCAGCGATGAAATAATAACAATTTAACCATCTTACCATCTCTTGTTCTTTCATAGCGCCCCGAAGAAAGAATGTGAAGTTTCATTTTTTTTTGACTCAGTATAATTAGCATCGGAGGATTTATGATTCAGTCAACGCAAAAGTCAGCCCAGATCTCTTCCCTAATTTTTAACTGAACACCCTGAAACAGAAAAGGTACCTGTTACCCTATGCATGTCGAATGATGTCGCTGGTAATGATCGGGTCGTTAATAAAACTGTCATATAACTTATTGCGTATATGGGACAGCATACCCTTATGGCGTGTACACAAACACACACATGGGACATGTTGTTTTCGCGAAGGGCAGACGATAATCGTCCCTATAATGTCTAAATGGAGCAAGAAAAACATACGACAAAGTGCCATACTTTTGGGATACTGAATAGTGTAGAGCATCGGAAGAGTTCACTATCGCGTATGATAAAGAAGGGTCAATGTGCAATTTACAATCGAAGAAGCAGGTTGTCCCTGGGTGTCGTGAATGATTCATTGTGTGGCACTAGACCTTGAAATGCAACTGTCGCTATCTAAACGCGTGTTATGTGGACCAAGTATAATGATGGATGCATCCTGTAGGGACACAATTGTCCTGACAATAATCATGTTTGCTGACATGAACAGAAAATACCGTTTCCTGTGCATACCGAGGCTTTGTCAACAAACATATCTCATCCATTACTGTTCTTTTTATCAGGATGTTTTATGCATTGCTGTATCTACCAAATGCATGATAATAATGGCAATGTTCTGAGAAAGGAGTCCGCTACACCAAGCTTCATTTGTGGTACTTGCATATTAACAGCCACGTTAGTATCAGTTGCTACCATCTCGTGCTAGAGTTGGTTATTGGAAAGTTTCACTCACTTGCATATGGTGGTTAGTGGGCCCTGCACACGTTCCCTGCAGGGCGGATAGGCTTTGGATGGCCACTACCAAGAACAGAATGGTTTAATTCCAACTGTTACTTTTCATGGAGTTTGTGGATTCTAATGTCAACATTACAAACTGAATGAACTCATTCAGAATCATATCCAACAGGCTCCCTTTCGGAACATAGATGAAGTAATGCATGCTGAAGGCATTTCTTTTTTAGAAATGCCCAAAACCAAGAATGTATGACGTAATATATGAATATATTGACATTTATCTAGCAGTATTGATGTGTTACATTAATACAAGGCCATGTAAGATAAAACGAAACATTTCTCATTTATCTGCCATATCTAAATGGTTTTCTGTGGCATTTGAATCAAAATATTTAACTGTACCTTGCAATATTATTCCCATGATAAACACACTACAATGGAAACCATAAAATACTTTTTGGCTTAAGGCAGGATCACATCATTAGGTTAACTTTGTAACAAATCAGCTTGAATCCAAAAAATATTGATGTACACAGAGTAATGGATAACAAAAACCTTTCTTTTTCAGAAGCGCTCTAAATCAGGAAAGAAGGACATAAATTATACGTTTTCTGTTTCATGTAATTTTAATATAAGGCAATATAGCACAAAACATATCTCATTTAGCTGCCATGTCTGGCAGTCCAATCAAAATATTTAACTATGCCTTGCAGTATTATTCCCAACTAAGCAAACTAAAATGGAAAACATAAAATACGTTTCTGCCTAAGGCAGCAGTAAATTACTAAGATCATTGGGCTAACTTGGTGGTAAATCAGTTTGAATATTGATTCCGTGAGATGTCGCTGTTTATATCTCCTTGGTTAGTAACTTTCACAAATATGATAACACAATGTTGGCATCTGACAAACAATCCTTTTAATGTTTCAAAAAGTACCTTCACAAACTATCTCTGTTATTTCCTGCCAGATTTTGAATACCTGGCATCTTTAATGGGACCACTTTAATTTACTTTCGATTGTCAGTTTTGAAATATTGAGAAATAGAACGGGTGAAGCATTTTATTCTTTACCGAAACGTAGTACGTACTAACTACCAAAGGAAGTGATCCATGGGGCAATATCATGATAGCTTTAAAAAACATGCTCTGAAGGGATTCACAGCTGAATGTCTATTTCGAACAAAGGGACTTTAAGTCGTAATTTAACCAATGACATTATACTGTTGTACTGTACTAATGGCGTTTATTTACATCGCGCTTTGTGCAGTATTAAAGCTTAATGTCAATGTCAAGTTGAAAAAAAACCTTATGGGTGCTCACCAACACGAAACACAAAGACAGTGAAAATGGGATTCCAACATATGGTCATAAGATTCCTGCTGGGCGAATAGTGGTGTCTCCGTTAACCTGGCAGGTTTTTACCCATAACAGCATAAGATTTCCTAAACCAGTTGATATGTGGTTTGTTATTTGACGTTAACGTCACCTGTGTCATTTGTAACGGCATAGTAGATAAGGTTCTATGACGATACTCTTTGTCTATCTGAGGCCTGCGAGAATCGGCTTTATTTGTAATAAACAAATGTTTATAAACATATGCAAATATTTTCTCCGTTGTTCATTTGCGATTGCCTGCATAGTATATCCATTTACGTTTTTTCTGGGTACAGTCACTCACAGAAACTGTCAGCCTGTTCACCTTCGGAAATGAGACAAACAACCTCATAGATACAATCCACATACATTAAAGAATTTACTGAGAGGCTACAAAAACGGTGTTCGAGAAATTGATGGGGGCATATATAGGTCGTTGTAGCAACACTCAGTCACGGCTTTGCTTATAAGTAGTCAAAACATTTTCTTTTTTAAATTCATGTATAAATTAATAAAACCTCTCGTGATTGGTTTCTTCGGTGAACTGAAAACGTTGATTCATGGACGAATGCCTTTGTGTCGTAAAAGTAATTCAATGGGATGATGCCTGACGCTGTTGGAATCTTTGTCATTGTATACGATTGCGCCCTCTCTAATGCCACAGCTTACTAATCAGTATCTAATCAGTGAAGGTATGATCACAGTGAAGGTAGAGTAAATATGATGTGTTACCAGATTTCCACATCTTAAGTATCAGATCTTAAGTATCTCATCAAACCTTGTTTACATGTGTGCGAAAGGCACTTTGTGGCGTCAGGCAGCAAACAAACTTTGTGAGTGGTACCTGCGGGTGAGGTCTTATGGGGAATACCTGTTGTCATTACTCAGTCTCTGTGATGCTGTCCCAACCATTTTGCCTTTCACACCCCAAATGGCATATGCCTTGGGTTTTTGACGCGGTATTCCTAGTTTAAATGCATGTATAGTGGCGTATACAATCTGTGTGATTTTCTCCCTTCATAAATATAGCGAAACAGAAATGCATTTACCGTATTCCCCACTGTGATGTTGCTGGAATACTGCCAAATGAGATTAGAACGCTCCTGAAGAATAGTCCTTCGATTGACTTACACGGCTGGCAAACACCATCTCTTTGTTTTCAATTGCGCTTTAGGTCCATTCAAAGACTATAAGATGGTTTACAAAATTAATGTTGAAGAGGTCTCAGTTCCGTAAGCCACAAGAAACACCTGCCAATATCATGCTGTGCGTTACTCATGTACGATTACTATCAATGCCTATCTTATGCAACCGAAATGGAAATCAAACCATATGTTTGATCTGGACAACGGTACATCAGGATTTCTATGCTTCCACCAGTTAGCTGAAGAAAATCTAACCTAAGGAGAACGCGCAAAAAGCGTTTACTTTCCTCTCCCTTGACGAGCTGCTAATACATCAAGTTGATATGTATGCCTTCCAGTAAACATTACCAGACCCATCTGCATTACATCAATTAGGCAACAATTTTTGTAACCTCATAACAGTAGAAGACAGATGATGAAACTGTCTGCCGTAATCCCCTGAAATTGACCAATAGCATTAGCTAGATGACACCATTGTTACCCATCCACACAGACGAGCTATAGTGATGACAGATTGTCTTCGATATCAGCCCACCCTGTGCTTTATCACTGTTGACCTACACGCCAGTCCTGTGCTGTAGACTCATTTTTCACTTCATTTGAGGGGCGGTTGGTTTAGATTTATGAAGATCAGTTCTTCACATCAGCTGCTCAATTTAACAACTGTTTCGCAATCCTAAGATAATTGCCAAATGATGACCTCACACAAATACATGTGTTCATGTCACAGGGATATCTTAAGATATATTACGATATGTTCTTCACATTAACTGTTTGGTTGTGCAAAATAGGAAGAACCTGTCTTCTACTAGGAATACAATTTGATGTGGACCTAGAAAACATGTTTTAATTGAATTACTATGAAAAAATGAAAAAGATACAACATGAAGTGAATATATGGTCAATTCGCAGTCAAAGTCCAGTAACAAGAAATATAATTCTGAAATCACAGTAACTTTCTAAATTTAAGCATCCTCTTTCATCCATACCATCGCCTCCTGATACGATACTCAAATCCTTTCAGGTAAAGTGTTTTAAATCTATATGGAGATGTAAACCAGATAGAATCAAAAGATGTTTTAAGCATGCCACCAAGGTATGTAGGACTAAATGTAACAATTATAAAGGAAATAATTTGATTCCCTTTAATGTATTTCAGCTGCATAGTACAGTGAAGTGAACAAAAGTATTTTACACTTCACTACTTGATGCAGGTTTCAACAAATCATAAGCACATAAAAGGTGGGAAAGAATATTTCAGAAATAATATAACTCCAAAATGTTGGAACATATTTATCTAATGGGACAGAGATGTACAAACAGGAGTGACCATATAGGGTTACATTACAAAATGATTTATGGAATCGTACCGACCAGCGTGTTCTTATATAAGATTGGACGCAAAGATTCCATCATGTGTACCTTTTGTGGAAGAGAACCTAAAACTGTGATGCAACTGTTTTACGAGTGTAGCCAAGTAAGTGAACTTTGGGGACGTGTGACCACTTGGCTGCAGAAGGTGAAATTACACCTAACGCAAAAAACATTCTTTTAGGATTTCAAGGAAAACACAATAATCCATGACATGTGTGCCTGATAACGAAACAAGTGATTGTACACAAATGTATGAAAAATAAAAGTATTCACTCAAAGAAAAATTATGAAATATAAAATACGAAGACCAGCAATTCATATGTATATGTGTGTATATATGTATACATGTATGTATGCTTGTGAATATATGCATATCATTGTACTATTTACATGGTAGAGTGGGCATAAAAAATGGAAATGGAAAAAATGTTTTTCTTTCCAATGGAAAGGGAAACCATGTAATGTATATTATCTATACTATATTTTCTATTTACATAATCTGGTAATACTTAAAATGCCTGTCTGTAACCGGAAACACATGTTCATTGTCTACATATAAAAGCTTCTGCTTTTATACACGATGAATGAATTACAATTCCCATCTTTAACCTTTATTTCAATGGAGACCAAAATTATGTACCCTTGTTGTGAATATATGTACATCATTGTATTACATACATTGTAGTATGAGAATAAAAATGGAAATCAAAAATAGAACCTGTCATAATTGCCAAATAATCCCCGCAAAAATACAAATACATTCTATTGCAGAGTGGCATGTATTGATGATAAGAGGAGCCGTACCCTTGACGTAAACGAATTGACGAACAGACATTTCTCCCGCATCTTTCAAGAATTCAAACTTGGGACAGCTTTGGTAAAACATACGCGTTGTTTTAACACCGTAGTTCATTTAATACCTGTCTGTTCTAACTGGAGACAATAAGCTTCAAATTAAAATGTAGATGCGGTCTGTTTTCCCCATCCTCTGTCCCTAGTGGATGACAGACGGGCAGACGTGTCTTGCACAAACTCTAAGCACTAGACAGACTTCTGTGTAGAGCAAATACACTTATTACACGAATATCATTTCGATTTATATGTAACACGCTAGACGAAACTCTATTACAAAGTGTCAAACATATCAGTGGTTCGTATATTTAAACATTGCCCAGTACCTATTTGAAGAACAGTCTAGGAAAGATTGAGTTGGACTTAAACCTGTTTTCAATAATAATTGGTCGTCAGCTGGATGTGGAAGGAAATCCCAGACGACGAAGATCGTAAAACATTCACCACCTTGGTGGAACCAACCAGTGTGGGTACGGTTCTGAGCAACCAAATATCATAATCTGTCAAGACGGATAATGTCTGTACTTAAGGAAACCTAACACAGCTATAGAACTGTTAATACCGTGAGCCGGATTTCTGAGACTTGTGTCAATGGTTCACGCACGCTTCACATACTATAGATATGTGCATGGGAATGGCATCCGGTCACGTGACCGTTCCTGGCAGTCAAAAGCCCGATTGTATATTGTGTTGCTTTGAACTGATTCAACATTTTTACACTGCACTCAAACTAGTCTTAGTCAGTTTGTGATAATCTAGTCGTTTTCCTGTCCTAAGGTGACAGGTTTTTACATAAGTATAAATATATGTATTCTGAGTACAAAACATTTTGTCGTATGAAATTGTTTAAATATTAACGATGTGACGTTAAATATTAACTCACTCACTCAGGTCGCTTGCATGTGAAGATTCCTAAAAATACATGTTTTTTTAGATAAACAAACCCATCTTGTTGCCACTAGGAAGTGCAATGGCATGTTATTTTACCATCGGGAAATGGATGAAATTTAAAATTCATCCAATGAAGAGTATGATAACATTCCTCTTACAGCGCTTTCTGTATTTCAGTGTATTCTGGAAACCGTTTACTGAAACTAGTGCTTTAAAGGACAACACGGTTTGAGAACTGAATACATTTTTCATCACGTTTTACCATATACATGCTAAGAAGTCTTTGTTAAGAGCAATATGTTATATATTACTTATACCTGTAAGTACTCGTGCAAAATCTTTGAAGAGATTTGGAGGGTGTGTTTGTTTTTATATTTGGACATCCATGCATAAGTTTTTGAAGGATAAGTCACATATGAAATGAAGCAGTACACTAAGGCAAATTAATTATCCAGCTGCGAAAAATACGAACACGTGCAACAAGTGAAAATAGGCAGTCGGAATTTATTTCATGGATGCGTCACATTTAGATATCCTCCATGCACAGTAATGTTGGATGTTTGAAATGCTGATAACATTTTTAACGACTCATTTCATATCTTGGTTGAAACTGAATCTTCGACTGTACCTCTGTAACTCTCCCAGATTAATTATAGTGTTCACATTGCGATGAAACAAGTTTCTGTATCATCCATATCAATGGAGATGTTTACTTTACCCGAATTTCTGTTGTGATGTGTTTGATATGCTACGGAGTTTGTTTTAGGTGAACAGTTGTCAGCGATGCTGGGGCAAAGATCATCTGAGGTATTAACCGTAGCTGGACAGAAAATGTATATCTAGAAAACACCTTCATCAAGCATCACTAGCAGTACGGATATCATCTGTACAATAGCTCCATTATGTGAGTTGTTATGTGTAAACAGTATATGCCGTGTAAATGTTATCTATACATGCACAGGTGAAACACACATTTGGCCCGGGAAGGTCCCGGGGCAGAATAGGCTTTCAGCAACCCATGCTTGCCATAAAAGGCGACTATGCTTGTCGTAAGAGGCGACTAACGGGATCGGGTGGTCAGGCTCACTGACTTAGCTGACACATGTCGTTGGTTCCCAGTTGCGCAGATCGATGCTCATGTTATTGGTCACTGGATTGTCTGGTCCACACTCGATTATTTATAGACCTCCGCCATATATCTGGAATACAGCTGAGTGCGGCGTAAAACTAAACTCTCTCACTCAGTGAAACACACATTTATTAAAACATCTTACAGAAACGCTATTTCTCGTTCGAGAATTTACCGCTGTCAGGTATATCGTTTTGATCTAAATCTATAGCACATACATATCACACTACGCTGCGTTACAAGTGTATAACTTGGTGCGCCATGGACAGCAAGAGTTGTATACGCCCCAGGGAGCTGAGAATGATAATACTATGTGACGCTGAGATGGACATCCAGTGATAGAGGGACAAAAACACCATCGCCTTGAGCAAGCACTAGCTGCATGGATATGTGCGCTATATAGGTATCCTCTCCTATCCTCTCCTGTCCTCCTATAACCCGAGTGTACCAGAAATGTCAAAGTGAACCTGGAATTGTTTTGCAACCATTGCCTTATGCGATATTTGACAGTCAGAACGTGCTTTATGACAATGCACCGGAGGACATTAGCAAAAAAATGGAAACAGTCAGTTGCTGTTCAGTCCACATATTGATTTATCCATCTTATTATGGTTTTGGGTTTGTTTTTTTACATCCGAAAGACATCTCTTTTGAATACACCTACACTTACATACAATTCCACTTCTGTGTTGTTAGTCTCAATACTGTGATAGATTTCTACATAGCACCTCCGTTGGGTGCAAGGATATAATCAACAATTAAAGCTAATGATAGCAGGCAATGACATTTTTCAGTGCTGACATAACACTCAAGACATAATTGTTTCGAACGACATGTATTCGATGTCAACCTAGCAGGTACTTTTACGATACAATATCCTCATCCACTTCAACAGTGCAATGACTGGGCTTGTCTATCCCTAAACCTGTATTGCAAATCCTGTCACTTAATATATCCCATGTCTGGAAGAAGACGTTGGCATTTTACAGCTTCAGGAATGGTTTTCTTTGGACATCTCCCTTCTAATCTGAAAGTCACACGAGAAGCTGCTAATGAAGGGTGTCCGAAGATAACCTTTGGAGACTAATGGTGTGTACCAATTGGCCGCGGCGTCTCAGTGGCTAAGAGTTGCATTTATTCAACGAAAAGTCGCGTCTCTTGATAGAAAAAAAGCTGCACTGATGATAAGTGGTTTGCATAGGAACATTTATGATTCAACCCATTAGTCACTTCGAAACTCCAGTTTCCATACTTTTAATTCAACTGAGAGTCGTGAAACAGACAAAAGTACCGTTTGCCATCTGGTATTGATCGGGTCGTCAATAAACTGATTATGTAAGTTCACGTGAAACTGGGACTGCATACTCTGTGGATCGTTATGCATGATTCACAATCTGTCACTATGATAAAATTATAATGTCACATTTTTGTATCTCGCCATAGAAAAACTGCACTCAATATTTTGTACACAAATATTAATGATTCAATAAAACACGCACATACACCCAAACACACACAGACACACACGTGCGCATGTACGCCCACATTAGATGAAAAACGGGCCCTACTCCGATCACGATAATGTACCGTAATACGTTTTACAAAAAGACAAATTGCTATGCTTTTTGGGATACTGAATGGTGAGGATTATTGGAAAACAGTTCTTGGTCGCGTAAGATAAAAGGAGGGCCCATGTGCAATTTACGACCAGAAGAAGCAGGTGCTCCCTGTTTGTCTTCAATGATTCATAGTGTGATATTTACAAGACGCTCAAAAAGCCTTGATGAGAGAGGCAACTATTCTGGTGAATGCAGTTGTCATTATCTAGACTCGTGTTACGTAGACCAAGTATATTGATGGATGGGTCCTAAAGGGACACATTTGTCCTGTCAGATTCCTATATTCGTGTCTGCTGACATGGATAGTTACAAGCCGCTGATAATTCCTTGTATTGACACACTTGTAACTTAGGAAGAGTGCTCTGTGTATACCAAGGCTTTGTCAGCAAACATGTCTCATCCATTACTGTTGTTTTGTTCAGGATGTTATTGAACATTTCTCGTTGTACCATATATATGACAGTAATGAAGATTATGGCTGTGATAAGAGTCGTCTGTACCAAGCTTCCCGCGAGATAATGCTAACAGCCCTGTTTGGCCTTTGCAGACAGAGGCGTAACTACACCAATTTGTGGTAAAATGTCCATTTTATCGTTAAGTTTGTTGTTGAAAACAAAATGGTTTGATATCATTGAATATTTTTTTCCAGACATAGCCGAGACATGAGGTATATGCAAGTGGTCATTTTGACACTTTTCCCAAATGATACAAGGTGCTGACAAATGGCTCCCCCTGCTAACGTTATGGCCTTATTTGTGAAATACGTTGCTATTCTACACATTATAAGTTCCCCTATCAAACAATGAAGATTATGATCCTTCTAGTGAATAGGTAATGGTTTGCTGGGACCCAGTTAATGGCAGCAGCTACTAATGTTTCCTGCTTTGAGGACAGAATTCGGATGACTCCTGCATGGAACAGAATTTCAACAGTTTCATTTAAATCCAACTGTTACCTCTTGTGCAGTTTATTAATCCACCGATTATTCAACATTCTCCCTATTTGGCACATGGATTAAGTAATGGACACTGAAGATATTTCTTTCTAGAAACTCTAAATCATGAATGTAGGACATGATTTTCATTTTATATATATATATATATATATATATATATCTATATATATATATATATATATATCATTCATTTTATGTATCAGGTTAGCACGAAACATTTCTCATTTAGTTTTCTTATCTGAATGGTTTTGTCTGGCAGTTAAATTGAAATTGAAATAGTTTACTATGCCTTACAATATTATTCCGTAATTAAGCACATTATATGTGCTCTATCATTATATCATTATATATATATCAGGT
The DNA here is from genome assembly GCF_037392515.1 of Haliotis asinina. Taxonomy (NCBI): domain Eukaryota; kingdom Metazoa; phylum Mollusca; class Gastropoda; order Lepetellida; family Haliotidae; genus Haliotis; species Haliotis asinina. Next base: position 66,691,751 of record NC_090282.1, on the reverse strand, counting down.
TAGCACGAAATGTTTCTCATTTCACTTTCGTATCTGAATGGTTTTGTCTGGCAGTTAAATTACTTTAGTTTACTGAGCCTTATAATATTATTCCCTAATTAAACACACTACGATGAAAGGACAAAGTACGATTTGGCTTAAGGCAGCAGTAGATTATTTGAATTATCCGGGTACATCGGTGGTAAATCAGCTTGCATCCAGCGATATGTTGTTAAAGTCTCTGCGTTGAGTAACTTTTACAAATATGATCACACAATGGTGGTGGATGACAAACACTCCGCTTAAGGATTTGTGAGTAGTGATGACCTTGCACAGTGACGCACGTGACACTTGCAGCAACAGTCATCACATTAAATCAGATTTATTATTATGATTTATGATTCATTATAAGGCACTACTCCGTGTTAATCCTAGGAGCTATCAGTTATGGAATTCAGTTGGTGTGTATTGTCACTTACTTGTCGCCTACCTAGTTATTGTCAATATATTGTGATCCAGGTGGTCACTAACTACTAGAAATATGATGACAGTTCCTATAGGATTCAAACCCACTATCACAAGTTCCTTGCAGGGTGTATCATAGTGTCTCAGTTAACCGAACCTTTTACCCAGATGCCAAGTATCATAAAGTTTCATCATATTAGAGCAAGTCACATATTACCGACACTCAGCACCGATGATCATCTCAAAGTGTATATTTCTCTCCTACACATCAGTACAAATATAAAACATTATGGTATTGTAACGTTGTTTTTCATAAGGGAAAGCTATTAAATGTTAATCTTTTTAATATGCCTAAAATTCTCCTGATGATATTCCTGTTTATGCTTACTTATCCGAAAATGAGATAATGAAAATTCACATGCACACAAGAATGTGTGAAGAAGTTACAAGAATGGTGCCCGAGAAATTAATGAGCATCTGCAGGTCGGAGTAGCAACATTTATGACATGGTTTTAGTCACATAAGTAGTTTTAAGAAAATATTTACAGGTCATGTCTAAATGAATAAAGACCCCTACTTCTTGTAATGTTTTTTCGGTGTATTTCTAGACGCATTTGCTTCTTCAGTAAGCTGAAAATGTTGATTCATGAGAACCCACCGTAGCATGTCCTTGTGCCGTGATATTAATTTAATGGGATGATAACAGACACGGTTGTCGTCTTTGTCTCTATGCAAGATTACATCCTCTCAGCCAATAATAAAGTCAATAAAGTTATGACCTCATGGCTGTTGGAGTAAATGGTCAGGTTACAATATTGATTGACACATCGCTGAAGTATCTCATCACAATTTGGATCACAGAAGACTATCATTTATCAGGATCACTTTTATACATCATCAGGCGACAGACAAATGGTGTGGATGCTATCGTTGGGGCAGGACATTTTTAGAAAACATGTGTCATTGTGGCGATCCATTCATGGAAGTTTTCCCCAATCATTTATGACGAAAGTTGAATATGCCTTGAAGTTGTGACATATCGTAACTGAAACACACAGCGTCGTGTACAGTCGGTGTGGGTTTTTTTCTCTCTTCATAAACGCAGGCATGCTAAATGCAATGTTCCCCACTGTGATCTCGACAACGGGTAGCAGCATATCAGGTTTCTTGGCTGTCAGCACTAAGCTGAAGTATAGCTTAAGTAAAGATCGTTTGCTTTCTTCTCCTTTGGCCAGCTGCTAATACATCATGTTGACACGTATGCCTTCCAATAAACACTACCAGACCCATCTTTGTTACATCGATTAGGTAACAGTTTTTGTAACTTCACAACTGTAAATGACAGATGATGAAACTGTCTGCCGTTATCCCCTGAAATTGATCAATAGCATTAGCTAGATGACACCATTGTTATCCATCTACACAGACGAGCTATACTGATGACAGATCCGCTGTTGACTGTTGTCATATTTCTTTGATTTCATTTGAGAACCTGGTTTGGATGTTTTAAGATCGGTTCTTCATCTCAGCTACTTAGTTACACATCAAATTACAGAGTGTTGATGTTACAGATATACTTTGCATGCTTTTGTCTCACGACGTGTAAGCAAGCATGGCTGACTGACAAAACGCGTTTGAATAACAAGACGAGAGAGTTCGCCGTTAGATCAATATTTCGGTTACATCACAAGCTAACGGGTACGTTAAAGCTCTGGATGTCTGTGCTAAACCCCGAGACGATTTCCATCAATATCATGAGCATAGGTTTATGAACTGCGATGATCATGATGCTACAAGGGATTGCAAATATGATGATGAAGTGTTTGTAAAACGGTGAAAGAAAATTGTGCCACTTCAGACAGGCTAGGTGCATATGCAAAGGTTAGTCATGTTTATGTTCAATCAAACACTGAAATGACTTGAGCTACTGGAATAATTCGTGAAATAAACGAATAAAGTTTAGGAATGATGAAGTCACCCCTCGTTCCTTATAGTTACTCGTAATTCCTCGGTACACATCTTAAGTTTGAAACAAAGGCTGTTTCACTGGGCTCTTTAACGTCTCATTCAGGTGCTTACATCAATATAAGAGGATAGGCTACATGATAGGAACTGAACAAGATGGCTTAATGGGAAGTTTCTTGGCCAAATGCCGTTGTTTTGAGTTTCATGTGTAAGGGAACGGACTTGTCAATGTGGATGACTACGCTTTTGGTGCACATATCTTCACCAAATCAGCTATCAACTAATATCAAATCTAACACACAAAAATACAAAAAGGTGTTTATTTTTCTCATTAACATTCAGTATATAATGAAACTGTCTGATAAGACAAAGCAAGTATGTATTTTCAACACAGTGCGACTAATGGAAGCACCGTTTGGGAATCATATATCTGCTATCAACAAAGCTATTTTAAGGTTAGTTTGTACAATTTGTTGCATATGTGGACGAAATTACTCACTGCAGGCAACAGCACAGCGGTTGCTATACAGTATGGTTCAAAATTATTGAGAATAGCTAAAGCATTTCATATTATTAAACGAGAACAAATCAGATAAAATTGAATGTATTGTGAAAGTGAACTGACCTTTTCATGTTGTGTAGGTAACAATTTAATATTTTATCAAGTCTCCTTGAGCTTCACGGCACAGTCTAAGACGGGTAGGCATACTTCCTATCAGAGAGGTTAGTGTCTCGTGAGTTATGCTGTCCCAGTATCGGACCACTTCTCTCTTCATGTCTTCAATTTTTGTCAACCCCTTTTGATTCACACATTCCTTCATCATCCCCCAAATGTTCTCAATGGGATTTAAGTCAGGACTATATGCAGGAAATGGTAATGCAGTCACATTTTTCTCCTGAAACCACTGCTTGGCATGTTTTGCGGTGTGTTTAGGATCATTATCTTGCTGCAAAATCCAGTCATTTCCATAAAACACATGTGCACTTGGAAGGAGAAAATTATCTAATATGTTAGTGTAGCGTTGACTTGTCAGATTTCCCTCAAACACACACAGCGGGGTCGTTCCTAATAAGGGTATCCCTCCCCATAGATGAAACTTTGGGCTGTATTTATGCCGTCGATACAACGGTGCTGACGCAGACTTTGTCCATATTTTCACATTATCGGGATATACCCATATTGAGCTTTCATCAGTAAAAATCACATTTTCCCAGTCAAAGTTTTCATGTGCCAAACACCACTCAACACGCCTGTCTTTATGTTCTTGTTTCATGAGAGGAGAAGGAATTCCAGTCTTTTTCTCCCATCCAAGATCAATCAAATTTCTTCTAACTGTAGATTTTGATACAACTGTTGATCCCCTTTCTATGATTTCATACCTGATGTTGGAGATGCTTGCCCTTTGCTTTTTAGACGCTAAAATTCCCAGCCGGACGCGATCTGAGAAGTCCAATTTTCTGGGTCTCCCTGCTCCTTTCTGGTGCCCAAAAACCTTTCCCTCTTTAAAATTCTTCCTAATCCTATACACAGTATAAAGAGGAGTTCCTGTTCTCTCTGCCAGTGTATTTACATCATCAATTCCTTGATTACACAACTCAAAAATCAACCTTCTTTTATCTTCAGCAGACATTCTGGACAGTGCTGAGGAAAATGACGTCTGCTACAAATTCAGGGGAGGTAACTCTAATTGTACTATACTCAGTAGGCCAAGATGAGTTACCTCCCTTATACCATAACTTAGTTTTAAGTATCAGTGAATCAGTTGAGGTGTTAGGATAGCTCAAAGTAAGAAGAAAAATTCTCAATAATTATGAACCAGACTATATATTTCATTAATATAATTGTTACGACAATCACAACACTAAGGTTGTAGCACTTCCCAGAGGCAGTTCAAAACCTACAAAAGTTCCACTGAATGGAACTTCTTTGCCCTGAAAAATAAACATCAGTACATTTGGACACCTCCAGCAGCTTTCAGCATGGAAAGACAAGGCGATGCCATTCAAAACGTTCTACCATGCACCATTCTACCGTGATGTATCTGGACCTCTGCAGGCACCACTAAAAATTTAATCAGGGAGAAATATCCCTGACACAAACAAACTGAAACACTGACATTTTACATCAGCGGCATCTTTCAAGAATTCAAGTATAGGGACAGCTTTGGGAAGCTTTCTGGTTCATTTACCACCTGCCTGCTCTTACGGGAGACAATGTGTGTCAAATTAAAATGCAGATTCCTTTCCAAGAGGATGACAGATTGGCAGACATGTCTAGCCCAAATATGATGCTAGATGATTCTCGATCACAATGTGTCAAAAATGTCGCGGTTCTTACAGTTAAGCATTTCCCATTACTTACAAAAAACAGTACGTGTATCTAGGAATGAATGAGTCGAGCCTTAAGTCACTTTAGCTCGTGCCTTCAATAATCACTGCTCGTAAGCTGGATGGAAACTGAAATCCCAAGCGACGCAGATCGTAAACGTTCATCACCTTGATGGAACCACCCATTGTGAATATGGCCCGAAGGAACCAAATATCATAATCAGTTAAGACAGATAATCGGACCTGTTATCACCGAACACTGACACTGGTACAGGAAGGTATTGTGATTAGCGATGTTTTAGCCACGTGTTGATGGTTCACCCATGCTGCATACATTATAAATATGAGCGAGGACATTGCCACTCCAGTTGCGTGAACATGAATATACTGAGACAGAGTTACTCAGCGTCCACACAAAAAAAATATTTTTCAAGGTAAACAAACCCATTTAGTTGCCACAGGAACAGTACCATCGCATGTTATTTCATCTTCGGGAAATGAATCAAATTTAGAATTCATCAAATTGGCAAATCAAATGTTTAGATAGCACGTAAGGGAGACGCCACATTTACTTAATATATTCACATTGCGTTAGGCGCATGGTATGTCTAAGCTCTCAGGGTGATTGTATTACTCTTACAGCACTGGCTATTGTGAGGCAAGTCACGCAGTTAGCTTGGGCTACATGAGTGGTAGACTAGGCTTCATCGTATTTGAAACAGCAGGTCCACTGGAACCTAGCGGCGATATTTATATGCGACCCATTGGAATATTGTTTTCATATTGAGGCTGTTATTGTCATATATATTTTTGGGAAACATTTTACAAAACTATTACCTTAAAAGACATCACATAAAGACATACTGATGCTGTTACTGTCATTACTGTAATACATACATGTTTTCTGGGGTTTTTTGGGGTTTTTTTACTGGAAACATTTTTTTTTAAATTATTACCTTAAAGGACACGACATTATCAGAGGCAAGGGGTTAATATGAATTGAGAATTAAACACAATTATAACCGCGTCTCATCGGAATTATGCTAACAAGTCTGTATTGCATGTGAGATTTGCACAAATAATATTTATATACAATATATAAATACACATGCAACGTCATCGAAGAGGTTTAGAAGACGTGTTTTCTGATATTTGGACATTCATGCGCAGTTTATTTGGAGAAGCAGATCGATAAGTCACAAAGAAATTTTTTATCCAGTTGTAAAAAGTAATGGAAACATGCAATAAGTGAAAATAGGCAAATCGAAATTATCTTTAATTGACACGTCATCTTTTGATAGCCTCCATATGAGCCATTTCAGCCTTTTGCAAAATCTGAAAAACAAACATTGCGTATGAGTCATTTGTTATCTTCATTGAAATAGAGTGCTCAGCTCTACCGTTGTAACATTTCAAAGCTGTTCAACTATAGCTCAACTTAAAGGAAACGTTTAGGTAACAGTTCCACGTATAAACTGCAGATTGTCTCTTATTTTCTGTCACGATACTGAGAGTGATGGCTAAAACTGGAAATTTAGCGTCACAAAAGAACTACGGAAAGATCTTGGAACCTTTGAAGTAAATGGTAAACAATTACTAACTAATTAATAAATAATTCAGAACCATAGAACGTAATTACAGTATTAGCATCAATTCATTTAGTAGATGAAGGAGAATTTGGTGTCTAAGACGCGTCTCTGTTTGGTGCAAAGAGATTATCATTCCTCAAGGCGTCAAAGGTATATTTTGAAATCAAGGAGCGAAAAATCATCAAACAACAATAGATGTGATCATATCCTCTCATCGGATTTCCTCATGAGGGGTTCTCTTGGTTCTTATGTTTTAATGCTTTGAACTTAGCTTCCCACCGCATTAAGCAGTGCTCCAAGTATATCAGGACAGGGAAGACTATACATGGGCTTCACCTATTGTAATAATGTGGACGTGAAAGCTTTAAATAACCAGTAGGCTACTTCACCACATTTTGACAAAGAATCCAAATACGTCGTCAGTTATGTGTACAATAATACCTGAATGTTTCCCAATATTGGACGCCGTGCATATGAATTCCTAAATCATTAGGAACAAACTGAATCAGTATGCAAGTGAAGTCTGCCTGAAAAGAATTCGTGAAGGCATGTTATGAATCAGCTTTACATTTCATAAAATATTGTGTTTCATACGCGTATGTTTCTATGTTCTTTGCATGATTTTTGACATATCCAGAGACAAACAGCTGGTAGCTTGGCAACGTTTGACCACATGCTAACGAAACTGACGGACGTAACTGTTCGAAATTTCTGATTATTTTAGAAAGTTTTTCCCACTGCTGTACTGTAAGCTGAAATGTGCCTGCAATATGTTTCTGTATTTTGTAATTACTGGATGTCGTGTGGATAGAATTCCATGCTGCACTCAAGGGAGATGTTTCCTTTACGTGCTTCCCTTTCCTTACATGTACATTTACGGATATTGTGGAGTTTACGATAGGATACATTCTGTCAGGTTGTACGGGATCATCCAGTTAACAAACCATTTAAGAGAAACGCTAATCTTGGTTTGAGAACTTAATGTTTTCAAGAATGTCGATGTTGCATGCGTCTACAACCTAAACATATTACGCTCTGCTACCTTGACAAGCATACAAACTAGTGTATAGGAGGTCTTTAGAGTCTGGAATAGTTGTGGAATAGTTTACGGTATATGCCAGGAATATAGTGTTTAATGATCATGCACTGAAAGAGTTTAGAAAAAATGCATGCTGCCAACTGCCGTTCGTTTCGGCACATTTACATTCATTGTCGGCCCGGTATTATTAAGATGAGTTGTAACGATTTTCCGCGTCATCCTTGCAGAACAGGACAGGTGTTTCTTCAGCTTAGCATCTTCAGTAGTGTTGTCTAATGTAAGCAATTGATGCTACACAGAACATGTTGATGACCTATTGTGTTTTTTCCAGTATTACTATAATCATGTTGATGTGGTACGATGTTTTGCACACAGAAGACATCCCATTGATTACAATTATGTAAAACACTACACTAACACCGTTGGATGCTGATGTTAATCACGTTTCAATACTGTTGGTCACACTGATAAAATTAGCAGCACTCGTCACGTGTCTACTTATGAAAGCATGTGTCAAGAGCGATTGGATTAATGTATTAAATACAAGGCACGTAACTATCAATTACCGTCAGTCAAATTTAAAAAAAATAATAATACGTGTCAGCGGCAACATTTGTTCATTTTTTTCAAATCCCTCCTTAATCTTCAAGCATCATATATAGATCAACAGTCGTTACAAGATACACAAAGTCAAGGACAGAGAATAACAAGTCTTGATTATCGGACGGTAAAGGGTTTACGGGACTGAAAGTTCGTGACAATTACATGATCAGATCATTCAAAGTCAGTGATGACCCAAGGTGTTTAGGATGAACGACATGATAGGCATGTCATGCCCTACAGGCACCACTTCTGCAGAAAGGATTCGTTCGGTCTTGTGTTGTTTAGTACCAGGAAACTCAACCGCACATGTATCCTTCAAGGACAGTTGTTACACGGTCATTTAATTATTGTAGCTGAGTTTCACATAACTCGACCTGATACATTAACACCATGCCCAGTGTTGATCACATGCAATTAAAGCCAATGATTTCAGACAACAACATCATCAGCGCTAGTGCTTCAGAACACAACAATTTCGAGAGAGAAATACCTAATTCGGTTTTAGATAACAACGTAATATTGTACTTGTGTTGTACAATATTCACTTCAGTAGTGCAATGATTAGGCGTGTCTATCTTTTTCCTTCATCTAATCTGACAGTCACGCGAAAAGTTGCTAATGAAGAGTGTCCAGACATAACCTTTGGAGACTAATGGTGAGCACCGTCTCAGTCTCTACACCGCCTGAAAAATTTATTAATTTTGTTTTTTTTTATATTGCTTGTTAGCTGCACTAACACTAAATATATTTTATAGCAAGATTTATGATTTAACACATTAGTCACTCCAAACCTCCAGCTTCCATTCCTTAATTTTACAGAGAGTCGAACGTAGAAGGTATGTATTACCTGATGGTTGTCGAATGAGATCTAATATTGATGGGGTGGTCAATGCACCGATTTTGTGACGTGCGATGAATGTGGGACTGCATACCCTGTTGTCTATGCCGGCATTGATCGTTGAGAATGATTGACTTAGTCACAATCCGTCACAATGGTCATAGCAATCCTGGATATATTGTTGGGGTCATATGAATTGATCTCCCCAATGATTCATGAACTATCAGAGCGGGGATACATTTGATCTTGGCTCTGCGTGTGTCTGTGACCTGCATCACAGGCATGGCAAGAAACAGTCCGCTTTGTACAATGGACCCTTCTTTACCTGAGATTTCTTATAAACATGACCTCACAAGAGATATTGCTTGGATTAGATCAACTGAACACTGTCATGATATAGAAGAGCAGACGTGCACTTCACTTGGCTCTGCGTGTGTTTGTCACATGCGTCGAGTCATTTTAGCTGAGATGTCACAAAAACATAGACTGGGTTTATAAATCTCACTTATAAAATAACAGACTTCACATTGTCGGTCATGGAAATGTTATGCCCAAGACATTAACTCGGTTAATAATGGCAAAACAAAACAAAAATCGCACATCCACACACTTCACGCACGCACACAAACGCGAACATACATACACACACGCGTGATATCATTGACATTGTTTCTTTTCTGACAAGTCGAAAACATGAGGTATGCCCAAGTGGTATTTATGTCCCTTTTCTCAGATGATGCATGGTGCTGACAGATGGATTCCTCAGTTGCCGTTGTGGTTTTATATGTGGCATGATTTCATAATCAAGACATTATTTGTTCCCCTAACAACGAATGTAGAGAAGCTTCTAGTGAATAGGTACTGATTACTGGTAACAAAGAAGTCGGATGAACTACAAAGGCTTCCTGCTGGGCGGATAGAATTCGGATGACCACAGCCTGAGACAGATTGGGTTAATTCCAGCAGTTTACTCTGGTGCAGTCTGTGGATTCTTCAGATTTCAACTCATTAAATCTATTCAACATTCTCCCTTTTTGGCACATAGATTAAGTAATGGATTTCAGACCATTTCGTTTCCGGAACCGTTCAAAATCATAAAAGTAGGACGTAATATATGAATACATTTACATAGCAAAACTTTTTCATCAATTTTAATATGAGAAACAGCAGGATAGCTCACTTCTCATTAAGCTGCCATATCTGAATGGGTTTGTCTGTCAGTTGAATCAAAACTGTTAACTAAGTCTTAAAATATTTTTCCCTCAATAAACACACTAAAATGAAACACACATAAAGTACGATTTGTCTTAAGGAAGTAGTAGATTATTAGGAGCATTACGGTAGCTTGATGTTAAATCAGCTTGAATCCAGCAATATTGATTTAGTGTAAATTTGTTGTTTAAGTCTCTTTGTTTATTAACCTTCACAAACAAGATATCACAATGTTAGCCGATAACAAACAATAGGTTTAACGACTTAAAAGAAAGAAACGTTACAAATTATCTTTGTTACATTTTGCCGATCTTGCATCCCTGGCAGCTTTAACTGGTTCAGCATGACGATTACGACGGTAATAACGAATATTTTGTGTCTCATTCATGAAATCGAAGGAAATTCGCTCAAGCTCTTCAAAACCTCAAATGTGTTTTGAAAGCTATGACCATAATGTTGTTGATTTTAACAAACATTTCCATTAATAACTCAGTGCTTATGCCCTTGTACAGTGACACAGAAGACAGTTGCGGCAGTAATCACCACATTAGATCAGATTTATGATTTATAAGGCACTGTTCCATGTTTATATTTCCTCGGAAATCCTAGTGTTATCAATTATGCAATTCATTTCGTTGGGATTGTCAGTTTTCAAATATTTAAAGATTGAAGGGGTGAAGAATGTCAAAAACGTCGACAACCAAGTAACTGCCAGACGAAATAATGTGTGATCCAGTGGGCATTAACAACTACAACCAGGATGGCAGTTAATATGGGATTGAAAGTCACAAATTTCGTGCAGGACGAATATTGCAAGACATACAGGAGAAGTTTGCAGTTTTACTCCAGATGTATTCCAAGTATCACATGATTAATCTTTTTAGAGTAAGTCGCATATTATCGACAGTCAGTATCGCTGACCGTCTCCGAGTATATATGTCTCTCCTGCGTATCAGTATAAATATAAAACACCACAGATGGCATTGTTGTTCATAACCAAGATGGATTAAATGTTCATCATCGTATATCTAAAGCTATTCTGATTCATGTTTCTGCTCGACCCGTGAAGGTCCCGGGTGGAATAGGCCTTAAGCAGGTCATGCTTGCCATGAAAGGCGACTGTTTGTCGTAAGAGGCGACTAACGGGATCGGGTGGACAGGTTCGCTAAGTCCCAGTTATGATGAGCAATGCTGATGTTGTTGATCACTAGATTGTCTGTTCCAGACTCGATAATTTATAGACCGCCGCCATATAGTTGGAACATTGCTCACATGCACGAAAATGATATAAACACTATTACTGGGACATGCTGAGAGGTTATTAGAACGGTGTTCCAAAAATTGATGGGCATCTGCAGGCAGTCGTAGCAACAGTCAGACACGGCTATGCTTATAAGTTGTCACTTGAGTAGTCGAAACAAAATACTTACAGTTCATGTCTTAAAGAATAAAGACCCTTGCTTATCATAATGTTGGTTTCTTCCGTGTATTTCCCGAAGCACTGGCTTCTTCGGTCAACTGAATGCGTTGATTCATAACAAAAGCACTGAAGATTGCCCTTGTGTCGTATAACTAATTTGACGGGATGGTAACTGACACAGTTGTCTTCTTTGTCTCTGTGTAAGATTACACGCTCTCAGTCAATAATAAAATCAATGAAGTTATGATCACAGTGTTGTTGGAGTAAATGCGGTGTCAGGTTACAAGGTTGATTGATATATTGCTTGGGTATCTCATCACAATTTGGTTCACAGGACACTGTAGTATGTCAGGAGCACTTTTATGCATCAACAGACAACAAGCAACTGTGTGGGTGTTACCGGTGGGGCATGACTTTTTGAGAAACTCTGGTGTCATTAATGGGACTTCGTGATCCATTCATGCACTTTTGTCCCGATCATTCCATGCCAAGAATGGAACATGCCTTCAACGTTTGACACATTATTCATAGTTTAAATACATATATATTGTCGTATACAAACGGTTTGGGTTTACCTCTTTCATAAATACTGCCAAAATATGTTCTCCTCTGTGATGTTACAGGAATATTGTTAAATGGCCGTAAACTCACACTTACTTCTTCACAGGCGTATTAAACCTTCCATTAACGTACGCATTTGACACATCACAACTCTTTTTGTTTTGTTTTTTCTCAGAGCATATCACAGATGACGTAATCGTTGAGATACAAAATCACACTTTTGTTGAACATTGGACAAATAAACTTAATGTAAATAAAGTCTCCAGGCACTTTCATAAAGTATTTTTTTGTGTGTGTAAGCCAGTATGTACAATCAAACGTATGCTTGAAGCTCACTGAAAGGCTATAACTTGTTTCGAAACGGTTTGATGTAAGCTAAATTATTGGTGATTATATTTGACTTTGGTAAGCCACAAGAAACACATGCCAATAACATGAGGTGTATTTACTATCAATGGCAAACTGTCCATGACATTTGATCTCGACAACGTCTTGCAGTATATCAGGCTATCTATGCTGTCAGCACTAAGCTGAAGTAAATCCATCCTAATCAAAAAGGTCGCTAAGATTGTTTACTTTCCTCTCCTTTGAGGAGCTACTAATACATCATGTTGACATGTATGCCTTCCAGTAAACACTAACAGACCCATCTGCATTACATCAATTAAGCAACAGTTTTTGTAACCTCATGACTGTATAAGACATTTGATGAAACTCTCTGCCCAAATCACCTGGAACTGATCAATAGCATTAGCAAGGTGACACCATTGTTATCCATCTACACAGACAAGCTATAGTGATGACAGATCGCCTTCGATATCAGCCCACCCTGTGCTTTATCACTGTTGACCTACAGCCAACTTTGCGCTGCAGACTCATTTTTCTTTTACTTCCTTTGAGAACCTGTTGTTTTGGATGAATTACGATCGGTTCTTCACATTAGCTGCTTAGTTGTACGATCCATGGACGAACCTATGATACTTGCCAACTGATCATCTCAAAGATAAAAGTACATCGTATTTTAGAGTGGCATGTGTGTCACAAAGACATCTTGCATGTTTTTGTCACGTTGTGTAAGCAAACACGACTGACTGACAAGATGCATTTAAATAACGAGACGAGAGGGAGAGCTGTTAGGTCAATATTTCAGTTATAACGTTCCTTACGCTAGGAGGTAAATTAAACCTGTCCATATCTGTTCTAAACAGATACATCAGCAATATCCTGAGTATGCATGTATTAATCACTATAGAATTACGATGATAAGAGCGTGAATTGTGCCAGCAAAGGCACACTTCATACACTAGCAAAGGTGAGCAAATTTGAAACAAGTGAGGCGGTTTCTGGTCGAGGTATACTCAGTATAAGATGACTGGTTGCTTGATTGGAACTGAACGAGATGAGATCCGGAGGCTTAATGGTAAGCCTCTTGGCCAAATTCCGTTGCTTTGAGTTGTTTCACATAATGGGGAACAGACCTGTCAGTGTGGATGACTGCACGTTTCGTGCAAATATCTCTATGCAACAAATATCCAATGTAACACACAAAAAAGTATGTTCTCAGTAACGTGGGTAAGATGTGGCAAAACTGTAAGATGTGGCAAAACTGTAAGATTTGGTGAAACTGTAAGATGTGGCAAAACTGTAAGATGTGGTGAACCTGAGAAGACAAAGGATGAACAGCACAGCGAGTGTGTGTGTGTGTGTGTGTGTGTGTTTGTGTGTCTATCTGTCTGTGTTTGTGTGTCTGTCTGTGTGTCTGTCTGTCTGTCTGTTTGTGTCTGTCTGTCTGTGTGTGTTTGTGGCCAAGTCATGTTTTGGTCATTCTTAGTTTCATAGTTGATAAACTTCAACCTTTGTATATATATAGTTATTGTATACTTCATAGATGTCTGTCTGTAAGTTTACAAATAACATATAACAAACCCTCTCAGTTAAATAGATCCCTGCACTTATGCAATTACTCATTTAGCAACAGCCACTCTACTGGGTCAGGCCAGGTTCTGACCCATGCACTTACACTCTACACATGCTTCTTTTGTCCTTCTCCCTTAGTTTCCATGGACAATTTGCCACCTATTGTCTTCTTAGTTTCAAAGGTTTCTGTTACACATGACTTGTTGACAGCCACATAGATCACATAGTCACAAAGATCTTTCTCGGGGTTGAGATCACTACATTTTCATGGAATATTTCTGGGGTGAAATACCATAGTCGGGTTAGTACATTTATTGTATATGTATTTATGGTATTGTATACAGTGTATTTCTTAGAGAAATGTTATATTAATGTTGCGGTGGTGTCTAACTAGTGTATCTAATGTTCTCTAGCCATCAGTACAGTTGGATGGATGTGTTATTTAGTGTAATTTATCTAAATTATATCATTAAATATCAATTAGCTATTTACATTAAACATGGCACATGCAGTTGGTAACTACTAGTCTAAACCTAATTAGACTAAATTATAACTTAGCGGATGACGTGAATGTATAATCGTGTGAATATGGCATGAAATAGTGAGGGTTACCACCTCACACTTTTTACAAAGAATTCGAAGACGTCGTCAGTTATGTGTAGAATAATACCTGAGTGTTTCTCACCACTGGACACCGTGCATATGGATTCTTAAGTCATTAGAGGCAAACATGTCTGAATCAGTATGCAAGTAAAGTCTTTCTGACAAGCCCTAGAGCCATGTTAGGAATCAGAGCTTTACATTTCACTTTAATAGTTTGTATTATGTGTGTACTTTCCTGCATGGTCTATACAAGAATGCGTTTCTTTGCCAGCTTGTATCACCTGCACAGTGACGAACACCTGGTATCATTCCGACTTGTTATCAATTGCTTACGAAATAGTCGGAAGAAGCTTTTCAAAGAAATTTCTCATTATTGTGGAAAATTATTTCCCACCTAACATGCTATATACTGAAATGGCCATCTGTAATTTGTAATGAATGGATATCATATGAAGAGAAGTCAATGCAGCAAGTCAAGTGAGATGCCTATCCTAACTTGGAATAACGAGTCTCGACTATCCTACGGTACATATTCTACGGGGCTGAAAATCAGTGATAGCCCAAGGTGTTCGCGACAAACGACATGATGAGCATGTTATGCCCTACAGGCACCACTTCTGCAGCAAGGATTCTTTCGGTCTTTTATTGTTTAGGACCAGGATACTTGGCCGCACATATATGCTAAAGAAAACGAGTAGACATAGCTGTTACACAGTTGTTGAATTACTGCAATAGAATTCCACATAACCCCAAACTCAACCTAACACATTACAACCGTACACTGTTGATCAAAATATGCAATTGAAGCCAACGATCGCAGACAGCGACTTCGTAAACGCTTGTGCTTCCAAATATAACAGTTTCGAGAAAGAAATGCTAAATTCGATGGTAAGCATCAACGTAATACTGTATTTGTACTATGAAATATCCACTTCAATCGTGCAATCATTGTCTATCTCTAAAGGTTTTATTGCAATTCTTGTCACTATTTGACCCACGTCTAGAGTGAGACATTGGCATTTTACAGCGTGATGTATGGTCGTCTTCAGACATCTCTCCTCTAATTTGAACGTCACACGAGAAGCTGCTAATGAAGAGTGTCCATAACCTTTGGAGACTAATGGTGTGTACCAAGTTGGCTGAACCGTCTCAGTGGCTACATTGTCATTTATTCAAGAGTAATCGAGGTGCACGTTCTGTATGACTTGGTAGAAAAAAAGCCGCACTGGTTCTAAATACAGTTCATAGGAGGAACCTCCAGCTACCATTCCTTCATGTAACTGAGAGTGGTGAAACAGGGGAGGTAACTATTACCTGATGTTTGTCGAATGGGTTCTAATATTGATGGGGTCGTCGATACACCGATTGTGTCCCTTGATGTAAATGAAGGACTGCATACCGTATTGTACATGTCGGCATTGGTCGTTGAGAATGGCTGGGTTACTCACAATCCGTCACGATGATCCTGGCCATGCTTGGGTCAGATTAACCCATCTCTGACACATGTCATATCGTAGGAGAAGTACACATGGCTTGGTTGTGCATGTGTTTGTAGTCTGTATTACAGGTCTAGCAGGAAACAGTCGGAATCGTATAATCGACTCTTCTTTACCTAAGATGTCCTATAACGATGGCCCCACGGGACATATTGCTTGGGTCGGAGCAACTTATATCTGATATGGAAGAGGAGGCGTACATTTGACTTGCTTCTGCGCGTGTTTGTGGCGTGCGCCAACATTGCCCGCTTACTACAAGGCGGGGGGAGGGGAGACGGGGGGTTCGGCAAAGTCTGACCTGAACATGGAATATCTGGGTATATATTTGCCACTTATAACATAACAGATTTCCCATTGTCGATCGTGGAAACATTAGTAGCGCTGACACAGGTAATACAGTCTTGAACATATGCTGAAACAAATTCCAGGGGGAATGAGATGCTAAATAGAGGTTTTATGATTGGTATAGATTGTGTATAATCAATGCGAACACCAGGTGTTCGAAGTAGGAGTATTGAAATTAATTGTGGACTAACAAATACGTTCTGAGTGTGGTATCTGTAAAATGTTAAGCTCAAGACATAAAAAGAGTATCAATGGTAGGATAATACAACACACACACACACACACACACACATTACGCACGCACATACACACGCACACACGTGAAATGTGAAGATAAAAGATGGCATTGGTCATGTTTCTGGTAGTGCATTGCCTCTTCCAAAGGAAAAAATGCTTCGAGAATCCTGAAACACAAAAGTACTTATCAAACGAGTTCTTTTCGCTTTGAGCAGACGCGTAATATTCTTTAGGATGTCTAACATGAAAAATAGCAGATGACAAATTGTTGTGCTTTTGGGGATACTGAATGGTGAGGATTATTGGCAAACAGTTTTTGATCTCGTATGAGGAAAGGAAGGCACATGCGCAATTTACGATCGGAAGAAGCAGATGCTCCCTGTGCGTCTTGAATCATTCATAGTGTGATATTTACAAGACACTCAAAAAGCCTTGATGAGAGAGGTAACTATTCTGATGAATACATTTGTCATTATCCAGACGCGTGTTATGTTGACCAAGTATAGTGATGGATGGATGCTACAGGAACACTTTTCGTGTCTGCTGACATGGATGGTAACATGCCCCTTATATTACCTTGTATTGACACATTTGTAATATAAGAAGAGTGTTCTGTATGTACCAGGCTTTTTCAGCAAATACGTCCCATCCATTACTTTTGTTTTGTTCAGAATATCATTGTCCATTGCTGCTTGCTCCGTATATATGGTAATGATGACGATGATGGTTGTGATGTACCACGCTACCCATGAGGTACTTGAATGCTGTCAGCCTTGTTGCACCTTTGCAGGTAGAGCTGTAACTTTGGTAACGTCGATTTGTGATTTTTTTTCTGTCGTTAATTTTGGATGGTGTTGTACGTGGATTCTGCTGATGTCAACATTACACGCTCATTAAACGTATTCAACATTCTCCCTTTGGGGCATAGATATTAAGTAATGGATAATGTACCCATTTCTTTTCCAGAACCGTTCAAAATCATCAAAATCATGAAAGTGAGAATACTACATGAATAAATTCCCATTTACATTGCAAAACGTTTATGAATTTTAATATAACGCAATGTATGATGTAACGAAACATTTCTCATTAGCTGCCATGTCAGAATGGGTTTGTCTGGCAACTAAACCAAACCTTACTATAATTTTCCCTTAATAAAAACACTAAAATGGAACGCATAAAGTCCGTTTTGGCTTACGGCAGCAGTAGATTCTGCAAGTTATTCGGGTAGCGTGGTGTTAAATCAGCTTGAATCCAGCAATATTGATTTAGTGTAAATTTGTTGCTTAAGGCTCTTTGGTCATGTAACCTTCAAAAGTATGACAACACAATGTAGGTGGATGACACAAAATCGGTTTCATTACTTAAAATAACCTTCACAGATGATCTTTGTTATATTTCCAGATCTTGCATCCCTGGCAGTGTTCATTGGATCAATATGATGAATACGTTGCTAATCACGAATATTTGTTTTATTCATGAAATCGAAGGAGATTCTTTCAAGCTCTCTGAAGCCTCAAATGTGTTTTGAAAGCTATGGTCATAACTTTGTTGATTTTAACACACACTTCCATTAATAACCCAGTGCTGATGGTCTTGCACAGTGACAGTTGCGGCAGTAATCATTGCATTAAATCAGATTTATGATTTATAAGTCACTGTTTCGTTTTATATTTTCCTCAGAAATCCTAGAAACTATCATTTATACGATTAATGTCGTTTGGATTGTCAGTTTTCAAATATTCAAAGAATGAAACGGGGTGAAGAATGTTATTCTTTACCTAAACATCGGCTACCAAGTAACTGCCAGACGGTGTTATTATGTGATCCAGTGAACACTAACAACTAGAACCATGATGACAGTTAATACGAGATTCAAGTTTCTTGCAGGCGAATTATGGTGCCTTAGTTACCCTGACCTCTTCTTACTCCGGTTATGTGTAGCAAGTATCATGCAATGTATCTTATTACAGTAAGTCACATATTATTGACACCTGACCATCTCGGATTTAGTATTACTCTCCTAAGTATCAGTATTAATAAGAGATATCATAAGCAATAGCATTGTTCCTCGTAAGGGAAAAGTTGGATTGCATGTTAACCTATATATGCCTAAAATTCCCCTGTTGTGATTCTTGCCACTTGCAACATCACTTATATTGACAACAACATTACAGTGACATTTCACATTCACGCAAACAACGATGTTCGGCAAATTAATGGGTGTGTGCTGATTACAGTGGCAGCATTCAGACACGGTTTTACGGGGTTTTTTAATACGTGCATAGTGTCGTATACAATCAGTATGGGTTTCGTCTCCATAAATGGGCAAGCGGAAATTCATTTACACTGTCCCCCACTATGATCTTGTTGGAATATTGATAAATGGTCGCAAGATCACACACACTCCTCTACAGATATAATAGTCCTTCCATTGACGTAAGTGGTTGACACCTATCAACTTTTTTCTGTCTGAGCATCTCTCAGTTGATGAAATCGTTCACATGGAAAATCACACCTTTTTGCACATTGCCACAAAGTATAAACTTTATGTAATAACCATCTCCAGATATATTTATGCACTTTCATAAAGTGTCCTTTGTGCAAGCCAGTATGTACAATCTAAAGTATGCTTGAGTTCACTCAAAGGCTTTAAGTTGTTTCGAAAAGGTTTGATGTAAGCTAAAATAATGGTGATTATATTTGACTTTGGTAGGTCACAATACACACGTGCCAATATTTATTTACCAATGTGTATTTACTATCAATGGCAAACTGTCCATGACATTTGATCTCGACAGCCTCTTGCAGTATATCAGGCTATCTATGCTGTCAGCACTAAGCTGAAGTAAATCCATCCTAATCAAAAAGGTCGCTAAGATTGTTTACTTTCCTCTCCTTTGAGGAGCTGCTAATACATCATGTTGACATGTATGCCTTCCAGTAAACACTAACAGACCCATCTGCATTACATCAATTAGGTAACAGTTTTTGTAACCTCATGACTGTATAAGACATTTGATGAAACTCTCTGCCCAAATCACCTGGAACTGATCAATAGCATTAGCCAGATGACACCATTGTTATCCATCTACACAGACAAGCTATAGTGATGACAGATCGCCTTCAGTATCACCTCACCCTGTGCTTTATCACTGTTGACCTACAGCCAACTTTGCGCTGCAGACTCATGTTTCTTTTAGTTCCGTTGAGAACCTGTTGTTGTAGACGTATTAAGATCGGTTCTTCACATTAGCTGCTTAGTTGTACAATCCATGGACGAATCTATGATACTTGCCAACTGATCATTGCAAAAATAAAAGTACATCGTATTACAGAGCGGCATGTGTTGATGTCACAGAGACGTCTTGCATGTTTTTGTCACGTTGTCCAAGCAACCACGACTGACTGATAAGACGCATTCGACTGACACGACGAGAGAGCTAGAGCTGTTAGATCAATATTTCAGTTACATCACGTACACCTGGAGGTAAATCATACATTTGATGTCTGTTCTAGACGATTCCAGTAATATCATGACCATGGTTTTATCACTAGGTGTAGAATTATGATGATGACAAGTGTTCGTAAAATAAAGAGCGTAAATTGTTCCGCGTCAGGCATGCTAGGTGCATATGCAGAGGGTAGTCATTTAGTATGTGCAATGCAACACTGAAATGGCTGGAGCTACATGCATATTTCCGGATAGAAGGGGAGAAGTCTTGTATAGGAATGTAGAATGCCATACCCCTTTTCTTAAAATCACTCTCGATTCTTAGTACAGATCTTAAGTTTGAAACAAATGAGGCGGTTTCAATGGACTCTTATTTTTAGTTAAGTGCTCAGTTCAGTATAGAAGAACTGGCCTCTTCGTAGGAGCTGAAGGAGATCAGATCCCGAGGCTTAATGATGAGTTTCTTGATCAAATTTCATAATTTTATTGCTTTGAGTTACATGTACGTTTGATGTGTGTAATGATATACAAGCATAAGAAGGGGAATTGACTTGGTATCAGTGTGGATGGCCAGACTTTGGTGTAAATATCTTCACACATTATCATCAAATCAAACACGCAAACTGTATTTTCCCAGTAATGTTTAAGATGTGGTGAAACTGTCTGACTAAACAAAGGATCAAGAGCACAGCGAGTGTGTATTTTCAAAAAGGTGCGATTAAGGGAGAAGAGTTTGCGCAGCATGGCGTCACGATTTGTCCTTTGAGAATCATATATCTGCTATATGCAAAGCTATTTTACGATTAGTTTGTACAAGTTGTTGCATATGTGGTATAAAACACTCACTGCAGGCAACAGGACAACGGTTGTCCTATATTTCTGTAATAAAGATGTTACGACAATCACAACACTAAGGTCGATTCCAAAAGGTCCTCAGTATATAAAACATCAATACATTTGGCCTCCAGCCGCGTTCAGCATCGAAGGTCACGACCAAAGGGCTCTATTATGCGCCTGCATCTCTGCAGACGCCGCTAGAATACATTTAATCAAAGAGCGATATCCTTGACAAAAAGAATTGATGGCAATTGAGTCCTGACACATTATATCAGCCACTCCTTCAAGAATTCAAATATAGGAACGGTTTTGAGAACAATACTCTTTATTATAAAATCTTGGCTCATTTACCACCCTCCTGTTCTTACAGGATACAATGCGTAGCCAGTTAAAATGTAGATTCGCTCCCAAGAGGATGACGGATTGGCATACGTGTCTAGCCAAATTTTGAAGCTCTGGCATGAGACAGGCATCTGTGTAGAGTAAATACACTTATTGGTGAGAATACCGTTTCGATTTATATGTAACACGCTAGACGAAACTCTATTACAAAGCATAAAGATATCAGGGGGTTCTTGCATTTAACATTGCCCAATTTTTATATAAAAACTGTACGTACATCTAGGAATCAAGTTAGGTTTTGTACCCTGTCTTCAATAATCACTCGTCAGCTGGATGTAGAAGGCATTCTCAATCGCCGAAGATCGTTCACCACCTCGGTGGAACCAGCCGGTATGGGTATGGTTCTTAAGAGCCAAATATCATAATCATTTAAGGCTGATAGTCGGACTTGTAATTATCGGATCCTGACACAGCTACAGGGCGGTAAATTCTGAGCCTCAGTCAGATGTATTGCCCATGCCTCATACATTATACATGCGTGTATGGAAGATGGCATCAAACTGATGCTCGGACAGAGGTACTAAGCGTCCACAAAAAGTATGTTGTGTTGTCCTAGGTATACAAACCCATTTAGTTGCCTAAAGAACAGATGTCATTGCATCCTATTTTATCTTCAGGAAATCAATGAAATTTAGAATTCATCAAATGAGCGAATCCAATGTTTATATAATGCGTAAGACGTTTACTGAGTATCTGCACATTGTGCTAATGGCACGACATGACTAAGATTTCTAGGTATTGATGTTGCTCTCACAGCACCGGCTGTGGTACGCCGGGCTATAGTTATAGAATGGGCGTCATCATATCTGTAACAGCATGTTTACTGGAACCTAGCAGCCATGTTTCATGCAATCCGCTGGGATATGTTTTCATATTGACGCTGTTCTTGTTTCAGTTCCTTCCAAACGTTTGATATTACCTTGAAGATCATGTTGTTATAGGAGCTATGAAGGTGTCTACAAAGTCTTTGCTATTAGTGTAAGCGTCAATAATCCACCAAAACAGATACACGTGCATCGTTATAGTAGAGGTGTGGGGGAAGTGTTTGTCTGACGCTTAAACATGAGCAAGTATTTGATCCATGCTAATTTTAACTGAAGAATGCAAACAGCGACAGAGGCTAATTAACTATCCAGATAGGAAAGTACGGGAACATATATCAGCATGAAACGGAATTTTGTTTTGTCATTGATTCATCTCATTTGAATATACTCCATATGTCCATTTTCACAGTTTTGCTGTTTTTTAATGTTGGCATGATAACACTATGGCATGTGTGGTACGGAATGTTCGATTGTATCTCAGTATTCTTTAAAGATGCTGGAATATCGCTCGACATGAAGGGAAAGTTTACTATTGAACAATTCGACTTGTCGCTCTTGTAACACAATGAGAAAGCTCTTTTTGTCGTTATTTTCCCACGTCACAAAAGTGTGAGAACCTGTATTTAATGGTCAAATATTCTGAAAATGTGTCACGTTTATCAAAACATATTACCTAAACATTCAAGTTTTAATATGCATCACCTCAAAACGTCGCTGTTTTGTCGGGAAATCAATGTGCTTTCGACCAAAACAAGTATCTTTAACAGTGGTGTAACTGCATGTACATGTAAAAGCAGTAAAAGCTGCCTACACACATTGTTTACCTTCCCTTTACTGTAAAATGTCAAACCTCAAGAATAACGCAAGCCGAAGAAGACATGCAGGACAAGAAGTAACCCCCTGATCCGAATGTCAGTCCGAAGTCGTCTTCCATTCGCTACACTGGTACTGAATAACCCCTAGTGTGGTGATCTACCTTCAGATGTTGGCGACCCTTAGCCTAGTTTTATATTGTATTGTCTTCGTAAATAAGATATTATTTACATTTACATGCTAGTTTTAGACACCATATGTGATACTCTAGATGTTTCTGTCCTTTGTTGATTGGTTGTTTAACAACGTATATGGCAGAAATGTTTCCGAGGTGACGTTAAACTTTAACTCACTCGCTCAATCACTCACTCACTCACTACATAGGTATAATATGTGTAGCAAATTATTTGGATTCCGCACCTGAAAATAATACTCACTCACATGCTCACCCTTACATGTTTTGACTTACAAATACTCTCTCACACAAACTTTCACTCTCACTCACGCACTCACTCACTTACTTAGCCCCTGTTCTTATGATTTAATGCCAGCGGCTTCCATGGTGTTTGTATACCACATCACTGAAACTTAAAATACAAAACCCTAAAATCGGTTATTGCCAGGGTATGTTAAAAAAATGTCACTGTTTCCACTCAGACAACGCTTATCTACCTAACCCCACAAGCAACTTCCCTATATTTTCCTGTCTCTGCTGACTCGTGTTCTTAACAGACGCAGTTACAGGACTGCCGAAAAAAGCGATGTAGAACGACTAGAAGCATGTGGTATTCTGCAGCAATCTGGCACCACTCTAAACCTTTACAAATACTCACTCCTCATTAGTTATTCATTACATCCAGTAATGAAATAAATGACGATGGTCAAATATGACGTGTTTGTTGTAGATAATGTACCCGTGACACGTTTAACGAGAGGCATGCTGTCATCAAAGAACGTCATTTACACATGATAGCATGATGAAGATTACGTATATGTTCAAGCGACCGAAGTGTCCGAACACATTGCCGTACTGTCACTACGATAGTACATTATTTATTCTCATGCTAATTTGGCTTCGGGAGTTCATTCTTCAGCCTCTCTTTTTTTCTTCAGGACGTTCACTTCAAACTGCACGCTAAATTTAGAGTACTTTTCCAGTTCCTTTCAGGCAAAATGGATTTGCTTATTTGTCTGTCACATGTTTTCAAGTGAGATGAATATGGACTAAATCGGTTTCAGAATCATTGCGCTTCAAAGGGAGAGGTGGCTGAAAAGTTCTGATCCTGGCTACTCTGAATTCATTAAGAAGCTTAATTTAAATGTTTTCGTTACACACTGAATCGTCTAAACCAATACAATAATTAAAAGTGATTAGGTGCCTTCTGTACTGTCACAGTGTATTTATGTGCGTGCGCGCGCGCGTGTGTGTGTGAGAGAGAGAGTGAGAGAGAGAGAGTGAGAGAATTGTTTATTTGTAGGTCAACAGTCAGATTCATCCATAGTGTAACATTGGGCCAACGTTGACTTATGGATAATAAAATCCATAACACATACCCATTGTATAAGTAATAAGATACGTTTATGCATAATCATAACTGTTTGCACACGTATAGATACCATACATATCATAATACAGATGGACTAAATACGGACTAAATCGCATTCTTAATTATTGCGCTTTTATTTGAGGGGTGGGTTAGCAGGCTAGGCGGATGACTTTGTGTGATGGCGATTAGGTGACCGACTCTGAGGGTGCGGGTTCGAATCCCGGATGGGATTCAACCCCCCAAAAACTACTAGAATTTGTACTTTACTAAGAAAGTGAAATCCCAAATATGATATAAGTTGCATGATATAGTATAGTTTGCACCTCCATTAATTGATATTTTAATCGCAACCTCATTCATACCATGCACCGATGGTCCTCCGGTCATATTTGTTAAAGTATTGACACAAGATAGTCAAGTGAAAATTTGACATTGTTTATGTCTACTTTATAGCGCGATAACAACGAGATAAATGCAAAGTTGTTTCAGTGTGGTAACGAGACAGCATATGGAATTCTTAAAATGTGTCAGTTTGTGGTATATGTTATTTGAGAATTTGCATTAATATGTAACCTTTGTATCGTGAAAATATGAAAAGATAGTTAGCAAGATAAAACTTACTCCGCCGTGGCCAGTTTGACACTACCTCGTTTCATTCTATGTAAGCTGACTCTCGTGTAAGGAGTGCCTTGACAACAAGTCATTTAAATATCACGTTATTGCCTTTCAAATTTACTATAAGCAAAGAAAGACATTATACTTAGTATATTTATCTGTCTGAAAATGATTGAAGCTGTACATTATTCCTGTTTCTGATTACAGTGAATTCCTGTCACCGGTAGTGATAGGCCATATTTATGTTAGAAAGTCTCCAGACAGGATTTTGACATGACGTCCCGTTTCGTTTTGACTTGGGTATTTGAATCTGAAGGAACTGGTGTTTAATAGCAAACATGAAACATCAATTATCTGTAAATCGATAGTTCTATAAGATAAATCATATTGTCAAGTTAGTACAAAGTCTATCGCGGCATCAACAGGACATAATGATAACATTTTGTATAACAACATTACAATGATTGGGATCCGAATATTCACACTAATCATTAACAGGACTAAACCTGTTTAGATCTTGTTTTGTGTGCTCGGATGACTCGTTTTTCTATCGATATTTCTGTCTTATCCTCTATATGCATCGCGGAAAACTTACAAAATGTTCTTGCTCGATAAGAACAATGCACCCTCTGTGAACAACAGCTCCGTTAGTGGCGTGGCTTCAATACATGACTGTAGTTTTGAAGAAACCCCGTATTCACCAAATTTCTATTCTTCCTGAAATTCAAGAAGACCATTATGAGAAAGGACCTCTACATCAGTGTGGTCCTGGCAAAGGTATGTATGTAGTGTGTGTGACAAATGTGTTTGATAACTTGGCAAAGTGCTTGATAGTTGCGGCAAACTCCGTCGACGCAGTCGATCAGAAGAACGTTTCAGCAGCCGTCTTTATCAGCTTGCACATATATAACGGGGACACTCTTCCTGATCCATGCATTTTTCATGGTTGGACCATAATGCGACACCATGCCTCAGTTTAACTTGAAAAACACTATTCAGACACTTTGCTGACTCCAATACAACAAGATGAAGAAAAACGATATGTGATATTGTTTTCGTTCTTAGTTGTTACGCGACTAGGCCTTAAGTCATTCTGAAGAAGCTGTTTTTCTTCCAAACGTGAAAATACAAAGGTTTATATCGGGGCAGTTTGAAATGGATCCTTCGAATGTTTTTAACTGTAACAATTGGGATTTTTGTTTTCACTAATTCCACTCTTGGCAGAGTTGATTATGCCTTCAACTGACAGAAAGGTAGTGATCGAATGCAGCTGGTTACAGACCTGACTTCATTTCTTCTGAAGCTGGTCTTCAACAGAGGATAAAATACATGTTGGGCCCTCGGGTGTGATGCAGCTACTTTGATGCAAGATAAGTAATTAGAAACATGCATATCGTAATTAATGTGACATTTTCCTCGCAAAAGTTAGGAACAAAAAATATGGAAGCATTGACGAATAAATGCAGATGTGCCGTGGGCATTTAGAAGTTAAAGAACTAGCAACAGTCAGCTCTGTGTCTTCCTCCAGCTACAGAAGTCCGCGCATTATACATTTCTCTCACTGTTCTTAATACAAAATGAAACAAAATCCCAATAACAGGCAGGCTAGACAGTAGGATGATTGCAGAATGAATTAACGGTCAGAGAGGATGAAGTGTACTTTCAACGTACATTCTAACTCTTATCCAGATGAGCTGTCTGTCCATTAGACAAGGTGTCTACGTTCTTGTCAAAGAAATGTGAAAGTTTGTGTTTTTGCTTTGCACCCTACTGTTCCCATGAGGCCCTGACTGGCGCCAACACTCGAATGAAAAGGTGCTTCCAGCAAATGTATCTCCATATTGTAAAGGTTTACCATTTTTCTTTAAATACAGCACTAATATACCAAAGTATATGACGCAAGTTCGGTTATGATATAATTAGGAGAAATATGTGGTATTCTCACATTAGAATGGGAAGCACTCTACAATATAACGCAGTAATACAATTAGATATAACGAGAGTCCGGGGTGGAATATCAACGAAATGAAAAGGTTGTTAAATTGGTTTGAATTTGGTTCGTGATATTCACTGTTTATGAACGATGTTCTTTGTTTCAATTCCACATCTGAACATGTATCTTTGGGTACAATATGATGATGTCCCTTGAAAATGAATTCCATCAACAAATGTAAAGGAAGTGGCGGGGAGAATAAAGTACGGCCAGAAAATAATGAGAAAGGTTGAAACGGAAAATTGCTTTCATGTGAGGGCATAAATTTGACGAGTACCATGGATTACTGGGCTGGGCTGTGAAAACGATGGGGTTTCATTTGTGTTTGTTCTCATAGCGCTGTTTTGAACAAATGCACTTGCTAACGATGAGACCACGTGTATCACATGTGCTTTGGTATGGGCAGAAGTCTCTGTGCTGTAGTGGTTAGGGCGTCCACCCGAAGAGCGGGTTTGATCCCCGGTCGCGTCCTACCAGCATGATACCTGTTGGTCCCTGCCTAATGCTCGGCATTAATGGGTACAGCTAGGACTGGTTGACTCGCAGTAATTCATGTATATCTGTGGCATGGTATCTCAGTAAGTTGGCACTAATAAAGTCTGGAATACTAAATGCAGCCACACATGCACACGCATGCACACGCATGCACACATATGCACTTCGCCATCTGACATAAGTAGGACGTTAAGCCCCATTTCCTGTCACCTCGTTGTTGGGCAGGATTGAAATATTAAAAACGTTCACGTTTTGTTGGTGATTGTATCCTTCTGGAATCCAATATTAATTATGCGTGTATCTTTTGTTGGTTCTGAATAACTCAACAGCACACACTCAGAGTATATAACCGTTTCATGAAGGACTAAGAACGTCTACGGGACATCAGTTAGTGACTCAAACAATGTTAATCTTCGTACAACCTACATGGTTCATACTGACACATTTGGGGGCTTGTAAAGAGCCAGCTGAATGAGATACAAGTAGACCAGTGATACAGACAGAGTCGATCAGGCCTTGTTTTCAGAATCATCTTCAATGTTTTCTCTCTCTCTCTCTCTCTCTCTCTCTCTCTGTGTGTGTGTGTGTGTGTGTGTGTGTGTGTGTGTGTGTGTGTGTGTGTGTGTGTGTGTGTGTGTGTGTGTGTGTGTGTGTGTTGGGGGGTATTTTGTATTAAATTGTCACCGAACTTCTCTCCGGTCAGCCTTTATCAGAAAAACACGAAAGCTGGCTTCTGTGGTCATCCAATCTTCGACAAGTGAGCTGTCTTTGTGCTTAAGACCAATCTCATTACAGAATAGGTTTTCACGCAGTAACGTCGTTTTAAATATTCTGCGTTGATAGGTGAGTAAAGTATCTTTAATGTCAAAATTTTTAAAAGTATGTTCAATCACATCAGCGCAAGACATTTACTTCATACCTTTTATATTGTATTGTCCTCCATAGTTAAACTGTTTTCACTTTTATTAGTAGTCTTAAAAGGATATCTATGATAGACTAGTGCTTTTACAGTAACTGTTCTTCGTCAACTGGGTTTCAGGTTCTAATTTCCATTATATACAATGTCATTATTACTTGTACTGGTCACGATATGACCGCAATATTGCCGATGTGACGCTAATAATTAACTCACTCACGCACTCATACCTTGTACCAATACAGGGAGTCAAACCCGGGCCTTGGGAGTGACGAGCAAACGTTAAGATATCGCCCACTTGCTTCAGAAGTATGCAGTATATTTCACAGTCTCCGTCCTGATTCAGTTACTGATTATTTCTGAGTCGTGTTACAGGGTCAATGTACAATAGATGGATGTTGCCTGATCGATAAACTTCTCCTAATTACGCAAGCAGTTCAGTAACCTTGCGATATATTTACCATATACAAAAGGGCATACATCCACGGGGGTTGAGTACGGTTACAATTTAATTCATATCTTGCTGCAGAAACAAGTATCGTATTTCTCTTAAGGAAAATGACAGTTCAATTACTCGATGAAAGTGGAACCAGTATCAAGTTTCATCGTCGAAGAAATAAGGTACAGCGTAATTACTGGTGACTTATCAATTTTTTATATTAATGTCAGTACATCTGTGATACTAGTATCGACTGATATATCATGGTGCAGATTTGCTGGAATTCTAGTATAAACTATAGGGCAATGGAAAGTATACACCAAACTTTGATGATAGCTATGAAAAGGAAAAATCAAGAAAGTGATTCTGATTGACGACGTATGTATGTGTATCATGGTTGCATCTTACCTTACAGTGTTTCGGGAACTGTTGTCATCCTGGTGATGTGTTCATAACAGGTTTTACCTTTGAGTCAAATATAATTTCTTGCATAACTTTCCTTTCACTCTGCATTATTATTCAGGGAGAATACATTTTATCATTTCATAACACAAACACCTAGCATCATCATAAGAATTCGAATATTAACTTTCAACTTAATTCTATTCCTGCGACCACATAAATAACTTCCATAAATGAATTAAACCAATCTGTTTCATATGAATATTTAATCAACAGCGTTCAAGTGTTCTGTGGGCCTTCCCTCGTTTTCAAGGTTTTTCGCCAACAAACAGACTTTTTATCTGTACTTTTTATCTGTATAGAATTTTTAATTGCATTGACAGAATGTAAAAAAATGGCATCAATATAATATTAAGAACAACACCTTTTGTTAGACACTCAAAGCATTAATTTCATGGCCATTTAAACGACACCAAGAAGAAATTTAAACGCTTGTATAAATGGAAGAAAAAATTAGAATACTCATCTCTTGTAGAAAAATCTCATGAATATAATCACCTAAAGTACTTCTCATATACCGTTTGACAAGGACTTTAAAATTCATGTCGAAATGTCGTTTGTACAGAATAAAGCTGTTTATCCATAGAACTGCCCTAATTCTTCAACTCAACAACTTCTAGAATGGCATGCTAACGTGTTATATTGTGCGTGTCATTGGCGTGTTTGGATCCGTGCTTGATCCTATTTCAGAACCCAAGAGCATTAACTTAAAAAAATTCTCGTGATATTTTTTTTCTATTGAATAAGTGCATCTACCTCCATCATACAAGTAGTAATAATGATGCAAAAGAGCGCGATAGTGAAAGCAGCTCCTGTCACGACAATCCACTAAATTTATCCTCCCACTTTCCAGTTAATACCACATCCGCCAGTAGTTCCGAAAATAAAAATGTGGTCATTTTTCATCTTTACAACATTTCATCTTTAAACTGGGAAGGACAAATATGGATACGTTCATTTCACGTCATGTTTATGATCAGTGATCATGTGAAATCCCTGAAATGTACTACAAACGAAGTTAGAAAGTCGAGTTGAACAACACACGAGAAGGTTTTGCTCATAGGCCATGTCTAAGATTTCAGGATGAAATCCTACAACTCACAAGGAACAAACAGGAGAAGAATATATTACAGAAATTTAATATGTACAAAACGAATACACTGGTGTTACACTCACCGTGGTCTCAACCCTTGACATTTTAGCATTTATCTGACTTCAAAGAAATGGTCTTCCTCCTGGGATATCTAATTAGTATATTTTGAAAGAGAAAGGATAGTAGATGTAGATACAAGAAAGGAAAGATGTCAAGATGAAGTGAAAATAAGTGACCGAATTTGAGTTGAAGTTTTGTTTCGTAAGCGAACTCATAAGCGCTATATTTGCAGCCTTGGATACCTGATACATTTAATGAAGTATTTGATGACTCAGCCAACACCACGAATCAGCTGTACCAACATCACGTGATCTCCCACATCTACGCCATTGCAGAAATAACCATCCAGTCAATACTCGGGACTGGTGATCTGCATCGTTATATCCTTTTCATTTACGGCGATATCAGATGTGCGAAAGTTCAACTTGCGCTTATTGACGACCATTTGATAGTGGCCATATTTTACATGAACATTCAATTGGTCTTTTTGTCACTGCCCTGAAGAAGATGCAGTTAGCTTTAAAAAAACGTATATTTGAAACACCACTTGAGGTGTCAGTGATACCTGGATTAATCATTGATGTTTAATTGACTATTATAAATCCTTGGCCTCCACATGTCCAATGCCATCGCCAATCAGCGCCAGTATACTATTGGCTGCCTTCTTTGTTCGATTATTATTGTCGTTGTTGTTGTTGTTGTTTTTGTTGTTGTTTCACACTTTCTTAAACAGCTATCGGTCTCAAAGTAAAGAGGTTGACATCCACAACCCTATGTGTATCACTTCTAAATGTCATTCAAATAATTTCCATCTCAGGTAAAATCTTATCTTCGGAGCATGTATGGTCGTAAGGCGCAGAGCATAGAGGAAAGTACAATGTAGGAGAGAAGTCGACGTACTATGTAGATACATAGCACATGATAAAAGTTTTTGTATGTACACGTTTGTACCTTGCTACAGATGCACATGCTGCAGACGTGTAAACATGTTTTGAACTTTGTTACAGCTACTATGTATGTATGAATTCTTTGTTACATCTGTAGCCGTGTGCACATGACATTGTATGTGATATTCCGTTACAGAGACACAGGTGCACATACCGCGTGATATGTGTATTGTTACAGCAACACATGTTCAAGGTGGCGTGTGCATTTTTACAGCTACACATGTGCAATGTGACGTGTGAGTTGTTACAGCTGCACACGCACAATGCAGTACTGTACTTTGTTACAGTTCCACAGTATTAATACAACGTCTTATACTTTATACAGCTAACCATATGCACACTTGGCATTGTCTACTTCGTCTGCTTAGAGCTACACACCTGTGGCCACGTGGTGTAATATATTTCAGTTCCACACGCTGTGCGCATTGATTACCAGTGCTTTGTTACACGCGTGGCGCCTCCCTGGCGGATCTGAAGCGTGTCTTACCCATTTCTGTCATGAGAATGTCAGCTACTGGAGAGCTTGTTTGTTCCGTTGAACTTCATTGATGATGTTTCTACACTGCAATATAAGAAACATACGTTAAAGCATAAACTACGACACGTGTAGGTATGCATATACAACAATTCCAGTATGAGAATGCATACAGACATTGCTTTTTTGAGTGCTCACAAATCGTCATATCTATCTGTGGGCAGGACATCGTGTCACGTGTAGATCGATGCATATGTTGTGATTTAAACGTCTGACCCAGCCTCGATTTCTTATACAGAGGTAGAAGAATGCTTAATGCGATGTGGTACAACAGCAACACACCTTATATGTGCTCGTGGGTTTCAGTAATTATGAAAATGTCTTATTCATTATTCTTATTATGTCTTATTAATGTCTTATTTCGACTGTCTTTCGCACTGACATGACATGTGATGATGCAACTGAACCAGTATTTACTCCACATTCATCACATAGTCGCTGTCGAACTGAAGTTGATTATAATCAGTATGTCACATGCAAGTGTCAAAATACACTTGCAGAATGTTTCCATTTAAATCAAATAAAGATAGTTTATCGTAAATCACTGGAGATGATTTCATGGAGGACAGCTTGTTTAGAGAAGGCACATGAAACCTAAGACCTTCGATCACACATCAGGTGGTCCGTACACGTAAAGATCACCTTTCAGCTTAAACATCTTACCGTGGTGTAGAGGTGTGACCCAAGTGGGTAAAGTGTAGCTGGTGTCGACGTATATGAAGACATGGGTTGTTGCCGTTGCATGCGTTTCTCGGATTCATTGGATTGTTAAATTAACAAACTCGCTAATAATTGGCATACAATCATATGGTGATTGACTTTACGTTTCCTCTGGCAAAAGTAAAGGTTTGTAAAACATTAAGGTCCAGTTGCTTTATTTGATTCCATCCACGTGGGCTGTCGTAATACCCGAAAGGAGTACACTCCTGCACGCTAACCCAAACGTATTACCCAGATGTAGAAGGCTCCGGCCCCTGTACTTGTCAAGCGAACCTCGTCAGGATCATGGCCGTCCAAGATGAGCTTGACGTATTCAGCTAGTTCCCAGCTGATGGTACTGACGTCGAATTCTTGAATCCTCACGATCAGTCCATCCTTGCTGGTGCGTCTCATGAGTTGCTGTATGTAGTGCCACTTCTAGACAACAGGAACGACAATGGCATCTTAATAATGATATGATCTAATTGATTACGGACAACACGACTCACGAAATGTTACACTGTATCCGAAGTACAAAGTTGTCCAACAGTTGTGCTACCACTTTTATATGTCATGCGGCCAAATGAGATATGTCTGTGTCATGGGGTAGCGATATGATGCGAACACCTTCAAAGACATGCATTTAGTACTTGATTACATGAATATACTAAATAAATATGAGGTACATATATGATAAACATTTCCTAGAATCAGAAAATGGTCATAACTCGGAATTAGCGCATCATCAATACGAGTCAACTTTATTCCATATGAAAAAAAGACAGGTGTCACTAATATTACACAATTGGTGGTTCAAGCTTTCCCTAATTCTGGAGAAAACGGTAATGGAAGGAGAGGAGGTGATGGTGGGGGGGGAGGGGGTGCAGGAGGAGGTAGTTCTGGTTAGTAAGGACCCATCAGAGGTATATTCAGAGGTATATTCAGAATCTGTTGATGGTTACCAGACTGACTACTAATTTCACATCCTCATCTGTCAGCATCACACTCAAAGCGCGAACGTTGTAGTGTTCCAGGAGGTACCGTCAGTCCGGTCGTCTAAGGTGCTGAGCGCGGGGTTATGCAACAAACCAGCCAAACCAACGTGCGATCATCCAGTTGAAATAAATGATCAAACCAGCGCTAAACCTACCCCAAAAGAGTCTGATGAAGAGGAGATATCATATACATTATAGTATTGTACATAATACTGACCCGAAGTTGTGATCCCCTTTCTCCGAGAAGGAGAAATGTTGCCCTCATGACGTCATGAACGATTGGCTTGGGGTGACTGTAGCTATGAATCTCTGCGATAGTGCCCTGGTTGACCGCCATCACTTCATGCAGGTACTTGTTCATTCTTTTAATCACTGACCGGACAGTTTCGGCTTTTTCCTTCAATTCCGTTAATCTGGGATCAGGCGAATGAACACCAGTCTCTTCCAAGAGTTTGTTTATTTCCGATAACTGTCGATTTTCTATTGCCTTTTTCAGATCTGTAGATAAAAGGTGGTTATGTTATTATATGTATATTGATAAATACTAGCGAAACCGTACTCACGTCAGCACATTCAAAACAAAAGTGGCTAGGCTACCTTCAACAGAAAACTTTAAAAACAAAAGCGGTTAAATTACATTGAATAGGAAACGTCAACGAAAAAGCATTTTCTTTCATGGTGTTATTGCTTTTGTCCGTTTGCTGCGTTTGTGTGTAGACTGGTATAATGTAAGTGTAGTAACCAACCTGACGGACTCCCTAACTATCTACCTACCAGCGTATCTTCAAAGCCAAGACCAGATATATTCACCTGCACAAATTAATTCACGATCTCCACCTTGCTTCCTGGATGGGGATTTCGAGCCACTGCCTTTCTTTTGGCTGCCTGTTTCTTTCACATTTAGAGACTGCTTGATCCTTTGTACATCTTTAATCTAGAAAGTTGGAAATAAAACACTTCAGCCTTTCTTTCAGTAGTTTTGAAAATGGTTATACATGTGAAATGAAACAATGTTACATTATTATAGCATGTGGCCCAATTAAACACGAACCTTTTCAATGTGCTGCTGCACCTGTCCTTCGTTTGTTTTGGAGCCTTTGCTTACATTTGTAGGATCCGTGGTCTTTTGATGTAGGTATTTAAAGTTGTTGCTGTTTGTTCTTGAGGCTGGGAAACCAGACACTCCCTTCATCCTTGATGGTGTGGGTATCTTGTTACTCGGGCTATCTGAAGACATGTTTGAAACCGTTGATGCACGCGTACTGGCTTGCATTGATGAGAGTGTTGTTGAACCTGTCTGTAAACGATTTGGTTTGGTAGTTGCCCCTTTGCCTGAGACTGGAGTATTCGGATGTGGAACCTTCAGCATATCGCTTCTGTTTCCCTGTGTTGGAGTAAGTTTGCCTGTCGTAGCCAGACCCACTGGAGATGCAGCTCCCTTTATTCTCTGATCTGTTGCAGGAATGTCACCGTTCGGAGGATTTGGAGATGATGATTTTTGTCTTGCATAATATCTGTACGAGGCTGTGTCTTTAGTAAGGTTATTGTTTAAATAAGCTTCCTTCATTCGCTTAATGCGAGCTGGGGAACTGTAATCCGTTATCATTTCAGGTGAAGGAGAATGAAGAGGTGTTCTCCTCGGTGATAGAGAATTTGCATTCATTGAGGTTCCAGATTCACGCCTCGATCCTTGTAACCTATGGATACTTTCTGAGGCTTGGTTTCCATTAGGAAGACCATCAGGAGACACACGACAAGACTCACCATTCCCACTCGTTTCCTTGTTTTTGATTTTGAAAGAGTATGTTTTGTTTTTAAGCTTTGAGGTTAGTGATTGTTGTGATGGCTCCTTTGTAGTGTCTTTAGTTTTGTCAATGGCAGTGTCATCGGTTTTGGTATCGCTGTTGTCAGTTTGACACTGTTTTGAAGGGATGCTTCCATTGGCGGCTTTATCATTGCTTCCACCAGTTTCTTCAGGAACTGTTTTAGGTTTGTTTGAAAGAAAGGAAAACATTCCCCTTGTCTGTCCAGTACCATTTTGTTTGTCAGCAGGTGCTTCGGTTGGATTTTCTTTCTTGATATAACCATTTGTTTTTGTTTGGTTTGAATGCTTCCCAGAATTTGTAGTAGACTCCATACCTCGTGATGCGATATTATGAGGCTTGTTCTTTTGTGTTGTTAACAGATAGTTAGCAACATTTTGGTGCTTGGCAGTTGTACTGCCCTTGGCATTAATTTCAAGGGCATACTCTTGCTTAGCAGATGTTGTGGGTATGTCAACGGTTACTGTCAATTTGTCACCGTCCTTTTGTTGATTGACATGTTTCTCAAGTTCTGTTGTGGGAATCTCATTGTGAAGAAGATTAGCTTTTACATCTACCCCCTTCTGAGTCTTAAAGGTAAAATCTACTGATTTCTTTGAGTCAATAGTCACAATTCCGCTTTCTTGCGAGGGACTTGACAAGCCAGCCCTCTTAGCTGTTTCACTGAAACCCCATCCAATGGTAGGATTTTTAGGAAACGGTTCACATGTCCCTTTGACTCCAGAACAGTCTATTCTAAAGTCACACAGCGGTGTGTCCTCATCGTTGAGAATCGTAAGCATGTATCTGCCTTCTGTCTGAAGACGAATGAAAAATGATCTTGTCGATCTGAAGTTGTTAACAAATACATAACGGGACATCTGACTGTCTACATGACATTTCTGCTTGTTTTTCTGATCACAGTATAATTCATATTTGATATCCTTTGCACCTTTAGTCACCTGGAAGTTAATTTCCACTTCACCTTCTTTGGCAACAAGAATACCTTGTTGTCCTTCAAGTAATTTCAGTCCAGATGTAAAGAAGTCATTATGGACTAATGGAACCATCAGGAATTTTTCCATACTCCATGGCTCCCCTAAAAGCTGCCATTTGGCATTGACTGGAAGACACCTGTATATGTGATCCTCAGGGTCTGTGAGGAAATAGAAGTCGTCCTGACTATACACATACACTAAACTACCTGCCTCTTTATCTGGTTGTTCTGCCTTCCCATCTTTTTCTATCATGCGCCACCGTTTATTGCTATAGTTCCCAATGGACACCATTGCCCACTTAGGATTGACTATCCTCCACGATCCGTCGAGATACACCAAGTTCCAGTGGCCATAGATACATTCTATATCCATGTCACCTACTTCGTATGTAGCACTTTTAACGTTTCCCTGGACAACCATGCATGGGATCTTCGCTTTCCTGTTTGCAAACAATGGAAACATGTACACATAATGACTAAATGGTGCATTTCGTGCAAGTCAGCATTGTTCTATACAGCAGTGAGAATTACAATGACGACGAGTATCACCAATCCAAACTTCAAAGAAATGTGATCGAGGCAAAGAAATGTTCAGTTACTAAGGTACCCAATCCAGGTCATTTGAATATCCATGAAGATTCAATGAAAGCGACACAACAATTCCATCATTACAATAAACATTTTGATATAGCATAGGCTGTAACAACAGTTATAACAAAACTGTTTGCTAAACGGTTAGAGTAACCTCCCTGCCTGAAAGTCGTTACGTTCTGTGTCATCTTTGCGGTTAAAGTGTGTTAGCTTTAATTACACGGCTTTGCGGTTTCAGACTGACACCGAGAATAGACCTAGACTAGCAATGGACACACAACCTTCCGAAAACCAAGTGCCTTGTAACAAAACTGCCTAGGAAACTCACCTACAAAGCAGAGCAAAGAATTGCTCGTAAGTTCCCCTGTCATCCTGAATGAGACGCATGTAGCCAAGTGGGGTGTTGACGTCAGTGACATCGTCGAAATTGTCGTACATGATCTGTTGTGAGGCCAGCCATACAAATATGGACCTGACCTTCTGGACATCATTTTGAAGACCTTCTGTCAAATGTTTGATCAACGTTTGGTAGGACAGGGCATCATCCCTCGATGTCTAATAATTACAAGAAGTAGGAAACGGTACAGAATCTAAATGAATCATTGTGGTCCTTCAAGATCAGATTTATTTAAATGTATTTGTCTTTACACAAACTGAAACCCACATTTCCATTGAAGGTATGTTGGGTTAAATGATGTTTGGGTTTTAACCCTGCTATTATGACGACATGTCCTCTAGATGACTTCAAAATGTATTAATGATATGACGCATTTTCACAAGAGTGTGGTCTACACACTTACATTAAATATGACTTTTATTGTCATTTGATATGCCGGTATAAGTGATATTTTCATGGCGATGCCAAATGCATGATACATATATTAAGGTATGTTGGTCTACCAAAATTTTACACATCGCTCTTGCTATCGCTGCAATATGCATCTGATTTACGGACTC
Source organism: Haliotis asinina (assembly GCF_037392515.1). Taxonomy (NCBI): domain Eukaryota; kingdom Metazoa; phylum Mollusca; class Gastropoda; order Lepetellida; family Haliotidae; genus Haliotis; species Haliotis asinina. The sequence goes on along the minus strand of NC_090282.1, from coordinate 66,653,681 downwards.
ATTGAACATCGTCCATATTCACTTAGTTGAGCACCACATAATAGCAACACAAAACCCGTCTGGCAGGAATCACGCAAATGGTGATGGCATGGAGAATATTTAAACCACCAGAAGAAAGCTTTCTTCGTTATATGAACGGAGGTACTCATTCCACCATCTTATGCAAGCAGCTGAGCACCTTGGCGGGGATTGTCTCAAAATGAAATGTAGCCACAACTCCATCTATGAATCAGTCATAGTGTGGCTCCAAGTTTATCAGCCATTCCATATAACTAGCACCTTCTCGGTGAACCAGAAGATAATTACACCTGTGTTCAGGTTGATTTTCATTAAAGACGTGCATGTATTTGAATAATTTGGGACGTGAGAGCTTGTAATACTTTCAAGCTGTATTACTTCAATATGCTATGATAACATTGCTTACATCTAGTACAGTGTTTTCTGAACATTGTTATGTGTGCAGGTAACAAAGAGGCCCAGCTAAGCCAAACAATCTTCAACTCAATCACCTTAATGTTCCAATACACGACATGTACCAGTATATTTGTTCGGTGATCAATAGCTCCAACTCCAATCAGAGCCTTGAACAATGGTTATCGCTGGTTCTTACCACGCTGGCCTTTGCATCGATGGCTGTGAAAAGTCGTGGATTGTACACAATGTCTTTCTTTGTCTTGGGCGGCTTAAGTGGCGGGTAGTTGTTTTCCGAGTACGGCACATCGACCTATTTGTAATTCAAGCCGTATATCTTATTCGTATTTACATAAATAGGTCGTTTGCAGCACCTGTTATTTCATATGCTGACGTGATTACAGACTTTCGTAAAGATACCAATGGCGATGCAATAGGAATACCTGTTCTCAACTTCAATATGATCATTCTGTAGTTTCAAATGGTATTGTAAAAGCATTTGCGGGAAAGCATAATTACTTATGGTGTCCCCTTCAGTACGACATGGTTATCTGATAGAGTTTCATAGCCATGGGGAATGGTACCAAAAGAAAAGGAATTAATAGGGTTGCATTTTTATAGGCTAAATCTTGTATAATATTAAGATATGATATGGCCCTGTGTAGATGAACTTTGCGAGTATGTGTTCTACAATCTGACCCAAAAACTTATCCAATATATATCAGTATCGAAAAAAAATTCTGAGTTGATTTTTTTTTAACCACCGTATATACTATCCATATAGAATACTGCAAAATCCTACCATATACAATGTGACGAAGGGAAACTAGATTTCAGGAAATTATAGTTCTAGTGTGTTAGTTTCAAGTTGTGTGTCCGTAGAAATCACCTTTATATATATTTAATGTTTTTTTCTACTCACATCAGGCAAATGGGAGCTGTCCTGCTGCTTCCTGGAAGCACCACCCATCATTATCGTCTAACTAAAACACAAACAGTATGCAGTATTAAAATATGTGCTTGTTTCTTTTACTCATATCAGAGATGATGTGGAAAAATGGGAGAAAATAGGGACAAAGTAGATAATTTTTAAAAACTTCCATCAGCATATGCCTGAAACATCCATTGTCAGAAATCATCACAAGTATTGAAACCTCTGTGCAAAGCTTTAAACAGAGGTGCGAATGTGCATACAGTGTCATATGTCGTTCGACGATCCGTCGCTTTATAATGGAGATTGTGCTAATTCACAAAGAGATTTATTTACATTAGGAATCTCACTAGTAGTATGAGTGTGCGTTAACAAATATAAGAAACAGAAACATTTCCATAATGATTCAGGGTCCACTTTACGCTTCGGGTTGAGCGTATTTTTTCATACAGGTGATGCTCGCTACAAATAAATGCAAAGGCAAACTATTTCTTCTCATGAAACAAGGTAATGTATTTGTATCGGACAGCATTTCAGTTGCTGATGTCCAAAATTTGGACGACATGTCCTCTAGTGCCTTTGCGTGAGTTTAGTTTTACGCGCTCTCACCAACATTGTAGCTTTAAGTCGGCGGTCTGGAAATAATCGAGCCTGGACCAGACAATCAAGTGATCAAGAACATGGTCATCAATCTACGCAACTGGGATACAATGATGAGTTACCCAAGGCAGAGACCGTGACCACCCTATCCCATAAGTCGCCTCTTGCGATATGGGTTAACGAAGACCGGTTCTAACCCGGATTCAAAACGAATTCAAAATGCATTTGAACAAAATCGTACGACCTGCTTGAAATCAAATGTAACAGCAATATGTCATAATGCTTATAATGATTATGTAATGTACATTTACTTGTGTACTCACCAAGTTGTCCTAAATGCATGTAAGCAAAGGAAGACATTATTTTACATTGCACAAGTGGCGCTGTGTGGCACTTTCCTAAAACTAACACCAACATGAATGGGACTTTTGTGTATCAAACACGCTTGAGTCAACCACGTAAATACCCTAACTGGAGTGTATACACGTTTCTATTGAGAATGATTAATAGGTTAAGACAACTTTCAAAGGGCTAGGAAATAGTCACGCGATGTAGGACTTAAAGTTATACGGTCTGTACTGGTTCGGTAACACAGAAAGGTTTTACCTACATGTATACTGACCAGAAAGAGAAACGCAACCCTGACTTTCTGTCAGGTTTTTAGATAGAACACATTTATACTAACGCTTCCTTTTATGAGCTATCATTTTTTTTCCAAATTTGCGTTTCCTTTGCTGTACGTTATATATATAAATTTTGTATTTTATTTCAGCAATCAGCAATTTCCAGGTCGAGTCTGGAACAGACAACAAAATGGATGACTACGAGGACATCGATCTACAATGATCTACACTATGATACAATGACATCAAACAAGTCAGCAAGCCTGAACACGACCCCGTTAGTTGCTTCTAAGTCGGATTTTCATTGTTGCAACATGTTTACAAGTTATTTATCAATCACTGTGACATGAACAAACATATCCCATGGAATGTATTGTACTAGCGGCTCAGTGACGAAAGCGCTCGTTGTTTCTCCGAAGACCCGGGTTCGATGTTCGTAACGGAGCAATGTGTGAAGCCCCTTCATGTGGTCATGTCATATATCGCAGCGTCATTCCCATCTCGTTCTTTAAACAACTATTGTTATTGTGTCAAAGAAATTGGGGAAAAGGTGATATTTAGCAGAGTGCTATCATGGTCTCAGCTCGCCATGCCAAAAACCTGGTTCGATTACCAAAGTGGGCGATATGTGTTGATCTCATTCTTCTCTTTGATAGCATTGACAGGAAGTGACCTTAAGCGTGCTCACTAACTCCACCTTGAAAGAGTAAGCAACTTCTTAGCAACAGTTTGGATGGGCATTAAATTCTTTAAAATCCTTTTTAACGCTATTTTTTTATTCTTGCTTCGTCCTTAGAACAGTGTAGGTCAATCGTCGGAGGTGCCGTTGCATCCCGTAGGCCAGCAATCTTTGGTTCGAGTCCCAGATATGTCTCACCTATGGTCATTGTGTCTCAGTTATTACCGTCTTAACCGTTTGCTTTTCTCCCCTGTCAAGCGGACATTTTAACAGATATGCCGTTCAAAGCAGCGTCAAACCAGTCTCCATATTAAAGAGCAACCTTCTACATGCTGGAACACCAGCTCAAGGGGAATGTTTCAAAAGAAATTTTCATTATTCATTTCAAGGGTCGTACATAAGTTCAGAAGTAATAAACCATTGCGTTTACTGCTACAAATGTGCAAAATAAATTCGGGATCAAACAGAATCAACACACGTGTGTGTATAAAATACATACACATACATATTCCCATGGCGTTCCCATACTAACACTAGTTATTAATAGGTACCTTTAAATCAAATCGCGAGCATAGCTGTTGTGAATTATTTGACAAGGTCCTTTGAAACCTATTCATTACTTGCTGTTGCCCAGGCCTTATCAGCAAAGTATACAGTGCACACTAGAAGGGCAGAAGGTATATAACAGGTACAACTTGTACGGCGTAAGGTTTCACTGGTTATTTTTGCTTATTAATGATACTTATACCTCCTCTTCTCAGCCTTACAGGTGATAGGTATGCTGGAAATAGTATTAATCTGGCAAAAACTGTTGCAATATAATAAATACGAGGCATTAGAAACATTCAATTTGTAATGTAAAACGTATTGTATAACATCTACGGGTATGGAAGCGAGCTGAAGTCAAGACTGCTATTTACGTTGCCAGTGTGTATGTACTTCATAGAATAGTATATGATATCTCGGTTAAGATATCAGGTAAGTACGTGTTTGTGAAACGTTTGTTTGTTTGTTTGGCTGGTTGGTTGTTCATCAATGCTTGAGTTTTATGGGGCTGTCATCGTGAACAGTCAGAATCTGATTGATGAGTGGAGTGAGAGAGTTTAGTGTTACGCCGCACTCAGCAATATTACAGCTACATAGCGGCGGTCTGAAAATAACCCAGTCTGCTTCAGATAATCCAGTGATCAACATCATGAGCACCGATCTACACAATTGGGATATGATGCCATGTGTCAACCAAGTCAGCGAGCCTGACCACCCGATCCCGTTAGTCGCCTCTTACGACAAGCATGGGTTGTTGAGATAGATTCTAACCGCTTGTGATTCAGATGAATAACCATATTTGTGTAAGTCAGATTTATTGCTTGCGTTGATTTTGTTCAAGACATCAAAGAGGACTGATAAGTTATGGTGGCGTATTTTGAAAACGGAACATATGTTTCTAGAATACATTTAATTGAGATGTGTGCTATGATTGTACCATTAATATTAACAACGCATTATCCCCAGTTAATCAATACAACATGCCTATCAATCACAAAATAATTTCTTTATTGTCTAACTTTCATTAAGAATCAGGAATTTTCCACAAATATGAAGTTTGACTAATGTAACACAGTTTACTTACAACGGAGGGACATGCCCTGTCATTAATCAAAGCCTCTACTTCCATGATCGGTTTGCATCGATGATGTTTTTGAACGTGTTGGTTCCAATCGCTTGTCAAACTGCCTAAATATCAATCAGGTTTTACAAAAAAAAGAGCTGCTAGACTATCATAAAACTGCTTGAAATATATTGCCAATTATTTCTGTGTATCATCTGAATGTGATGCATCCAAACAATCTCATCAGGAGTGTCACTGACTGGTTTCAAATCAAAATGCTGTGATGAACATGATTGGTGCCACGCTGATTGACGAATCACATTTAAGATAGCAATCAATCTCTCTTTTTAAAGGGTTATTTTATGAAACGAGAGTATCAATAACCAGAAGGATCGAATTCAACTTTTGGCGCACTATGCTCTGATCTGAATATTCCAGCTGAGCTTGATTTTATACCATGAATATTTGAAGACGACTTCTTTTAATAAAGGAACACACGAAAGTGCAAGTGTTCCTACTGTCATAGAAAGAAAAAAAGGAACACACGGAAGTGCAAGTGTCCCTATACTCATGGAAACGAAAAAAGTAGCACACGAAAGTGCAAGTGTTCGTATACTCTTACGGGTTTCTTATCACGCTGTATGTTATATATATTCAACAGGAACACTTGCACGTTAACGTTTTCCATTATTCGTTTTCATGAGTATATTTTGTCTCAGGCAAATATTACCAAATGGTTATGACAAGGTTCATACGTAACTAAGTGTCTTCAGTAGAATACATACGGCAACAGCTGGAGATTCCATTCGTTATTTCCAATGAACACTTATGACTTCAAAGTTGACAGGCAAGGTCAAGTATACATGAGTTATATATGAAGAAATGCGGATAAATGGATTATGTTCAGCACTGCCAGTTCAGCAAAGTGAGGCTCTGGATGTTTCTGTCATTGCCTGTTAAATCGAATCAGTAAGTACAACGTGCCAACGTTGAAAGGGTGTCTGTGGTAGTGTTCAAACGTTGTGTAACCATAAATGACAAATCATCTTAGCCGTGCATACAAAACATCTTTCTCGTCCAGCGTCTTTATTACACGACCCGGATGTCTTACTTCTAACATTCATGACTATCACTCGTTCGTTCATCTGTCCGTTCCTTCCTTCGTCCCTTTCTTCCTTCGTTCGCTCATTCGTTCGTTAACTTTGCAGTCTGTAAATAATCAGCTCTGGACCAGACCAGATAATCCAATGATTTACAGCATGGGCTTCTATTCATGCTACTGGGATGCGCTGACATATGTCAGCCCAGTCGGGTAGATAGACCACCATATCCAGAATAGGTTAATGACGACCAGTTGTAACTTGGATCTTCACGGATAACAACTATTTAAAAAGATATGATCTACTGTGTTACTTCTTATATGAAAGAGGACCTCTTAGACATTTAATTGACGATTATCATAAAGATAGTAAATATCTACACTTTCAACAAAGAAAAACGAACAGAATATAAATATTAAAGGCTGTTGATGGTAATGTTTTATATATTTGGTTTGGTTCACCGTCGCATAACAGATGGATCGTTCCTGCATTTCCTGCATTAATACCTCAATCAATAGTCGATAAAACCCTTAAATGAGATCTTCCTCTAAGCCACTCTGATTAAGGAAATATGATTCCAGCTTAAGCTATCATTCTGTAATGAAAATTACACATTTTTTCGTGTGATTAGACTTGTTTCCACCTGATTCGTTCATTATCAAGGATTAGTTCACCCGCGTGTCTACTTTGAGCTTCACAAGAAAAAGGTTACATTTGATTTGTAGGTTATTGACACTGTTAAATGTCAAACTACCAAATAGCATTAGGTACAGTTATGGCCGATATTGTGATAAAGGCATTAAGCTTGTGTTTCAAACAGTCACACTGATACGCTACAATGACTTGTGTCTGGTGAACGATTAACCTATACATACTGTTGATGCGACATGACATACCAGGTTTCCGTGTAATTAATTACAGGTTTTAGTGTACAACTAATTACTAATCACTTAATTAGCATACACTACCATGCAAACCAGGAGTACTCTTGAAAACCTGATTTGATTAAATAATAACAAACGTTAAACTAACCCAAAGAGCGAAACGCTGACCATACCAAACGACAATGCCTTTATCTCGATCAAACTTGTGATAGAGACGATTAAAAAATGGTGCTTTTTTCGCTTACATGAGACATTAATATTTCATATGAACACTCTTTTCAATCGTTTTCGGCCTGTTTTGACTATTGTATTGTGTATCAATGTATACGACTAATCATTCTCTCCCCACAGAGGTTAGTTGTCATATCTTCCTACGAACGTTCGTGGGAAGATATGACAAACAACCTCTGAGGGAAGAAAATGACAACTAGTAAGTGTGTTATGCTACATAACACAATATACAATATGTCTCGGGCATCGGGGCTGCACTTTTATTTGTCCGCGTAACATTTTTTTTATTACCAATTAAATAAATGATTATGGCTTTTCCTCGTCCCGATCATCCATTTGTCCACTACAAGAATGAATGTCTGCAAGAACGCACGTGACTGAATCTACAACTCAATGACACGAGGTAAACTTTTTTTTAAAAAAACAAAAAAAAACACGTCCTATCGCCCTCGCAACTTTTGAAAAAAATGTGCCCGAGAAACATTCAATTTTTTATGCATCCTTAGCTTTCTTATATATTTACATTCATATATGTTTTGTTCGTAGTCAGATATGATATGTTTATAACCATATTTGTTATGTTTATAGCCATGTACGATTTCTTTATAGCCATATATTTAATTTGATTTAACAAGGCGAAAGTGGGCGAACTGATTCTTGTTTGACTATCCGGGTTGCAGAGGTTTTTGTATGCCGTCTTTATGGTAATTTTAATTTGATCCCATCCCCTTAAAAATTATTCTGGTCTTCCATATTGCCAATAATATCAATTCTGATTATATGTATCCTTCTAAGTATGATGAAAGACACTGTAATTACGGTAAGTTAAATCTTGATTACAGAACAGTCTCGTCTTCTGGTTACAGGGTTCCGTCGTATTGTGCAACTTAGTGAAATTACCAGTCCAGAATTTTTTAGCCTAATTCATTTAACTGAATTCATAAGTATTGATAAGTATGTTTTGATATGTCTGAGGACATTTTAATGGCAATACTACGCTCCTAATCCTTGCAAACACGTCGAACAACGTACTCTGTCATACAGCGAGCTCTGAAAAACGGAAACCTGGAAATCGTGGAAAGCTCAAAACGAGGCTCTGCCGCTAGAAAACTTTCGCGGTCTGGTACGAAACTGATATTATATCAATGTCATTGTGCGTTACAGAACTACACCGAATATGTGCAAAAAAACCACATAACAGATGTAACCAGTGAGCCAAGTGCATTGTGAATCTTTTACGACCTCATCAAACAGAGGCACTCTGTGATTTCTTCGTTAATGTATGCTGCCAAAACGCCCACATAAAATATAGAAATAAAGTGTTATTAAAGTTTAAATTTAAAATTCATTTGTAAATACCAATTTGTTATGAAACGAGGAATTGGAATTCAGAGTAACCATACTTGTTTGTGGTGTCTATTTTCACTTTCACACGAGAAAAATCGGATCGACTGAAAAGTAGGTCATTGTCTGAATAGGTATGTTTCGGTATGTGCATAAAGCCTATTGTCGGTGGTGAATGACACGTGACACATAAACTGTCACCATGTCCAAGGTTCTGTAGCATTTTGTCGCTTCACAACTACATACATGCGTTATTGCTTAAAGCCACATGAGAACGTTTGCCCCTTTTCGTTGACAAAACAACGTCGTTGTCTAAATCAATACAGGGATCAACAAACCGTCCTAATAATGCAGGACCACCTGAGGTATAGCAAGATGTATATTTGGTACCGTGGGAAAGCTTGGAATCTAACCTTCCAAAACCAATGATGCCAGACCTGAAAGTGCCTGGCAATATGTCATTTTGTGCGTATCCATGGTAACCATGTGTTTGTTCAGAGAGCATGACATCTATATATATCTTCACTATGAATGTCGATTTTATCATTTTTGAGAATGAATGTGATGATCGAAGTACTGCTCCACCCAGCTATGTAAAACAATAAGGTCAACGTCAAAGGTCAAGGTCACAGTAACCCCCTATGTTGCTATTCCTGCTTGAAATTTTATGTTTATCCTCTCATTTTTCTTAACTGCCGAGTATGGAATGCATAGAGCACGATGTATTTCGTTTCATAAGAAACCTCAAGACTCAGCTTTCTGAAAAAATACATTTCATACCAGTAACTGTTAGAACAGGTGCGATTCAGGGCGTTTGGATGGTTACCGTGCATTTTTATTCGTATCACAGAATGCATTATGTCATGCCTTTATGGAACTAAATATTGCTTTTCAATAATGTTTACTGGTGTTGATGATATCCTGCCCCATGTGTGATAAATACATGTGCATAAACACCTTCAAGGTCAACGGCCAAGTTACATTTATCAGTTTTCTAGCATATATGGACTAAAATTGAATATTCCCTCATAAATTGGTGGTATGTCAACACAAATAAGACAAACTACAATGGTTCAGAGCTCAGAGTCACTATTTTCTTAAACCAAGTGTTGTCAAGTGTTTGTGTCGTACAAAATGATGTTTTGGGGGCGTCACCGTGGCAACCAGAACTTTCAATGGCACTCTGTATGTGAATGAATCAAAGATAGCAGTAACACTTGATCCATATGTTTTAGTGATTGTTTGTGTAACATACAACTCAACTGTTTAAAAACATGCACATGCAAATTATTTATGAAGGTCAGGGTCAAGGTCAAATGAACATGCTTTATAATGTCAGAAACTACGTTATATGCCAAGAAGCATCATTTCCTATAACGTATGACGTGCTTGCAGATTTTATTTTATAAACTTTTCACACACAAGTGATAACAATTCACACCATATATGCATCTGGTATGTATACATGTGTATATATCAGTTAGTTTATCATTTAGTTTAGTGTATTCTTTGCAGATGTAATATTCCTTTTTGAACGCTTAACATAACTGAATGGTTGGTGGCAGGTTCTTCATCGGTTTGTTGTTTAACGCCACATTCAGTAATATTCCCCCTATATGACGACGGTCTGTTAATAGTCGTGCCTTGACAAGACAATCAAGTGATCAACATCATGAGCATCGATCTACGCAGTGGGGATGTGATGATATATGAACTGAATTACTGAACTGAATTGTCAACCAGTCTGATCTTTTGGTCCTGTTAGTTACCTCTTACGATAACCTTGGGTTGATGAAGACCTCTTCATACCCAGATCTGCATGATTAGATTTCAGGATGTACAGACATATCATCCAAAATAATAAACTGAATGAGATAAAACAAAAATCAGTAACGATGAAAACTAATACCGCTAGAGTTTCAGAATGAATTTGTAGTTCGTGCTGACATATCTTAACCTATCACACTCTAGTAAGGTTCTATATCCTGTACTTCAGAGACACATTTTAGATTAAATCATTTTATGACCAATATTTATTACAATAAAATTCTGCTGACCATGTTAATTTCAGCAGCCTGGTTATTGTAAATATGGCTGATAAACGTGGCTGTGACACGAAACATGGTATTGCCATCTCCTTATGCCCATGGGTAGTCAACGAATTCGGCGCGTTTGTGGTTGTTACAATGAAGAACTTTAGTTCTAAACTTGTCTCTTACCTGTCCATTCTATGGTAGGATGTATTTTAAATGCCATAGTTGGAGCCGTAACAGACATACCGAGTATTTAGAAATCATTCACACAGAGATAGGGTTAACATGCCAGGTGGCAGATAAGTACAATTTCCCTGTTTTTCCATCAAAGGCACCGCACTATCTACAGGGAATATGTGAATCAACATCTCACATTGTATATTGGTCTCTCAATATATATAAACAATCAGCAATAGTGGATCACCTAAGTTCATATATTGTCTCTCAAGACAGAATCAAAGGTAAAAGAATATCTGCTACCACGTATTCTTGGAAAATATGAGTTTTTCAGCCTGTCGTGACCAAATTAATTTGACAATTTTTCCATTCATGAATCTTCGGCTACCACAATCTTCTTCTAGTCATAGTTATAGTGAAGATATATTCTTCTATAAATAATACAGTTGTAATGCTCTCTGAAAAATGGCTTGGGTACCATGGAAACGCACCACAATGACATAATGCCTGACACTTTCAAGTTTGGCAACATTAGTTGTGGAAAGCTACTGATTGCAAGCTTTCCAACGGTACCAAATACATCATGCCATACCTCTGGTTGACGTGTTTCAGTTGTTTACACCAAATGCCACTACACTAAACTCCTCTGAATTAGAACAGGTTTCATGAATATCCCCACCTGTGTAACCTGTTCAAATCAATGTTACATTCTTATATTAACTGCACAGACAGCTTTATTCCGAACTATTGGATTTGGTCAGACAGCCAACTAGGAACACTTACAACTGAACTGGTTTTGTTTTGTTATGTCTTGTTTTGCTTGTTATTGTGTCATACATAAATACTGGAATGATTATGGTCCATGTGGAAGCCTTTCGCTTCATATGATACATTAAATGTAGCTAAAAATCATTACTGAAAATGCTCTCTTTATCCTCCATGTGATCTGCTGAAATCACAGTGTGTAATGTAAAGCTAGAAAATGGTAGTTGCTGGTCCTAATTCCGGTTTGGCATCAACGGCGTTTACCCGTGTTGAGTGAGTAACACGCCGCAGTCAGCAATAATCCAGCTTTATGGCAGCGGTAAGGAATTAATCGAGTCTGGATCAGACAGTCCAGTGACCAACACCATGAGCAACGATCTGTGTAACTGGGAACCGATGACATGTCCTAACCAAGTCAGCGAGTCCCGACAAGCATAGTCGCCTTTTATGGCAAGCATGGGTTGCTGAAGGTCTATTCTATCCCGGGACCTTCACGGGTCTTACCCGTGTGAGGTAACACAACTATACTACGCTTATCAAAAACATCTTTCCTGTTCTGTTTTCAACAGGAGTTCATTTTCAATTTACGCATTTAAAAAACTATTTACCCAAATGCGTATGCACTGATAGATCAAATTAGTTACTGCTGTACGTTCATGGAGTTTGTATGGCGAGTGAATGTTACTCTAGCGAAACAAACATCTGCGAAACTATAAGTTGTTTAATCAAACTTTCAAGCCAAAATGTTTGTTTCAAACATATATCTTGCATCCGTATTTTGTGGAAAAGTGTTTTCTATTTTTTCAACTGTCTGCATTGTAAATTCTCTGGGGCAATGTACTTTTTTCAATAAAACCCCCTCTCTTCCCATCCAATCACCTGTTTTCTTGAGAACCGGCTGATCTGTCGACAAATGTCTAAATGCATCCCTCTGGGCGTCTCCTAGCAAGCTTTGCATTCTTTCTGTCCAGTCTCATCTCACTGTCTAAACATCGGCATGAAAGCATCAAATTGTTTAAACAAACGCATCAATGCGTTACTTTAGAATCAATATCAGGACATCAGCTGAAGTATGGGATATTCGCAGTACCCTGTAGTTGAACTGTCAGTAATTATACTTAGTCTGTAGTTGTCAGTGGTATTTTTACTGTTACAGTAAAGTGAGTGAGTGAGTGAGAAAGGGGAAAACGCTTCCTGTATCATGTTGTCCATAAAACTAACATAGTAGCATCACACTGGCGTCTGTCAAAGTGTTGTTGACCATATTTTCTGCCGTACAACTGCAGAATACATTGAATTTACCGTCGACAAATAAAATTGGCTATTGAAGTTTCACTGTAGCAGTACTTTCCTATTGTAACAGTTTCTGTAACTGCCTCACTGCACTATCTCCAGCAACGCACTGTAACTATCAACGCTGTGGGTCGCTAGGGTAGCCTAGTGGTTAAACCATTCGCTTGTCACGCTGAAAGCAAGGGTTCGATTCCCCATATGGGCACAATGTGTAAAGCCCATTGAAAGCTGCGCAAAACCGTACTTATTTGCTCACTATCAACTTCGTACTGTTGGAGTCATTTTTGGAATAGAGAGAATGCATGTTATTGTTAAACATTGCTGTGTTCAAATTCACATTATCATGCTTCGCAATGTCTCCACACTTTTCGCAGTGTCTCCTCAGCATGGGTGGGTCCTTTAGTGACGTGAAACAAGTAAAATAAGTGTCCAGGAACGCTCTATCATATACGCATTTGTTGTGCATAAGACCTCATTTTGTTATGTGTAGACGGGCGGTGGGGTAGCCTAGTAGTTAAATCGTTCGCTCGTCACGCTGGTTCAGTTCCCAACATGGGCAGAATGTGTGAAGCCCATTTTACGTATTCCCTGCCGTGATATTGCTGGTAAACCTCACATACTCACTGTTATCTATATACTGTAGACAGAAACAAAAATCCAGTGACTGACCTAATGAGCATTGATCTACGTAGTATTGATATTGTATGGTATTTGTCAATCTGGCATCAAGTCTGACCATCCGATCTCTTTAGACACCTCTCAGAACAAGTATTTGTTATATTGGTGACACACTCGTGAAGACCAATTCCTTTCGTGATCTATGTGCCATTCTGGGACAAGCTGAAGAGCTCTTTCAAAGGATTTACGGAAAGAGGCGAGTGGTGACGAATGGACCAATTCAAAACGTCACGGAGGCAGTGTGTATGTGTGTCTACGGTAACCAAAAGCCGCTATGGACCATGGACATGGCCCTAAACATGTACATGTGGCTGCACATCTTCTGAATCCGACAAGACTGTAGACTGACATGTGAATGTATATTGCCCCACTGATTGACTGATATTAACCTCACCTGATCTACACTGATTGTGTGTTCAACGCGGACGTATATAATTCACATCGCTTGACGGACAAAGCTAATACAACTGCATAGACTGGGTGGAAAATAGTCCCTCACGTTTAGAGGTCTAATAAGTCATCAGTCCTATTAAAACTTAATCAGGTAGGAAAGCATACTGATAGGAAAAGAAACGCAATCGTTGCTGTTTTCAAACTGGAAATAATCGAGTCTGGGTCAGACAATCCAGTGATCAACAACATGAGCACCGATCTGCGCAACTGGGAACCGATGACATTTGTCAACCAAGTCAGCGAGTCTGACCACCCGATCCCGTTAGTCGTTCTTACGACAAGCATAGTTGCCTTTTATGGCAAGCATGGGTTGCTGAAGGCCTATTCTACCACGGGACCTTCACGGGTCATATATGTATGTCATCTTTCTCTCTGATGCGTGTTGTACTATATATGTATATTTGTATTTATTTATTCTGCACGCTTTCTTTCATTTAATGGCAAGTAGATAAGTCGAAAGAACTAAATTAAGATATGGTTTTTAGAAATTAGCATGACATTTGGAACATGTATAACACATTCCTGGACTTATATTTGTTTTTTCACAAACCTTGTAATTACTTGTGCTTCGTATAATGATTTTCTTAGCTTGTTGTTTAACGCTACACTCAGATATATAACGGCGGCAGTCTGTAAATAATCGAGTCTGGGCCAGAAAATCTTGATCTTTTGAAATAACAACTGGGATGCGATAACTAAGTCAGCTAATCAACCAAGTCAGCGTGTCTGACCACCCGGTCCCGTTCCTCGCCTTTTAAGACAAGCATGGGTTGCTGAAGATTAACTCTTACCCGGATCTTCAAAAGTGGGTGGTCACGATAATTTGTCGTGAGTGATGAACCACTGCACGACGATCAGCGTCTATATCAACCTGATCCATAGTCAATGACACCCGTGAAGAATAGGAAAACGCAGTCTACATTAAAGATTAGGTCGATAAGTGCGAGAGAATGGGAGTGAGGAGCGGTGTGCTAAATTGCCACTGGACCATAGGCCCGTAGCTAGTAAAAATCCAGACGGGCCAGTAAATCACTGACAAGTGAATTTTCAGGTGGTCATTTTGTTAATATATCACGCTCTCCGACTTCTTAAGTTCAAATACCCTTTAACCAAGTAACATTATAGTCCGATAAACTGTTCATGATATTAGTAGTTTAATGATGACTTATTTGTGCATTAACAAAATATTTAAGACATGTTTTCGTATTAGTCTTTGACAGTATTTTAGTTTTTTATAATCTGTTGCTAGGTTTCTAGCCCGACTGACTAGGAAAACTAGGAACCTAAAACAATATGTCAGGATTGGGATCTTCCTGAATTGGAGGCCTTTACTTTACTATATCGGCATCAGATGACTTTCAGAATCGCAGACACCCAAAAATGTTATATCATGTGTCACTTTTACAGAGGGTTATTGTAGAATGCCCATACATTGCTATCGTAACGAACATAAGGGCGTCCTCCTTATTGCTTTACTGACTGAATATTAAGGGCGTAGGGGTAAAGATGGGTTCAATTCCTCACATTAGTATTATGTGTGGAGCCCATTTCTGGTGTCCCCCGCCGTGATATTGCTGGACTATTGCTAAAAGCCGTATAAAACTAAACTCACTGAAAATTCCTTAAAAAAGTGTCCTTGGTGTTTATGTTGCTCCTTGTATGGTGTCATTTAAAGGCTCTGTACTGTTCTCTTACTGTTTCTCTTACTGTCCCCAATCGCCAATAGTGTTCCGCCGCCGATCGACCCACAATAGACAAGTGGCCATACATCTGCAAGATGACTTAGCTTGAAATTGGTACGGAAGTCTGTGGGCAGTGACTGACGGTACTGGGACCCCACTGAGGTTTACTGAGGAAAGTGGGAACATTAATTCTACTACAATACAATCCTGTTTGTAATTCAACATTAACACTGCTCAATGAGCAAAACTAATATTCCAATGTATCATCCAAAGGTGGCTTTCACAAGAGGATTTGTGGAGGACAAATAGGACCTTGTCCTTGTGTCTATTGTTATCAAACTTATCAGCATAAGCGTATTAGCACCAAACGCTTATCTCCCGCGTGATAACGCTACAATCGTATATTACTTTGCAGGCCACTGTGACATCATCGTTTACCATGGCGTTATGATTAAAGGACATATTTTATCTCGCTGTCACTGAAACAATTTACTTATCTGGATCCTGATCCACAAAGCGTTCGTAACGTTACGACCTGTCGTAACTCAATATTTTTATATAGTGAGTGAGTGAGTGAGGTTTACGCTGCACTCTGAAATATTCCAGCAATATGGCGACGGTCTGTAAATAATCGAGTCTGGACCAGTGATCAACAACATAGGCATCAACCTACGCAATTGGGAGCCGATGACAGTTTACCTGTGAATGAACACAAAGGGAAAGCGTGTGAACATTGCGCTCAGTGGTTGCAATACACATATGCCCATAACTGAATTAGATATTTTAGTTGTAGAATTGTTTTCAGTGACTGGGATTTCATATTGCTTTTAGCAACATTTTTTCAATACACTTACAACCAGCATTGACTGATCAAGACCTATGAAGTAGTGAGTTTAATTTTTCGCTGCTTTTAGCAATATTCCAGCAAATTTCACGACAGGGGACACCAGAAATGGGCTTCATGCATTGTGCCCATGTGGGGACTAAACCTGAGCCTGGTGCAAGGAGCGAATACCTTAACCCCTAACTCCTATCCTTACCCAACCACCCCAACTATCAAGTAACCAGGACAACTATCAAGTAACCAGGACCAATCTCTGTATGTTATTTCCTACGCTATAGGTGTCCAAGCTTTCAACCTGCCTAATATACAAAGAACAAATCTTCCATGTTGAATACATACACATCAGCCTGTTGTTGCATCAACTTGCAACTTGGTGTTAAATCACCATCCATAAGATATATTGTGGCTATGTTTGGGAGGCTGTTATCAGGGTATGAAACTCCCAAGAATTTCAGCCTGACCACAGGGCTGGTTAGACGTAAAATTTGCCAACCCTGTCTTATAACTTACCTGCCCACAAAATATCTTCACATACATGTCTAAATTTTAACCTGACCGTTTGGTAGATGAATGTGAGAATCTGGCTGTCGACATTGTGAATAACCTGCAATGGGATATTGGGCAGGCAGGCATTTCAAACACTGATATTCTTCTATCTTACATTATGATGTTTTTACCACTAAGTGATTAATTAGTTGAGTTCACTTTTACGTTGCCGTTAGCAATATTACAGCAATATCATAGTGGGAGATGCCACAAATAGGTTTCACACATTGTGCCCACGTGGGGAATAGAACCCGGGTCTTTCAGATGACAAGCTAATGAATTAACCACTAGGCTACTCCACCACCCACCAAAGAGTGATTTGTTTTCTTGACAAGTGCAGTCATCATAACCCATAACAGGATTCCCAAAAACGTACATTACTCAGCTTTATTCCTGCATTAGAACAGCTGACATTTATACATGAATATTCACATTGTGATAATATGGTACAGGACAATATAATCAGTTTGGTTCTGATCATCAACAATGGTTCTCTGTCTAAATACTAGTAATACAGCCACTCCATACCTGGGCAAGCAAGAACTGAATTATTAGGTGCTGGAGTATACAGCAAGTGAATCTGACTAAGACATATGAGAAATTAAATATACATTCATAAATAAAGGAATTACTAAGGTTGACAAACTCAATGGCCTCTATACAAACAACCTCCTATGGTGCAATTACTGAAGGTGTACTGATCTGTTTTAAGAAGTGAAAAAGTCTTCTCAAAGTTATAACTTAATGCCTCTGGTCATATACTGAGGGGGATGGCTAACACGCCTCTGACTCAGATGATTCGTGCTTTCTCCAGTGGACACTTAGAAAAGCCTTTGACCATGATTATGCATGCATTTGGGTCAAAATACCAATTAGGTGTGTCAGTTGCTTGTCTAGTTCAGATTCCATTCAAAATTGAATTTAGTTCAAACTTGGGGACCGTTCATAATTTGTGCCTAGGGGCGGTGATGATGACTTTAACATCATCACCACCCCCCAGCCACAGATTATGAACAGTCCCTTGCATTACCTGTTTAAGGAGTCAAGTCATTACTTTCAGAATAACCATGGGATATAACTCTGTCACACCCAATGCCTTCTTGACAACACAGACAATAATCTCAATATTACACACAAATGGCTACAATTTACATTCGAAAATGTAGAAAACTCAAACTCATTCATAACAAATGAAGAAAATATACAGTTGATACTTCTACACAACCTGGTATCCTGTTAAATATTACAAACACCATGTTAACCCTGTACACAACAACTACACCAATGTCTTAATGTTCTCTGGATGCTGTACATGAATATGTGTAAAGATATACAATTAATGCAATAAATATGTTTCACTTAATCCCCTTAAAGAACAGCTAAACCTTCCAACCAGCCACACATTTAGATTCATGTATTTGCAAAGGCCAACTTGTGGCCATTATGTGTCCTGGACAAGATATATGAGTTGTTCTTGAATGTTCCCCTTCAAACTGTCTTTCTGGTTCCATTCTTATTAGAAATAACAGTTGTCCATCTCATCTCATCTCATCTCATCTCATCAGAATGAATGAGCTGTCAAGATAATTCAGTGTCTCCTGCTGACTTTAACAGATGATGTATTTGAGATTACATTTTCATAGTATAGTACAGATTCTAGTACTTTTGTGGGGTTGAGTCCATCCAGGATTCGAACCCACACCCCAAGTCCAGCACCTAATCGTCAGCACACAAGATCAGCTGCCAAACCTGCTCAGACATTGCTGCTTCCACTGAGATGGTATAATC
Source organism: Haliotis asinina (assembly GCF_037392515.1). NCBI lineage: Eukaryota > Metazoa > Mollusca > Gastropoda > Lepetellida > Haliotidae > Haliotis > Haliotis asinina. The sequence goes on along the minus strand of NC_090282.1, from coordinate 66,635,010 downwards.
CCAAATGTCACATTTTACCATTTTGTACCTTACAATTGAAGACTTTGTAAATGGGATTGTGTGTTAATTCTGGCTTGTAGCACACAAGCATTGATGATCTAAAGAAACATACATGAAAGGTCAATAACCTTGCTATTTTATATTGGTATAATACACTGTTTTCACTTTTCTTCAAATAGTAACCGTCACTTCAATGAGTGAAATGATGTGTACAGAATAACAGTAGGAGCTGAGTTATGAATTGAACAGCACACTGTCATCATGCGATATCCTAACTTCAAGGATGTATAGCCATGTATACTTTACAAAATAAGACAAGTCCCAAAACAGTATTCCTGTCATGATTCTAGTTATGTTATAGTTACAACAATCACACTGCCATTTTCCATGAGCCGAATGCAAATGCAATAAAACCTAATCGTAAACAACAATTTTAATTTGCATCTGTTCATAAATCTAAAAAATCTCAAGATAGTTTTGTTATGTCAACAGCACCACTTCAACACTATGACAGTACAAAACAAATCAAAAGAACTCTAAAATGGCAAAATGGCAGAAGTGTTCTGAGAACCAGGAAGCAAATGGTCATTTCCTCAAGCAATAAGCCTCAGGAAATAATACCTCAGAACTGACTGACAAACACCAAAGCAAAAGTTCAAACCAAACAGAGAAGTTATCTGAGCTTAAAAGATATTTCTTGCTGCCTTCAAATCTGGGTTGGTACCAACTGTTTTTAAGTCATGCAACTGACGAAAATGTCTATAAATCCAGGTATGTCAATCAATAATAGCCATCAAACATACACACATAGCTAGAATCAACCATCCACAGGGAACATCCATACATTATACAAAGTATGATGTTATCATTCTGTCATAATAAATACCCTGGATTCATCCTCTTATATAGCTTCATCTCGGAAATCTCCATCTTCACCTTGGAAGTTTCCACAGAATCAACTCACACCTGAACGTACTTCTTACACCCTGTCATCTGAATTGGACTCAAACCAGAATCAGTCCACAGTTATTATAATACACTGGTTATTCAGATGACATCACTGGTTATTCAGATGATATCACATGTACACAGATGACATCACATATCAGGGAATACAATACTGAACACCTCCTTGTATTGGTTGACAAAATGGACCTCGAGACCCTCTGTGATGTAGTCAGGAAGATCCGAGAAGTCCTTCTTGTTCTCAGCAGGCAAGATGATGCAATCCACTCCCACTCTCTTAGCCTGCAACATCATAACAAATCATGATACCAATGGGAGTGTGTCTCGAAATCTGGCAGTGAGAAATAAGAGGTCAAATGGGTTTCACATGTGAAATCCTCAAGCAGCATATTCAAACCCATATTAAGGACAACATTACAAATTTGAAAATCTACATCTAGCAGTGTGCTTGGAGTATTAATTCCATCATAAACTGCATTAATCAATATTTTGGTACTCTTTGGATAACTAATAGCTATCTTGTAACCAGGCTGACAGTCGCTATAGAAATATATAACATCATCCACAAGTAATGTGCCAAAGCTACTGAAGAATGTGTTAAAATAGTTCTGTGGAAAATCAGACACAGCATTTTGTGTTAAAAAACCAAACAGTTATTCAATGTTTTCAGATTTGATGCTTTAGTAGGTCTGCCATGATTTTCAAACTTTGACATAGGAAACCATCAGTTGATCCACATATTGCTGGGTACAGGGCAACACACTGGATCATATTGATTTCAGAAAATAAAACTACAGCTAACTTGGGTCATATGTCAACCATGACTCATTAACAGTTTATCTAATAATATGGTGAAGATGAAATGGGGATTACTGCATTTATAGAGCATTGTGTGTATGCTAGTGCTAGCCCAGATTGATGCTGTAATACCATGCTGTAATACCATGCTGCATTTTCAAAATGAACGCTACACACAGACACATTTTACTGACTGTGAGCCAGTCAGTCCATGTTTAGCATGTTACCACGTTTAGGTTCAAACGAGAATGACGAATGATTAAATAACTCAAAATTGGGATAAGTACACAAAAAAATTAATGCCAGACATATGGTCCTGACACCTCTGTAATTAACAGGATATGAAATCTGATGTTTTCTGATTGATCACAGAAATAGTTGCAGCATATTACATTATCTATTTTCACTCTTCACAAAGGGTGACAAACAGCTGGTGAAACAGCAAAGACACACACTTCAGGTGCAACTCAGCACAGCCCCTTCTTGTCAGGATACGGCAGGTGCTGTTCCACCAACTACTAGTCATCCCTTGGTGAGATGAGCGAAAATAGAGCAATGTTGCTTGATCGTTTCTCAAACAACTTTTTCTCTGATTGATGCTATATATGGCATGGTTGAGATCATACAACAGTATACAGTATAGAGACTGGCCTTGAAAATAATTAGGTACGTTGAGGTCCCACTTATCAACTTCAAGTGCCCACATCTGTGTCTCTAGGGCTACTAAATTTCAGAATTTCACCGTATTTTCTTCAGATACATTGTTGCGACTCCCCAGATCCTCAGCTGATTTTCAACTGAAATCATTTTCACCTGTTGCCATCCCTGTGACTAAGTCAGTCAGTCTGACCACCCAGCTTTATTACAACATACTGAAGACAAATTCTAACCTGGATCTTCATACTGACAAGAGCAAATGTAACCTACAGCTATTGTCTTCTCCTTGATTCCACCGACTGGCAGGACCTTCCCTGTGAGAGACACCTCCCCTGTCATGGCCATGTTCTGGCGAACAGGGTGGTCTAGTGCCAATGACAGCAGTGCAGTGGTGATGGTGCAGCCAGCACTTGGACCATCTTTTGGAGTCGCTCCCTGGCAACAGACAAGTCATTGCATCTACTAAAGGATATTAAGTGTCAGAATGTCTTTTGCACTAACGTACTGACATTTGTTGGAAAAAGTCTTGAGTTAGGCTGGACAATTTCATTGCTTGATACATGTCACACTCAAAGAATCTAGTTCCTTTCACCATAGCAACGGTGGGATAGCTTAGTGGTTAAAGCGTTCACTCATCATGTCGAATCCCTGGGTTTGATTCTCTGTGCCCACTTCTGGTGTCACCAGCCGTGATACTGCTGGAATATAGCTAAAAGTGGAATAAAACCCATACGCACTCACTCACTCACATACACCTTCCACCATACATACCTCTGGCACATGCAGATGCACATTAGCTTTCTGTAGATAGGCGTTATCAGGTTTGTATTCTGTAAGGAAAGACTTGGCATAGGTATACGCCAAGTTGACACTTTCCTTCATGACAGTACCAAGGTGACCTGTGACTTCCAGGGAACCTGCATCGGTAGAGTCTGGTGTGATGGGTTTCTTGTTCACTGTCTCAATGTACAGCGTGGAGCCACCTAAACAGACACCATAAGTGAATGACTTCAATTTTATGCAACAATATTCCAGCTACAAGGCAGCAGTCTGTAAATAATCGAATCTGGACCACACTCCAGTGATTAACAGCATGAGGATTTATCTATGCAGCTGGGATACAATGATGTGTCTACCAATTCCCCGAGTCTGACCACCTGATCCAGTTAGTTGCCTTTTATGAAAAGCTTTGGTTAATGATGATTAGTTCTAACCCGGATCTTCATGTATCAGTCAGCACAAGCATATTATACTAGAGGACTGTGAAGAGTGAATGGTGGGTCAAGATACATCCCCTAGGTGTTAACAATGCCAGTCAAACAACATGTGCCAGACAGCATGAACACTGACTAACTGAGCCATTTTTCTCCCACTTTATGCTACTACTTATAAAGAGCCAGAAATATCTGTCTCTGTGTCCCCAACATACCCATGGAAGTCCAGGCAAGACCCATTACTACCCCTGGGGGTGTTTCCTCGTACATGCGGTCTGTGGTGAAAATAGGTTTGCCCACATAGTCCTGGAGGTTGTCCACATCCACATGAATGCTGTCCACTTTCTCCCTCACCATCTTGTACGCAGCCTTGCGATAAATCTGTAGAAAAAAAAGTTTTGAACAAACTACACCCTGGCTACAGTACATGTATGGCCCTGAGCCTAGAATGTTAAATCTCTCTTAGCGTTAAGATAGTCATGTTAATGCATGGCCTTGTGACTATCTTAGCATGAAGAGAGCTTAAAAAATCTACCCTCTGTATGTTAACGGCACATTAATTTTTCCCTCAAACCAAGACATAGCACTCCACATATTTCTTAAAAATATTATTTCCATTTTGACTCAGAATATCCTTCAAAAAATAACTTAGAAACAGCGAGAATGAAACTGCCGACCTTCTCTATGTGTTTCTGGAGGTTGCGCACTCCGCTCTCCCTACAATACGACTTAATGAGTGTCTTGATGGCATCATCAGTGATGTCAATGTTGTCCTCCTGAACCCCGGAGTGCTCTCGGGCTTGTGGAATCAGGTATTTCTGTTAAGAAAGACCACACAAATCATACACAAGGTCATGGCGTTAGTTTGAAAGTCAACCTCTTTAAAGATTTTGAGGTCAACTTTGTTGGATTCATGCATCTAAACAATGGTGAAGTCTAAGAGAAATTGACCTATGGCTTGTGGGAATAAAGTGAATAAATGAGTTTAGTTTTACGCCACACTCAGCAATATTACAGCTATACGGCGGCAGTCAGGAAATAATCAAGTCTGGACCAGACAATCCAGTGACCAACATCATGAGCATCAATAAGGGCAATTGGGAACTGATGACATTTGTCAACCAAGTCAGAAAGCCTGACCACCTGATTTCGTTAGTCGTTCTTACGAAAAGCATAATCACCTTTTATGGCAAGCATGGGTTGCTGAAGGCCTATTCTACCCGGACCTTCGCGGGTAATTGAAAGAAAGTGCTTATGATGCAGACAAATACAACATAACCGTAGTTTAGGTCATGTTCAAAATGAAAAGGACAAATGAAGATCAAAATGTGAAATTCAATGAAAAATGGAACGTCTTGAGCCACATGGCCAACTACAACTCAGCAAATTAGTAAACATCCAAATTCACCACAATCAGATCAGATGAATGGACATATTCAATTTCTGCTTTCAGTGTAAAAGTCCATGACAAAAAGTAAAAATTTGACAAAAAACATGTACACTGGAGTAACAATGATTCATGGACATAAGGTAAGTGCGGCGAAAATCATATTTCAAATACATGACTTCATTTCATATATGCACTAATTATTCCATTCACTGATTCAGTAAATTGAGAATGCCTATTTTTCCACTCATGAAGCCTTTGTTTCCCGAAGCCATTTGCAATCATCACCTATTTGTGTGCTCACAAAATGTAAACATCACCCTGTTCAAACATTATGCAGTTGGTTACAATATATCACATTTTCAATATGGCTGTTGCTCTTATGTTCAACGAGAGACCATGGACAGAAGAAAACAAGACAAACAATTATTCATATAATTCAAGGACTGTTACTACATGTTAATATTTTGTCAAGCTGGAAATTCGAACAAACATGTAGAGGTTGCAGATTCTTTGAATAGAGTCCTCCTTGGGGTACTTATAAGCATTTAAATGTTCTTTAAATTCTCGCGACAGTTGTAACTATTTTTTCAATAAAATATATACAAAACAAAAAACATCGGTTTTGTCTTGTGAGACCACCCCTACAGGGCCCCTGGCCCCGTGATAGCCAAAAGCAGGTAACTCTTCAGATTATAGCCTCCAGCAAAACACTTCCGTTCTGTAAGCAATACAGACAGAATGTGGGGAGGTGGGTGGCCTTACCCCAAGGAGGACTCTATTCAAAGAATCTGCAACCTCTACAGGTTTGTTCGATTCTTTTTCATAGAGATCCTCCTTGGGGTACTTATAAGCATAAGACAGACTCCAAAAGACTGATCTTAGGGAGAGGCATTCTGTCTGCTCATAAACCTGACATAAGATGATAACCTTTATTACGTTTAACTGAAAGTAACAAGGAATCAAACTTACCTGGTCACGTGACCTTCTATGCCTTGCGGCGGGGGTGCGGACCAGGGTCAGGCTATTACACGGTCTAACCCTACATTTCTATGAGAAAGTCGTAGGGTGCTTATAAAAATGCCTCCCCCCCTTTTTTTTTCACAAAAAACAGGAGTCGAGACAGGCGACCGATATATCAGGGTCCATTCTCGTGCACCGGCCAAGGTGCTAGGGAAGACCTGAAAACAGTCTAGACCGGTAAAGCAAAAAATACCACCACCATAATAGAGCCCACCACTGGGATAAAAGATGGAAAGTATACAGTAAGACACCATCACCAGTCTACTTGTTGCAGCTACAATGTCAAATGATCGTTCGTCAAATGATCGTTCGTCAAATGCAAGGGTAGCTCAATCAGCTAGGGCACTCGTGCCCTGCCCACTGGTGAGAACTGACTGGCCAAACCGAGCACGCTCGCTTGACAGTCTGTCTAACTGGTAATGACGGATGATCGTGCTCGGTCGGCTCCAAATAGCCGCAGAGCAGATCTCCTCAATGGGCAAGGCAGACGCATATGCCTTAGACGTCGCCACAGCCCTAACCGAATGAGCTTTCAAACCCTCAGGGGGCGTACGACCTTTCGAGGTGTATCCCATACAAATGGCAGAGACAAGCCACCTAGATATGGCCTGCTTGTTCGCCAGAAGGCCAGCCTTGCCGCCACCATAACAGCAGAACAATTTATCATTCTTCCGAATGTCTTTTGTTCGTTTGATATAAGCCTTAAGGGTCTTACGGACATCTAAGACATGAGCACGTCGAAGAGAGGTACCGGGCGGCGAAGGCTGCGTGAAAGCGGGAAGCTCAATAGGCTCCGTAACGTGAAAGGTGCTATCTCTCTTAGGACGGTAAGTATCTGGCAATCGAATGCTCACTCTGTCTTTGTGAAACACCATTAATTCAGGGTTGGCGGACATAGCGTGTATGTCGCCTACCCGCCTGCCAGAGGTTACCGCCACAAGAAAAGCAGTCTTCCATGTCAACAGCTGGAGGGACAAAGCCGACAGGTTGTGAAAAAGAGGACCGGACAGCCAATCAAGAACGACTGGCAAGTCCCACGGGGGACTAATCCGCCGGACAGACGGACGGATTCTGTCCACGCCTGCAAGAAAGTGCTGAACTAGAGGGTGCTGCCCCAATAATGCACCATCGACAGGAATGTGGAAGGCAGAGATTGCCGTGGAGTAACCTCTAACTGTAGAAGCGGCCAGACCGGCTTCCAGTTTAGATTGCAGAAACTCCAACACAGATACTAGATCTGCAGAAAAGGGATCGAGAATCCCCCTGTCGACACACCAGCGCGCATAACAGGCCCATCTATCCTCATATTGAACGTTCGTCGAATCCCTCTGCGAAGCCAGAATTGTGTCTGCAACTGGTGCAGAAATTCCTCTCGCATGGAGGCGACTCCGGACAGCAGCCAAGCCACCCACTGAATCCTGGGATTGGGGTGTGGCGCTCCGTTCTGGGATAGTAAGTCCGGTCGAAAGGGTAATAGTACAGGAGGCTGAGCCAGAAACCTGAGAATTACCGGAAACCTGCTTTGAGCCAACCAAAGCGGTGCCAGAAGCACAAGCAGCCAAGCCGGTTGTGCGGTCAGCTGCAAGAGGACTCTTGAGATCAGAGGAACTGGTGGGAACCCCACAGCACTCTGTCTGTCCAATCGAGCAGAAAGGCGTTGTTGGCTTATCGCTCTCGGATCTGGTATCCTTGAGCAAAACACAGGAATCTGATTCGTCACCCCAGAGGCAAACAGATCTACCTGGAACGACCCGAACAACTGGGAAATAATCCCGAATATCCCCCGATGCAGCATCCACTTGTGTGGGGCTAGTATACGTCTCGATAGCGCATCTGCGCGGACGTTGTCTATGCCCGGGAGAAAAAAGGGGAGTACCCGAATGTCGAACTGGTCGCACCACAGCAGAAACTGCCACACCTCCTGAAGGAGGGACGGTGACACTGTGCCGCCTTGCTTCAGGATATACGTCATAGCGGTCTGGTTGTCCATCTCTAGGCGAACCACTTGACCCCGCACTGACTCCACAAAGCTCTCGAACACCCGGCGGACTGCTCTCAATTCCAACACATTGATGTGTAGGGTAACTTAGTCCTCAGCCCAACGGCCCGAGACTGATAGTTCGCCCAGGACGCCCCCCCAGCCTGTGAGGGAGGCGTCCGTCTGAATCGAGAGGGAAGGTGTCGGTGTCTCTAAGGGGATCCCCCTGGACAGATTTCCGACTTCCGTCCACCACTGCAGGTGAGGAATCAACCAAGCGGGAGTCTCGAGAATAGTCTCGTAGCTCTCCGAATGGGACCACAACTGGGCTAATGCCTGTTGAATGGGTCGCATCCTCAACCTCGCACGCCAGACCACGTCCACTGTAGCCGCCATAGTGCCCAGCAAATGAAGCCAAGTTCTTGCTGTGGCTCTGGGGAACTCGAGAAACTGAAATACAGTTCTCTGAACTTTGACGATGCGGTCTGGGGCTAGGGAAACAATCCCCTGAGCCGTATTGAACCGTGCCCCCAAGAACACCAGATCATGCGTAGGGGTCAGGTCTGAGTTCTTGAGATTGATGATCCAGCCGAGCTTCAACAGGATGTCCATCACTTGTTGTGTGGCATCGTGTGATAACAGGAGCCTGAGGGCCCTCAAAAGCCAATCGTCCAGGTACGGATGACAACATCTGCCCTGTGACCTGGCCAGCTGAGCCGGAATCAACATAAGTTTGGTGAACACCCTCGGCGCCGTGGAGATGCCGAAGGGTAGAACCCGAAACTGATAACACTTCCCGTCGAACGAAAACCGAAGGTATTTCTTGAACTCGGAGTGTATCGGAACATGGAGGTAAGCGTCCTTGAGATCGATTGACGTGAGCCAATCCCCTGTCTCTGAGGAAGAGATCACTGACCGCAGTGTCTCCATCCTGAAGGACGGAACCTCTATGAACTTGTTCAGCCCTTTGAGATTCAAGATCGGTCTGAACCCTCCGTCCTTCTTGGTCACAAGGAAGTACGTGGAATAAAACCCGTCTTCTTGTTGACCTTCCGGAACCATCTCGATGGCAGCCTTGTCCAGTAACGACTGGACCTCGGCACGGAGGACCTCTGCTTTTTCCCGGGAGACCGGCACCGGCACCTAATGCTGTCCCTCGCCAGATGAGAGTGCACGTCCGTAAGCTGCCGGCCCAACACTGCCGACGGAGAGTCGTCAGCAGCGCTCCCATGATCCAACAGCTGCCCCTGCAAAGCAGAAAGGTAAGCTGAATGGACCACTACTCTCAGCTGCTGGGCCGCACACCTATATTGCTCCTCAAAGGAACGATAGGCGGACCTTAGCACTGGAGCGGCCATGGAGAAGGGCGGCAGCCGCCGGCCCTGCCTGGTCGAGGCCAAGGAAGAGGAGGAGGACCCCCCCAGGGTGACCGAGGCGTACACACACTCGTCCACCACTGGCGGTTCGAATAGCGAATCCTCATCCAGTTGATACCGGCGGCTAATCTCCGGGAGATCAAAGCGCGACCGGGTACCCGAAAGGAGCGGATTCACTACCTCCCCGACCAGCGATGGGAGCAGGCGCAACCTCGCCTCGGCGACCTTAGTAGACGCGAACGCCTCCCCGGGGAGCCGAAACTCCAAGGGGTCGGGCTCCGACACAGGAATAGAAACCTGAGGTAAGACCTCGGCAATTTTCTCTCTAACCTGTCTTAGGGACGAACCGAACGAGTATGTGACCTCCGACTCGCACTCCTCCCCAATCCCCCCCTCCTCGATATCCATCTCCTCACGCTCCTCAGACAGGGAACCTTCACCGTAAAGCGAACCTGTCGAGGGCGCTACCGAGACGGAACTCGAAGGAGCAGAGAGACTAAGAAGGGCCGAGCCGCTAGGTTCGCCCCTGCCAGAGCCCGAACTAGGTCGCCTGGGCAACTGGGGCAAGCCCCCCACCGGAGGGTGACCCGAGAGCCCAGGAAATGGATAGGATGTCGATGCCCATAGTGGCTGGGCAGCACTAGGCTGCCTGCCCACCGTGGCACTAGGCGTGCTGACCGCGGTCAAGCCGCCGACACCGGGCGTCGTTGCCCCACTTGCCCCACGGGACAAGCTGGGGTCGACTGCCCTAGGCACATCCGCCTGAACGCCCGAAGCGCAGGACGGCTGCCCAGAGGGAGGAGCGTTCTCCGAGCCTAAGCCTGGGCCGCGGCCTCCCTCAACTGAACCACCATGGCCGCTCAATGAAGATCGGGCGTCCAGTTCCTTTCGGAAACCAGACAGCGCCGAATCTATCATTGATTGTACCGAAGACATCTGTTGCTGAAACAAGGCATTAATTGAATCAACAGAGATTAATGGTGCTTGCGAAGTAGGGGTAGGTGCTGAGGATACAACGGCAGAAGAAGGGGAAGGGTCCCTAGACACCCTGGCCTTCTTAACCGACCCCTCCGAAGAAGAAGCTGTGCCTTTCTTTTTGTGAGAGTGCTTAGATGGAGGGTCCTGAGCCCAGATATCACCCCCTCCCCTTCAGTAGGTTGGAATAGAACAAAAAGTCCGCGTGTCTAGACTTTCTGGTCTGAGGGGTAAACCCCGCGCACATATCACAAGACTGATTGTCGTGAGGACATTCCACTAGGCATCTTAGACATACATCATGCAGGTCTTTAGCCGGAATGGAGGATTTGCATGTTGAGCAGGATTTAAACTGCAAGGCAACAAATAACCTCCTAGTGTTGCATAATAAACAACAATAAAACAAGACACGCATGGGCGCAAAGCTAAAACTAAAACTACGTACAGAGTTAAGGTAAAAGCTAAGTGCCACGACACCATAGTTTACGACATATTTTTTATAAAAATAGTAGTAAATATGGAGATAACATGAATAAAGTACATAAAAGCATAGCTACACAAGCTTACTTTTTTTAAAAAAGACCGCCATAAAACTGAAAAGTTTTGGCGGGAAAAAAGGTTTGCCTTCCACCATTACGCTAACCACGTGGCTACCAACAGGGACGGCAAAAGTTACAACAGTTTGACAAGTAAACTGTAAAAAATGATTCCTAATGCGCCCATGCGTCTAATAAAGAAACCATACATACAGTTTGAGCCTCTGAGGTACTCATCTTAGTACTTGTCTTTGTCTTTGGTAAGCAAGAATCTCTGTGAACGCTGAAGCACGTCTGCATAGGCGAGCGACAGAAAAGGAAGTGTTTTGCTGGAGGCTATAGTCTGAAGAGTTACCTGCTCTTGGCTATCACGGGGCCAGGGGCCCTGTAGGGGTGGTCTCACAAGACAAAAACGATGTTTTTGTTTTGTATATATTTTATTGAAAAAATATAGTTACAACTGTCACGAGAATTTAAAGAACATTTAAATGCTTATAAGTACCCCAAGGAGGATCTCTATGAAAGAGAATTGATAAACCTTTCCAATTTCACTGGTAATGGAGACATCCAGATGACAAGGGTTTTGTGTGTGAGGAAAGTTACCTACATCAGCAATGGCCACCTTCTCCTCAGCAACATATCCTGACACGTCGATCATCTCCATCCTGTCTCTTAGTGGTTCCGGGATTGTGTCAGTGATGTTAGCAGTGCAAATGAACAGCACCTACAGGTTTACAGGATACTAATGTTACTCAGTAAACACCATGAAAAGATTCTACAACTATCTGCCCCAGTGACAGATGTTGGCAAATCAACACTGATAAGAAAGTATACTGAACAGCAAAAGAAATGCACTTTCGAAAAAAATGAAATCTCATGAAAGTAAGCGTCTTCCATTTAAAAAGTTGCATTCTTTTTACTGTTTAGTATAGTAAGACTCTTTCACTGTAAATGCAATGAGGTACCAGCATCTACATATCAAGTAGAGTTCATAGTTTGATGAAATACCAGTGTCCAGCACACCTACCTTGAGTGAGTGGAGTTTAACAAGACAGTTACACAACAGACGCCTCATTTTTCTTGCTTGTTTGTTAAATATTCAAATCTGGACCAGAAGACTGAATATTGATAGTACTAGCACTCTTTCACACTGTCAGGATAGGAAGAGACAATCATTGCGTCTCCTTTGCTTGACAATATGAATAAAGCATGACAAGCATTTTCAACAAAGATATGGAAAACATTAACTATTATCAGCCAATGATCAGGATAACAACACTTCAAACCAGGAACCTCCATAGGAATACAGAGCCTTGTTCCTCAAGACAATTGTAGTGCTACAACCATTGAAAGTCTATGTTTCAGTATGGGATCTTGACCATCTTAGCACTAAGACACCATTGTGGAACAGGACCAAGAAGAACCAAGAAGAAAGAAAGTGGAATACTGCTTGGCATGTTTCTTACAACAAGCAGAATCCCTTATGTGGACAAGAACCACCATTAACAATACTGACAATGCCAATAGCTGTCGTTGTTCTTGGAAACAGAACTTACCTTTGACAAGTCAATAGGGACGTCCAAGTAGTGGTCGAGAAAGTTGGAATTTTGTTCTGGATCCAGCAACTCCAGTAGAGCTGACGATGGGTCACCTTGATAACCCTTGCCGATTTTGTCCACCTGGGCAATAAACAATAAAATAGCAAACAATCCAAATTTTATAATGCATGTGAAAGTAAGCACCATTAAGCACAAAAAGATGATGTCATACTGTTCCAGAAGCCAAATGGCACAGTGTCAAGACGTGCACTGAAAATAATCCATCTTTGAACAATTTCAGTGACAGATTTTGTATCCTGAAAATCACCCCAACCTGCAAGATAAAGTTTTTCTTTTGGCAATTACACAAACAGCTCACAAATCAGTGCAACAAGAAATCTCTAGTTTCTTAGCCCTACAAAAGCCTCAGATTCCAATCTTATAAAAGCCTTAAAATCACTAAATCTATTATTCATAATGACAAAAGTGCACACATCTTCGGCAGTTCATGCAGCACATTTTTTCGAACCCTATGATCTTGGACATCACAGATGCCTTGTGGCTTACCTCGTCGATGAGAACAAGGGGGTTTTCTGCTTTGGTTTTCTTCAGGCACTGTATAACCTTCCCTGGCATGGCACCAACATATGTCCGCCTGGCGAAAAGACACCATTCAGTGATGAGTATACAAACACTACACAGCTTAATAAACAAGACTCACACATCTCTCTAGAAACATGGACATACAGGGCGGGATGGATAATCTGGATACCCCGGACCCATTATGACCATGTGACTAGCAGACTAAACAAAATCATTGAAAAATTATATTATACATGCCATGTTTAATAACAACACTGTACCACTGTACTGGCTTAATAGACATATTGATCTGACATAAATCGCTTCCAGTGGTTCATGATAAGGGATGGGACAGGTCTGAACTTTCTACTTGGGTACCCCATCGCCTATTACCCTACCCTACCCAGATACCTGATATGTTAAGTCCTGACATCAAATTTGTTAGAAATGGCAAAATGTTCTTCAGCTTGGCGTCTAAAATTTTGAGTTTTCAACAACTGATTGGGTCGCATGGATTTTACGCTCACCGGTGTCCTTTGATCTCGGCTACATCAGTCATGCCACCAACGCTGAATCGGAAATACTGCAAACAACAAACATACCATAGTAGCTCAAAGTCACTATCTAGCTGTACCAACATACACAGAAACCAATTCAGGCATTCCCATTGTATCTCCTTGAATGGTTGCTGTATTTAAACATCAAGTGGTAAGTAGATCAAGACACAAAAGCTGAGATAATTCAAACAGGTTATAAATACATATGTCTTCCATGAAGAAAAAACTAGTATCATCCTTTCTATAAACATAAAATTATTTTAACATATTATGCTAAAGGTGTCAGTGATTAAAGCAGCCTTCACAACGCAACACAAGCCTTTGGTTTTTTCCTCTTCAGGTAATGAACCACACCTGCATAAGGTGATATGGTGTAACATTACTTGGAAGCCAATAGGATACAGTATTGAGAAGAAGTATTCCCTGTGTGTTGGTCACCTACCTCTCTGTTGAGTGCCCTAGCAATAGACTTAGCAATGCTGGTCTTGCCTACTCCAGGTGGCCCATAGAAGCAGAGAATCTTGCCTTGCACCGACCCCTTCAGCTGGCTCACAGCGATGAATTCCTGTACAGCAAACATTGAAAACATTCAGACCAATCCCTATAGGACAAAGATTAACTGGATGCTAATTTTGGGAATTAGCTGAAATCTCACAATTGATGATTCATTTATTACCAATAAGCAATCTTCAAAACATATCAGCTAGTGACATTTTTCTGATTTTCCACTTCAGATTGTGTTTGCAGATAAGTATAAGAAGATGGAACATGCTACTATGGAACATGTAACTTTATAGTAGTGACAAATTTCCTGTGCATAAACCCCATTCAGTCTTTAAAAATGTTCAGTCATGACTTTTAGTAAGTGAAGCAACTTTTCTGACAATTAAACATGTTTTCCATCTCTGACAACTTCTAAGATATGCTATGTTGTTAAGTGTTCCAAACACTAAACAGGAGTTCCAAAATCCCTTGTGTTCGATTGTAAGAAAATGTGACCGAATGCTTGGTCATTTGGTCACTGTGACCCATCTTCGATTATTACAATAAATCAAAACACTACTAACAGATGCTATTGATAAAGAAGTAGTCCTGGGCACTATTAGCGCCTGAAAGACAAGTTTTAACCGGGAGCTACTTAACAGGATGTGGGTTGTGGTGATGTCAAGGTTTAAAGGGGACCTACTCACCAGGATGCGTTTCTTGACATCTTCCATGCCGTAATGGTCCTCCTCCAGCACCGTGTTGGCTTTGTCCAGGTCCATGTTCTCTACTGTGTACTTCCCCCACGGCATGTTGGTCAGCCAGTCCAGGTAGTTGCGGGTCACACTGCACATACATGTGTAACAGAACATATCAGTACAGGTTCACTTAAGTGAACATACACACAGACAGCACAAATCAGTTTTTATACCTTACATTTTATGTGCATATCATTATTTGTACAAATAAATTTGCATACAAATTTGTGTTCAAATCACTGCAGATAGAATTATGTCACTAACTCCAAAATCACATACCTCCAGTTTTGCTATCACTGCACTAGCTCCCAATTGTGCACAGAATAACCTATAAACTAGCCACACAAATGACTTAGCCTCCTTGTGACTTACTTGAACTCTGATGAGTGGTTATCAAGCAGTGACAGCTTGGTGAGCTCTTCGTCTATAACGTCCTTCACATGTTTCGGTACAGTCAGGTCCTACAAGGACAAACACTGGACATTGAGCTTGGAATCAATGAATCATGAGCATATTATTAATGGCTATATCATGAACATCAGATCAAGATTTTGAACATGCAAATAAAGTAAATTATTGCAGATGCCAAACTCTACACAAAGATATATCAACTGGCACATCCATGTACTCACAGGTGAACTTGGTGAGCTTTCCTGAAAGGAATTTTCTTGAGTGGAGTGGAAGTGCTCATTACCATTCCCTTCATGGGAGAGGCAATGGCATTACCTAGAGCGGAGTGGAACTGCTCCTCAATGGCATTACCTAGAGTGGAGTGGAACTGCTCCTCAATGGCATTACCTAGAGTGGAGTGGGACCGCTCCTCAATGGCATTACCTAGAGTGGAATGGAACTGCTCCTCAATGGCATTACCTAGAGTGGAGAGGAACCGCTCCTCAATGGCATTACCTAGAGTGGAGTGGAACTGCTCCTCAATGGCATTACCTAGAGCGGAGTGGAACCGCTCCTCAATGGCATTACCTAGAGTGGAGTGGAACCGCTCCTCAATGGCATTACCTTGAGTGGAGTGGAATTGCTCCTCAATGGCATTACCTAGAGTGGAGTGGAACCGCTCCTCAATGGCATCACCTTGAGTGGAGTGGAACTGCTCCTCAATGGCATGACCTAGAGTGGAGTGGAACTGCTCCTCAATGGCATCACCTTGAGTGGAGTGCAACTGCTCCTCAATGGCATTACCTTGAGTGGAGTGGAACCGCTCCTCAATGGCATCACCTTGAGTGGAGTGGAACCGCTCCTCAATGGCATTACCTTGAATGGAGTGGAACTGCTCCTCAATGGCATTACCTAGAGCGGAGTGGAACTGCTCCTCAATGGCATTACCTAGAGTGGAGTGGAACCGCTCCTCAATGGCATTACCTAGAGTGGAGTGGAACCGCTCCTCAATGGCATTACCTAGTGTGGAGTGGAACCGCTCCTCCATGGCATTACCTAGAGTGGAGCGGAACTGCTCCTCAATGGCACTACCTAGAGTGGAGTGGAACCGCTCCTCAATGGCATTACCTAGAGTGGAGTGGAACCGCTCCTCAATGGCATCACCTTGAGTGGAGTGGAACCGCTCCTCAATGGCATTACCTTGAGTGGAGTGGAACCGCTCCTCAATGGCATTTCCTAGAGTGGAGCGGAACTGCTCCTCAATGGCATTACCTAGAGTGGAGTGGAACCGCTCCTCAATGGCATCACCTTGAGTGGAGTGGAACCGCTCCTCAATGGCATTACCTAGAGTGGAGTGGAACTGCTCCTCAATGGCATTACCTTGAGTGGAGTGGAACCGCTCCTCAATGGCATTACCTAGTGTGGAGTGGAACCGCTCCTCCATGGCATTACCTAGAGTGGAGCGGAACTGCTCCTCAATGGCATTACCTAGAGTGGAGTGGAACCGCTCCTCAATGGCATTACCTAGAGTGGAGTGGAACCGCTCCTCAATGGCATCACCTTGAGTGGAGTGGAACCGCTCCTCAATGGCATTACCTTGAGTGGAGTGGAACCGCTCCTCAATGGCATTACCTAGAGTGGAGCGGAACTGCTCCTCAATGGCATCACCTAGAGTGGAGTGGAACCGCTCCTCAATGGCATCACCTTGAGTGGAGTGGAACCGCTCCTCAATGGCATTACCTAGAGTGGAGTGGAACTGCTCCTCAATGGCATCACCTTGAGTGGAGTGGAACTGCTCCTCAATGGCATTACCTAGAGTGGAGTGGAACTGCTCCTCAATGGCATTACCTACAGTGGAACGGAACTGCTCCTCAATGGCATCACCTTGAGTGGAGGGGAACTGCTCCTCAATGGCATTACCTTGAGTGGAGTGCAACTGCTCCTCAATGGCATTACCACTACTCTAGCGAGGAACTTATTTTCGAAGATATTACCTTCAGTCTGGCTAGGAACTTCTCTTCAATGGCATCCTTGTCATCCTTCTCAATGCCCAACTCCTTCTTGATGATCTTCAGCTGCTCCCGCAGGATGTATTCTCGGTGCTGTTTCTTTACCTTCTCCTCCACCTGCGACAAAACAACAGACACTGGAAAAACACCAGACAGAGTCAGTGCAAAACTACACACAATTCACAAAACACTAGAGATTCAGTAAACTGGATATTTGTTTCAGTTCATGCACCCACTATTCCAATTCATTCAGATTCCATTAAGACTTATGTCCCTTGACACCTTGACAATCGTTTTCTTATATCCTACAGTGAGTGAGTGAGTGAGTTTAGTTTTACGCCGCACTCAGCAATATTCCAGCTATATGGCGGCGGTCTGTGAATAATCGAGTCTGGACCAGACAATCCAGTTATCAACAACATGAGCATCGATCTGTGCAATTGGGAACCGATGACATGCGTCAACCAAGTCAGCGAGCCTGACCACCCGATCCCGTTAGTCGCCTCTTACGACAAGCTGAGTCGCCTTTTATGGCAAGCATGGGTTGCTGAAGGCCTATTCTACCCCGGGACCTTCACGGGTCTATATCCTACAGCCATGGAACAACAGTGGTAACATTAGTGTACCATAAACATTCATTATGCAAGGATATGACATTATCGAAGTACTATCTCAAGGAGGTGATGATAATTGGAGACCAAGGGCAAGGCAAAGACTTCCCATGCATGTCCATGTATGTACAGTTGCTTGTGCTAGTCTGATCTAATGAAAATCTCATAGTGGTAGTCCACTGAAATACAATGTTGTAGCTTAAGATGGATACCTTACTCGGACACAAGAGACAACCTCTGACCCACCCAGTAATTGTTTAATCCTGTTAATGTGAAGCCCAAGGAGAATCACTCTTAATGTACACCTGGCTGTCCCTTTCTTTGCACTCCACCCTCGCAATAAATAGTGAACTGTATACATTTTTCAGTGATCGTTTATTAAAGAACTTTCTTATTATTTGGATATAAATTCTGAAACAAAAACTCACAGAGTTGGTCTGATGTTGTTGCTTATGATCAGTTTTTGAGCCAAACATACTATAGATCACAGAGACCGTCTCAGATAATGCTTTGTGAGCTAGTATCAGTGGATGACTCAACTGACCTCTTTACCAATCCTCTGCTGGAGCTTGCTGAGTTCATACTCCTTCTTCAACAAGGACAGGGCCAGCATCAGTCTCTTTGGTACCTGCAGCAGACAAGAAAGACAGAACACATCACAAGCCATTATTAGAATACACAGCTTACTAAGCTAAAAAGGTATCCTACCTTATTATTAAACCACATAGTTAGGAACAGAATTTAATCCCAATCTGGAAAAATAAATGTACTAGAGATGTATTATTCTCTGGATCTCAATGGGAACCAACAGAATGTACTAGAGATGTATTCTGGGAGGGCAGCAAGGGTTATACAAGAGGGGTTCTTACGTTTGTTTCCTCCAGGACCTTCTGCAGTTCCTGGGCCTCCCCTGCGGTCAGAGCAGCACCTAAAACAGCAAAGGTCAGTACTTAGACATTCACAAATTCTCTGATAATTTGATACTATATCAGACAGTGTGTGTGAAAAATGAACTGTGTTAATTGTGATTCAGTCAGTGTGATCCTACTCCGACAAACAACAAACCCAATCCCTGTACAGGCATTCCTGCACAAGCACCCTTGATACAGTCAACATGATTCCATTCCACCAAACCACAAACCCCATCCTTGCACAATCACCCTTGATACAGTCAACATGATCCCATTCCACCAAAAAACAAACCCCATCCCTGCACAAGCACTCCTGATACAGCTAACATGATCTCACTCCACCAAACTACATACCCCATCCTTGCATAAGCACCCATGATCCAGTGACCATGATCCTACTCCACCAAACCACAAACCCAATACCTGCATAAGCACTCCTGATCCAGTCAACATGATCACACTCCACCAATCAACAAACTCCATCCCTGCACAAGCACCCTGACTTCATTATGACTACTGACCTAAATCACTGATGTAAACTGGATTGTCGATCACTCTCTGACCAGCTTGGATGATCTGGGCCAGATTCTCCCTGGAATACAGACAATATAGAGTCAGTGGATGACAAACATCAGCAACATACCCTCGAAAATACTCAATAAGTCATAACTTATCATTTTCCAAGGGCTAACTTTAGAAATCTGTGGAAATACTTCAGGTAACCTTTCTTATACACCAATAACTAATGTATCCAGAAGACAGTGGCATTTGTGCATATATGTTGAATACAAAGCATAATTTTCTTACACATCTGATATAATTGTGACATTCTTGACTTAAATTTAAAAAAACTGGATTTACATTTGTAAAACTGGTTCATTCATAGTCTGAAAACTACAGTAAAATCACTGCAAAAGTGTCAGGTCAAACTGATGGACTGCAACATCCACTACTGTATGTGCCCAACACTTCATGGTGCATGCCCAGTCTCTCATGAGATACAGATACAAAAACATCTACTGAACACAACATCACATTTTCCCACCCCTGAAAATAATTACTGATATCAGTATAAAAATATTTGCTTCCCAATAACAGCTATTTAGCATGGTGTTTCCAAACATGTTCAGAAATGTTCACTAGACATCCATCAATCATAATAAGACTGGTCTTACATAACTTAGTATGTATGTTTCTACCACACTGACAGTGTAGCTGAGAGCAGCTTGTCCAGTATAGATTATTATCCATGTACCTGTACAGAGGGTTCATAGCTATGATGTCTCGGATTGTTTTCACAACTTCAGATGTCAGCGCCTGAATAACATCAAATACTGTTTTACAAACAAAAACAAAAACTATCCCAGCATAATACCATATAATGCCAAGTTGGCATAAAAATTGGTCGACATGAAGACAGTAAAGACAATGCTAGCTAAAGGATACTCCTACAAAATACAAGAATTGACATAAAAATCAGACATTTAATCAGGTGAGATCTCCCATCCTTGCCAATGAGTTACATCACCAAGTCCACAGTTTCCAATGGGCCGTATCCACCAGGACCCAATTACTGTAGTCGGTGTTAAAATATAGGAGACACAAGCACCTCAGAGCTATGATTGCTTTGTGATACCCTGACCAGATCGTATTTTGGACCAGCCCAAAGGCTTATACCTCTCTTTTAATTGATTGCAATGCTGCACTCAGCAATATTTCAGCTATATGATGGCAATCCAGAGATTGACATCCTGAGTACTGACCTACACAACTGGGATACAATGACTGCCCATTACTCGGCTCTTCTAACACAGAACATCACTAACCAAAGCCAATTCTAAAGAAACAAATGTAGACAAAGGTAATAATAATAACCTTTATCTCATCATCACTGGTAAATGGTTCATGCTGTAGGTTCTCAACATCCACCATCAGGACTTGAGAAATAGGCGGCACAGGTGTCGGAGCTTGAAGCATCTGCTCTGCTGCATTATCCAACAAGGGAGACGACTCTGCTGCTTCTGGTCCCACTGACTTTACTGACTCCTCGACACCATTTCGGCCATTACGTCGTCTTCGTCGCTTCTTCTTGTTACTGTTATTGGTGTCTAATCATAAAATAAATTTCTTGTTGGAAAATTTCAACAGTTGTAATTCTGACCATGACAAAATATTGCTTAACAAACTCTCTCTAATTTTGACAACTAATAAATGAAAACACAATTCTATTTTCTTTGGATAAATAACTATTAGGGATACTCATTTGTAAGTTTAATTATCGTCTGATATAGCTACAATCTACCACAGATCCTGATAAAATCGGTGCCGAAAGACTTTTGCCTGACCTTTCAATTCATCAATCAATGATTTTGTTTCTCATGACCTGCACAGGTTGCTTAGGATCTCCTCTTTTAAGGAATCTCCATGGTGGGATAACAAGGACCTAGATTGCAGTTCAAATCCAAACAGTATCCTGAACGAATCTTTTAATTTCAGAAGACAGGGATGCAAATATGAGAGTGTGAATTTAATGCTGCTTTTAACAGCATTCCAGTTAATGGGGTATTAAAAGGCCAAGCTTTCTATAACTTACAAATAACACTCCTACAAAAGGTCAACATGTTAAAAAAGACACAATTTTGATGAAGTGTTGTAATCTGCTGACCAAATAAAACATGGGAAATTGTTTTTTGTTGCTATTAACATATACATATTAATATTTGCCATACAGTAAACTACATCATTAAAAGGAACATTCTCACACAAAGTGACAGATATAATTAACTGTTTAATTATAGGCCACTTTAGGTTCATTATAAACATAGTTTAATGTATATCAATTACACTGATGACTTCCAAACACAAGAAGGGACAGTCAAAACCATGACAGGTCTGTGGGTCTACAGTGCAAGGGAGGTAACTCTATCCAACAGATACACTATCCTGCCTGAAATGTTGTTATACCTGTTTCACTGGCTTCAACTTGCACTTCAGCTTCCTCTGACAGAAGACCAGTAATCCGAATCCTGAAAGGGAGTTTTTAAAATGTTGGTAATAAAAAGAGGATAAAATAAAAAGGTCTGCAACAAACAAATCAAACATACACTATAGCTACACAACCCATGAAATCTGATATTCATATACATTTGTACATGGTAGATTAACAGCATTTTATTCTGTCTTTTTGATGTGAGTGAGTGAGTTTAGTTTTACACCGCACTCAGTAATATTTCAGCTATATGGCGGCAGTCTGTAAATAATCGAGTCTGGACCAGACAATCCAGTGATCAACAGCACAAGCATCGATCTGTGCAATTGGGAACCAATGACATGTGTCAACCAAGTCAGCAAAACTGACCACCCGATCCTGTTAGTTGCCTCTTACAACAAGCATAGTTGCCTTTTAAGGCAAGCATGGGTTGCTGAAGCAATGTGAAAAGTGGTTAAAGATGACCAACTATTATCAAAAATACACTGACATGAATCTACTGTGGGTGAACAACATTGGAACAAAGAAAACAAAAACACATGAAAATTGGAACAATTACAATTCTAAGAAATAACCAAGAAAACAAGCTATCCTAAGGACTGAAAATACTGCATCATAATGTATGCTTGTCTTAGAGAGATCTGCAATCTTTTACCTGCGGTGTGCCATGACAATCATCCTAAGCTTGTCTCCGAGATCCTGCATCTCTGTAATCTGGACAAATGTTCCCACATCGTAGATGTCATCCAGACGGGAGACAACATCGCTCTCATTACTGGAAAAAGTGATGGTATTACACACAGAACATTTAGAATTGTTTAAGCCAAATTTATCACCTTAGAATTCAAAATAGATTTAAGTCAGCCAAGATGTGTGCAGTGTGTTTGTGGATTTTGTGCTAGTCCAAGCTAAAACACCCTCTACAGTGATACATAGGGTAACTATTGAGAGGGAAACAATTATTGGCACAGCAAAGGTCTACTGCAACATGCTACATGGCTACTGCGAGAAACTATTGCAACAGATTTTTTTCTCCTTGGATTATCTGATTTGAAGTCATTTCCCAAATGAATGTACAGTGAGACCCTGGATATCCGGACACATTCGTTTTTGCGGCTTGTCATTGAGGCTTCGTGTGGCTGTTATAGACAGTCACTTCTATTGCACATGAGATAAGATGGGACCTGGGTATCCGGGGTCTCACTGTATTTCCACCCCTGAGACGTCTACCAAAAGTGAATGCGTTCACTTTCAGTGTCTTCAAGTAGTGTCCAAAACTTTTGTGCACCATTTGTTTTCAAATCTGGTTTGTAAGATGTAAAAGATGTAAAAGTACTAATACTGTATCAAACAATCGATAAACTGTAGCTCTTAGCCATATGCTGTGCTATATATGAAATAAATACACACATACTATCGATGCATCAACAGTTTTTTGTTTCTACTAGTACTATTGATTAACTGCTTTAAGAAAAAATAAAAGTTGCCATCCATTGACAGTTTGATGCATTGTTTTAGCCCTTGTGATAACCCAACAAGCACTTGAGCCACGTCAAAACATGAGTACCTCTCAGACTCTGTTATCTATCCTTTATTGTCAACAACAAATACTGCCTTTTACCATAATTGAGTATGATGCAGGATTCAAACCACAGCCCATCCTGTCTGTAAACATATGATCTATCCACTACACCACAGAGTGAGCGAGTTTGGTTTTACGACGGCAGGGGACCCCGTGAGTGAGGTTTTACACAGATTTTAGCTCTATTCCAGTAATATTACAGTGGGGGATACGAAAAATAGACTTCATAAATTGTACACAAGTGGGGAACTGAACTCACATTTTCAGCATGATGAGCAAATACCTTAACCACTACACTACTCAAATGCTCTTACACCACAGGGACAATCACTAGAGTATCCGATATCATCAATAAAATATCACACCTGGCCATTGTTTCTTTTGTTGATTACCACTGCACTCAGCAATATTCCAGCTAAATGGTCTCTCTGGGCAAGATAACCCCGTGATCAACAGCATGAGCATCAATCTACTCAAATCAATCTACTACATCAAGGATTGTTGAAGACCATTTTAACCCTGATAGTCTCAGACCGTGTGTGGGTCAGTATAACCGAGAACTTATCACTCAAAATTACCTGTCATCTTTTTTCAAGAAGACGCCGGCATATGGTTGATTGAGTCTCACTTTCCTTCTCAGCAGATCCATCAAAGTTTTGTCACCAACCTGAATAGACAAACATCATATGTACTGAACGGGCAAAAGAAATGTTGTGTAACATTGGAAATGACATTCCAATATAAATGGAGTATTTCAATCAATTTATCTCAAAGGTCACATGCAACCAAAAAATCAATCATAATTAAAACACAAATATCACATATTCATGACATATAATATACATTGCTGCTTGTGGAAAAATAAGTAAACAAAATTATATGCGTACAATCGTGATTCTAAAGTGCAATATTTTGTACGAAGCCCTTGGGAGACCGAACCCAGTCATAGAGGGTGGATGTGCACTCAAGTCTAACGACGGCTTCCGATTGGCTGCTTCATTTGCTGATACGCTGAGGTCTCATGGTGTGTACAGAGTGATGATCTGTTTGATGGGCATTTTAGAAGTATGGCGAGTAACAAGAATGTAAGATTCTTTATTGATAACAACATTATTTATTGTACTTGATGCGTCGTTTCAGTATGGATTCATATACCATTGTCAAACAAAATCAAATACACTAGAAGAAGTTGGTTATCCATAAAGAATGTATATAGAGATGTTTGGTTTTGTAAATACATGTTCTCTGAATTTGCGTTTGATCCAATCAAAAATCATTTCAGTAGAGATGGTGAACTACTGCGTGACTGGAAAGTGTCATTCGTCCAAGTACAAAGCAGGACTTCAAACTGACAAGAGTTTGCATCAGTTTCCGTCACATCCAGTCATCCAAGAAAAATGGATGTAGTTTGTTTGCAACCCAAAGACATAAAAACATGTCATGTGTACATGTATCACACCTGCCTAATTACATAATGTGGCAGAATCGGGTGCATGAGTCAAAAATCAGTTTATTTTGTTTATGGTGTAGGTGATTAGCCTGATAGGTGTTAAGTTCAAATTGCATGTGGTCAATGATTGAAGCTGTGTATTGCATATTGTCTTTAGCAGACAGGCAGGCAGGCAGGCAGACATATAGGTGTCAATAAACCAGATATTGAGCTTTCTCTGTGACAGAGGCTGCTTATCACAATCAACAAGTTTGTTTTATGTAACGAGTAGTTTATTTACTTGTTTGTGTTCACAACCAAGATTAGACTACTGCTCACGACATCATACTCCGGGCATGCATACTGTTTCAAACTCTGCGAACCTATTCACTATGCATGCGTCATGGGCGCAGCGCAGCACAACTGTCAAAACCACTTTTTCCCCCAGCGCTGGGGGAAATTTAGTGAATCGTTTGAACTCTTATTTCGCGGGCTTTTATTTCATCACATTTTTCTCAACTTTATAGGTTGAATGGGGGCATTTTTGATGATTTCTTTCAGTAAGTGCATACCAAAAGGTATCAGACACTGCAAAGTTGTATTTTACGTTGCATGTGACCTTTAAATATTAACCGGAAGTAAGGTTTGAGGAAAACATGAATTGTGGACATAAAGCCTGTTTTGTTCAAAAAAGTATTGTTTGAGATTGAGGTTAGAAATGTTTTTGTTTGTGGAAAGGGAAAATTTCACAAACACACAACATCGAACATTCAGGCATAAATTGCCAGCTTGAAAGGCAATCATCCACTTGTTTTCTGAACATAACAGCTATTGCTAGGTAAACGAGAGATCAACAACAACATTGGGCATCTACATAATCTCTATCATCTCCTGTCCACATAAGGACACGAGATGCAAGCCAGCTATAGGTCTGTTGTTGTATACTGAACCGCAGAAAAAAACGTCACTCCCCTTTGGCAGTCAGTTTAATTCAAACACATGTAAATGACATAATAACTGTCAGAAAGATTTCAAAATTGACATGTTTGATCATCAACACTTCAAGATGAGTTTCAGACAATTACATGTCAAAATGACGACAGGTGGCATGATAGTGTGAACTGAAAGTCAATAACATGTATAGCCACCTTGAGCGTTGATAAAAGCATTGCATCATCTGTACATGGAGTGGAAGAGACAGCTGATGAAGGCC
Organism: Haliotis asinina; assembly: GCF_037392515.1. Taxonomy (NCBI): domain Eukaryota; kingdom Metazoa; phylum Mollusca; class Gastropoda; order Lepetellida; family Haliotidae; genus Haliotis; species Haliotis asinina. The sequence continues at coordinate 66,609,048 of NC_090282.1, read as the reverse complement.
ATAGAAACTTGCGCCAATACTCAGTGATATGTTTGAGAGAGTACAGCTGCAGCTGTCAGCCTTGGTTGCAAATCACTGAGCCTCATCGGAATCTCATCCCACAAGTTTTCTATCAGGCTGAAATCTGGACTGGGGGCAGGCCATTGAAGAGTTTGTATGCCGTGTTGACAGAGACAGTCCCTAGATTGTCTGGCAGTATTGGCACGTGCACTGTCCTGTTGGAAGATGTGGTTTCCATAATGACCAAACTGTGGCATAACAAAGGATCTCAGGCCTTGATCAATGTATCGGACAAACGTTACAAAATTTCTTCGACCAGGACCAATTTTCTGAAACACCACAGGGCCTACTTTGTGACTGAGAGCAGCAGCATCCCAAATCATTATGCTTGGATCATGTGGACCTCCCCACAAATGTCTTTCCAGACATTATCATCTGCAAAACGCTCCCTGCATTGACGCCACACTCTCACTCTGCCATTAGCTGTCGAGGTACAATACTGGCTTTCGTCACTACAGTTCGCCATTCCCAGTAATGCCAACTCTGATGATGTGTGGCCCACTGGAGACAAGCATCACAATGTTGAACAGTGAGGATCAGACCACCGTAAGGCCCGTGACATCTGACGTTCCTCTGCCTCAAATGCCTCCGCACTGTGTTGGTGCTGATGGCCAGTGGTTTTCCGTGCAGCGTCTGTGGACACTTGAAACGATTTTGCTGGTGATGATGGATAATCTGCCAATTTTGCCTCAGACAACCTTGCCACAGGCTTCTTCCAATGCGAGAACAGTCAGCTGTGCTTCCTGTGACTTGGAGTCATTGCTGTCGGTAGTGCACTATTTGAAGATTAATAGAAAAATGATTTGCAACATGTCTTGCAGTCTGGACAGCATTCAGTCTTCCTAAAAATGTGGTCCCTCTAAGGATGACACATCAGGACGTATATTGTCATTTTCATGAAATACACACAAAAACCTTGTCCAATCATCAGCAGGGGATGTAACCATGAACATGTAAGATAGTCTCCTGTTATGTGTACAAGTGCTTGTTACTTTAGTATCTGCATTTTGACGACATGTTTTTTGTATCAAATACAGAATCTGAAAACACAATTTTCTGAACAGTGGCTACAAACCAAGTCTAGCTAAAGTATGAAATGAGAAGAAATAATTAAAATTAAGATGATGAATATCTGGAGAAATTTTGGGTGGGGTGGCATTTGTTTTGAAGTTCAGTATATATGTGATAGGTATCTTTATAATGGTGACTATATCAGGAGTACTTCATATTCCATGACTGTTCTGACTGGTATCTTGCCCCAGTGGTATGACACTATTAGGCTATTGTTTATTTTACCAATTCATTGCTTGGGTAATGTGGTTGTACCCCTGAATAAACATTAACTAACTCCATTCAACCCATGACTCTTGCTCTCTATCAAAGTTAAAATAATAATTTCTTCATAAATATGTTGATAAAATGTCATATTAATCAGATTTTATAACAAAATAGACCTCATAGGTTTACAATTTTATATCTGATTATGGATATATCAAGTACCGTGATGGCAAAAATGGCGCCATTTGAACTCAACGGCACCTCACCTTGGCGAAAAAGGCTTCAAATCTTATGGTGAAAACGACACCAACTAAAATTTTCTTGTTTCACTTTTGTGAAATAAAAAAAATATTTTGGGTAAGTATGATCAACATTCAGCTAAGCAGACCAGCCAAGAAGTAGAAGTGGAGAAGAAGGATAAGGTGAGTCAATGACAAAGTAATGAACAAAACACTCACCATCCACCGACAAAGATTATCTGTACAAACAATTATGGAAAGTTTGTCCTGATAATCAGATTGCAGTGTGCTTAGGTAATAAATATGTCTACTCTGCCAACAATGATTGGAAAGTGAAAACATCCCACCCTTTGATGACTTAAGTGCATTTACTCAACTGGAATCACTCAAACTCAGAGTCCAAATGAAACTGTATTTAAAACCCAAAAAGGTGCCCATTACACATCATTCATTGCAATGTCTCACCGCTGTGTCGTATGCAATAAGACTGTCAGAAAGAACCAACATGCTGTGTCTTGCGACCTGCGTGATTTATGGACTCATCGAGTTTGTAGTACCGGCCTGTCTGTATCACGTTACTGTGAGATTAGCCAAAACAAAGAGGATTTCTCTTTCATATGTGTTCGTTGTCAACAAGAATTCCTTTGACAACATGATGTTCAATGTCAACTTTCATGTAAGATTGGAATCGAACATGACCATACCAGCTGCCGAGCCACATTCCCTGAAAGAGGACATGGTTGTTGAGGATGTAGTAAGGGCTCCTGACATATCTGGCATCAATATTTCACCAACTTCACTACCACCACAAGACAACATGAATTCGAACGATCCACAATAAAAAACACCATCCTTGACCCCACTATGGCTGATATTCCAAACGTTTTCACAATCGTGGAGACTGGCTCAAAGAAAGAAAAGAAGAAGCTTGTCGATTCAGATGGACTTACGTATCTCATTCGTGTAAGCACAGATGACACTTCTTCATAAATATGTAATTTATATGTGTAATTGTTATATATTCAGCAGGTGAAATAAAAAGCTGTGAATAACATCTATAAGGTGGGCGTCAGCATTGTAGAGAAAGCTCAGCAGAGTCACATCAAGCCTGACAAGCCTGGTGGTTGACAGAACAAAGCTGCAGTAGTAGGGATGGCCAACCAGATGAGGGAGCTTCTTCGTCCAAAAGAACCTAGATCTTTGGACCTTGAGATACATGGTTTTTTATATGGTTGTGTAAAATAATACAGTAATTACTTAAATATATGTAAATATTTCTCAAATAAAGTATTGTGTAATGGTACTGTTTTCTACTTTCATTTGGATGAGAACTTTTTGCCAGAATACTTCTTGTGTTGTGACACAGGAAACAAAGGCGAGAGGCATTTAAGTTTTTACCACTGTCCCGCAATTACAGCACTTGAGTATGAGTAAGCAGTGGTTCATGGACGGCACTTTAAGATTGTCAAAGGTCCTTCCATCAACTACTCACTATTCATGCTATTGTGCGTGCCACAAAGGACTATCAGCTGGTGCCTCTTGTCTTTGTTGTAATGTCACGGCAAAGGACATCAGACTATGTAAAGGTGTTCCAGTGCCTCCAAAAACAACTACAAGTAAAAACAGTACTCCTGGATTTTGAGCTGGCAGCCTGTAAAGCTTTGAGGAAGACTGTCCGACATCCACATTCATGGATGCTTGTTCCACTTGACAGAGGCAGTTTGGAGAAAATGTCAAGAAACGGGTCTACAGGTACGTTCAATAGTTTGTATCACTAAATTATTGGTATAATAATATATAACAACATGAGATATACTTTATGTATTTCATACACTCATATGTGTGTAAACTATTTCAGGATAGCTTACATGGATGAAGACGACAATCACAAGTTCATCAGAAAGTTCATCAGTCTAAGTAAACTTAGTCTCAATGTATTTCTAACAAAACCTAGTAGAAGGTCGCGTCAGGTACCCTTTGAGCTACTTATAACCATTCAATCAAACGCGAGACGGTTAAATAGATTGAACCAATCAAACAACGGCTACTATTTAGGGATCGGTGGGACTTTCAAAATATTCAGGTTACCGACACAAATCTCTCCACAAACAAAAATCTGTATATAATAACACAGTTATTTGACCAGCTGTATATATGCTTTGGGGGTTCTGTTGACATGGTTACCATTAGCCAATATTTCCGCAAGATGACATCCTTGCATATTGCCAAAAACACTATTTTCAGGGACTGTTTACTCACCGTTGTCATGGTTGTAACGTGCGCCGTGTGCATCATCCGGAAGGGATCATACACTAAATAGCATTCGGAATCGTTCGTGTACGAATCTTTTCAAGATAAAAAGTTCAAAAGGTATGTGCGAATGTCCACTTTCACGATTTGGTAAGCTGTGTTCTCATTGGTCAATCTCAAAGGTTACCTGACGCGACCTCCCATATGGTTTTGTTAGACTCAGTGGTGGAGTGTAATGAAAAGTACTGAGGATAAGTTTACTTAGACTGGATGTCACAGTCTTTCCTTCCTGCATCTGATATCACAAGGCTATTTCACAGGATATCAGATCGGGTTCCAACTCGTGGCAAGCTGAGACAACTGACTGATTACTTTGAGAGTCAGTGGATCTCCCATCCTGTACTCACTCCCCATGCCTGGTCAGTCTTCAAAATTGCAGTCATGACAAACAACTCTGTTGAAGGTGTACATTTCTTGATAAAATAAAATCAAGTAAAATAATGAATAATAAGTTATTACTATTTTTGCATTGTTAGGTTTCCATCTTTATAATGTTTCGGAAAAGTTCAAGGATGACAATCTGTCTTTGTCACAAGTTCTTACAAGGTGTGCAGCTATCCATGTACCCATCATTCACTGAATTTCACTCTTCAGATTCGGCGCTTGAAAATTCTGTGTTGTCACCAACACTCTCATTTGGTCTCAACAGTCCTTTTTAGAACCCCCAAATAACCAACAGTGAAAAAGAATGCTTGATTTTTTTAAAAATAAAATGAAATAAAACTTATAAATAAAATAATAAAACAATAAAGTCAATGTAATATTTTGTTTTCATATATGGTGCCATTTTTGCTCATAAATCAGTAGCCATTTTCACCAATATGGTGCCGTTTTTGCCAAACAATTTGGGTACTGTTTCCGCTATAACCCCCGCTATAAAACAAGACAACTGTACACTACTAATACTTCACATAGCCTGTTTAGTGTTTATGTGTGTGCACACGTGGGTGCATGTACAAATAGGAAATTGAAGAAAGTGACACAGAAAATACAACAGAGCTACTTGCTGTTATAAAAATTATGTGACCATGCAACTTACTTCTATCATCTTAACAAATCTTGGAAAAACTGGATTTCTGCTGATTGCAATAACAGGCACTTTGGGGAAAATCTCTGGAACTGCCAAGGTTGTAAGAGCTCCCATTGGAAATGGCTCAGGCTGCACATGCGGTGTCGGCGATTCCTCCTCAGCGGGCTGTCCATCGTCGTTTCCGTCACCTTTATCAGAACTACTCGAAAAATATCTCGAGGAAACTGCAGCAGAAACCATTCGACTCTGCCCCAGTAACGTTCGATTAACCCGACTGTTCAGATTCAATGCTGAAATGTTGAATTTAATAAAATTAGACACATTAGCACTGTTAGCACTAGCAATGTTACTTTTACCACAAGTGCTCAATGTCCGCTTTTCGTGGCACAAAACCCTCAGAGAATGCCCAGTACGTTCTTCACAGTGACTGAGCAAACTTTGCGACCTTGTCTGATGTAATCCACTGGCGGGTTTCCCAGCACTATATGGCTTGCACTGACACTGTCCAAAGTTTCTGATCTTCCCAACTCCATAATTTACCGTCGTCGCTAACCGTCTGGATAAAATACAATTTCCTTGAGAGATACAAGACGCCTTTTTCACACTGCACGTGTAGCAAAGCCTGACTAAAGCGGCCATGTTTACAGGGGACCATTCGATTTCCGGTTCAGGGGCCAGTCATTTAACATAAACTGAGAAAACCACGACACTTTTTTCATGACTCCCAGAATTTACGGCACATTGACATCTTTTCACGATGAAAAATAGCAATGTTCCACACTGTTATGTCACTTTTCGTGCAATTGATTTTTGTGAATGGTGACCACTTGAGGTATATCGATCATCGAAATGATCAAAACATGAAGTGAGTGAGTAAGTAAATTTAGTTTTTGGCTTCACACATTGTAACCATGTGGAAAATCGAACCCAGGTCTTCAGTATGACAACACCCCGATATCCGAAAGAGGCACGAATGAATGGAACATGCTAGAAGGTACGTAGAAATTAAACGACTAAAATAACTAGAACGAATTCCTTTTTAATTAATTTCTATCAATTCCGAGAGCAAGATGTCACTTGAAAATTCTGTTCGTTTCACAGTAAGTTATTAACATAAAAAACCCTTTAGCCAGGGATACTCTACAACATAGTCTCCACGATTTAATTAACTTTTTACTTCCCCGATTTAATTAACTTTTTACTTCACGTCATTCAGCCTCTTGCCACCTGTTGATAACTCCTTTCAGCCATTAACCGTTAGAAATTGATAACACGATTTGACTCTTCACGGTCACTTTCCCAATTATCTCCGGTACTATCACACACGTGAAATTATATTCTTTATTAATCGAGACACGTTCATTCGATTCTTGTTTTTCCAAGTGATAAGTTCATCTGTAACAATAATCATGATCCCGATCATTAAAGCCCTCAGCAAACACAGCGGTTATTTTCCCATTTTTCATTTTATTCAAACTGCTTTAAAAGAAATGCGCTCACAGTTCACGTATCACTGCCTGACCATCAACTGGCCATTGATTCACGTCTGAAATGATGTTTAGAGAGTTGTGTTTTGTGTTTTGGCTTCTCAATCAAGGTGAGTTTAGATAAACTTACATGCACAGAACTAAGAGTACTTCCTAGCGAAAGTTTAGACTCACCAGTGTAAATGTTGCCACTTACTTAAGCCAACAGTTCGAAACTATATTTTGCAGAATACTTCACACTTTTTAAAGGTATTATACTTACACATGAACTGTATTGTAAAACAAATTCGTAACGTTGAAAAGATTATTGTCACTGGTTCTGTAAATGACAAATATCAGTGAAACTAGGCGAATTCTTTACAAATCTTTACACCAAACGCAGCTGTGCACATCCACGATATATGCACATCCTTTTCAGCAATTTGATGCATGATCCTCGTGCAATCATCGGTATAACGATTTCAGTTGGTTCCTCAATTAAATTGAGAAATCAATCTTCGATGTAACCATATATACATAACATATAGTCAGTGTTTTAAGTGAGTCTACACTTTCGATGGGAAGCATATATTTCATATATATATTCATGAAAACACATTTTTTATGTCAGCTGAATCCTATGGGAGTAAACGTATTTGCTCATCTGGTACTGATTGATCAAGGCTTACGTGTTCAGTCACACATTCAGCTGTCAGTTCCCTGGGCCTTGTTTCACAAAGCGTTGTTAGTATTATGACGGCCCTTTCCTTAACACAGACTTTCCATGGTAGTAGCGCTTTGTGAAACCATCGTTGAACTAAGTACTTCGCAGTTGAACATGTTTGTTGTTTAACGCCTCACAGCATTACTCCAGCTACATAACCTCGTATAACCAGGGATAATCTACAACATATGGTTTCCCTGGTCTAACATAGGAAAGATGCCACGAATAAGAAATCTCCATCCCTTTCCATGGATTCTAAAGACAGTGTTTCGTAGTGGATAGACGCAAACCTTACACGTTAACCTATAACACATATACAATATTTAATGCTCTATTTTTCATTCCTGGCTTCCATTTTTCCATTGCTTATACTACTTGTGGACATCCTTTTTATTTCTAAAACTGTCTCTCTTCGTAAGGGACAACCGTTGATTTGATCGACACTTGTCATGGTATCCCAATATTGCGTAAATCGATGCTAATGCTGATCACGGGTTTGTCTGGTCCAGATTCAGTTATTTACAGATCTCTCTGCCATACAGCTGGAATATTGCTGAGTGCGGTGTTAAACAACAAACCAACCAACCAGCCATTGCTATTAACAACCAACACCAGTCAGCTTCTGGCTTCCCAAAGGTCGGTGGGATAGTCGTACTATACCAGTGCTTAAGACGTTCGTTCGTCATGCTGGAGACTCGGGTTCATTTCTCCACCGGGGTTCGTTTCGATATAGCTGGAATATTGGTAATATCGGCACAAAACCACTGGCTTCCCTTGTTATCACACCACTGTCGTTTTACATATACGTACGTAGCTACCTGACCTGCTTTCAAGTGTTTCACTCACCTGGTGAAGGAATCTGAAAATACTGTGCAAGGTCGTGTTCCTTTAAATAAAGATGCTGACATAATAAATTCTTGCTTTTATGTGAACTGATTTCAAATGCCGTTCAAAGACATTATTTTTGGCTACATAAACTTAAACAGAATCCAGTATATTTCCATTCCAAAAAGATGGTCAAAGTCAGCCCATCTCACCCAATCCGACACAGACGCCCTCAGTGGGTGATCTGCTTCAGGGAAGGGATTGAGTCGCATTTTTGGTACTGTATTCGCATTCTATTGTAGTACATCCTTGCCACAAACGCGTGTTGCTAAAAACGGCCTAAATATATTGTAACTCGTACATGCCTTGTTTCAGGCTTGCCCGACATCTTGACTGCGACATCAGCGTACAACGATGCACCCGCCTGCAATAACACCATGACATGTCACGGTAACTGTGGATACAAGCAACAGAATTACAGAATCAGACATTATGGCCTTCACCTCCCCCATTTACCAACGTGTGAATGCGACCTGACGTGTCCAATATTTGGAGATTGTTGTGAGGACTATTACCTCTACTGCCAGCCAGCTGAAAAGACTGGTAATATCATTGACGCCATGTCTAGTTTTGAAATGAGTAGCCAAATACCTTTGTGCAAAGACAATCCGTATTTTAACACAGTAGCGCCAATCATAATAAGAAGGCGAATGGAAGTCAAGAGGTTTTTGCGCTATATGACCTGCACTAAACTAAAGAGTTCACATTCCACAACTGGGCATGTCTGGATGATCTCAAGGTGTCCTGAAACTTTCACCTCTGAGCAAACGTCTGAGCCAAGTTGTCAGAATCCTGGGAAGAACCCTTTGCTTCTGAGTCCGGTGTCATCTGCGTTGAATGTCAATATATTGTTTAAGAATGCATTGTGTGCGCGTTGTCATGGCGTTGGTATGGACAGTGCCATTCCGTGGCCAGTGATGGTTAGGTGTGACAAAGGTAAAAAAATATCAACTCTTGTGTCAAATGCTAATGACACGATCAATGACACTGTCATGTCGGACATGTTAAACTCTTCGGAATGTGAAATCGTGTATGAATCTGACATGTGGCGTTTTGTGAGGAACTGTACGCCTCCTGCTGTTGTGTCGGAATGCTCGATTGCCTCTGATGACGAACCCTCTGACATAAGCAAACTGCGCAGGCTCTGTCATCTTTATGTAAACGTCATAGGAGACAGTCACGGTAAAACGTACAAAAATGTCCATTGTGCAATGTGTGCACTGCGAGAAAAGTATAGGGCTGAGAACATGCGCTGTGATTTCAAAGACGGGCAGGTGCAGACCACAGGAGAGAAATTTGCACATTTGCATCCCCAGACATTGAATACAGGGAGATTAGACATTAAAAATTACGAAACAACTCCTTCCTCTCATAACGGCGAACCACAGATTGCAAGTTTACAGATCTTGTTTAATTTCTACAACAACGGGATGAGTTACACAGTAGGGAATCAACAGTACCGTGTTCACGAGACTCATAAGCTATGCAAACCGAATGAGGTGTATGACACACTGACTCTGTCGTGCACCGCCTTGCTCTGCAGTCCTGACAGATACCCTGTAAACGGGACTTGTCACCTCAAGGATAGAGACCATATCCCTGCAGAGAACCAAGTGTTTAAATCGGGACCTGAACATTTCTTCCTCGAATGCTACGTGAAGTCTCTTCCTCAAAGTACATCAGACGACTTAGAGGACATGTTTCAAAGCGCGTTCATTCAAAGGCTGGGTAACTTCATCGACAGTTACTCCAAAATCGAGACCGAGTTTATAGATTTTATTAAGGAAGACATAATGGCAGATGATAATACAACCATGAACAACATTTTTTCAATTTACGATGACCCGAGAACGGTATCAGATGATGAGGTTTCAGGTCTGACAACGAAGCTGGTGCTGACGTTTCACACTGATAATCCAGCCTCTCTGGTGTTGTTGGCCTGCCGGGACATCTTCAAGTTGTTTCCAGATGAACTTGAGTTGAAAGGCTGGTCGATGACATCCGCCTATCTCCGAGACTACCAGGAGGGTGAGCAGCTGCCTTGTCCAGTCCATCAGACTCTGTATGATTTCAACGCAACCTTGGACACAGATCGTCCACTGTACGATGCCATTGTTGATCGGATGTATTTTCCAGTTGACAATGTCCCATTCGTGTACCAGCTTTATCCATTCGTTGCCACTAATTCGACAGTGAGGATCAAGGGTTGTGTACCGGACTTTGGCGTGTTCCTTGAATGTGCGTTTCTCCGTTATAATTCATCTCAGTATACCGTCACCAACGGAACGCTTAGTCTGTTTAATTCTGATTTAGTGTTTGAGGAAAATACGTACCGGCTGTTCAGCAATTACGCTTATGTCTGTGAATCAAACCTGACAAGAGACTATATTGAACAGACGCGGTTCTACTTTTTCCATTATTCTCATGTTCAGTATTATCTGACAATTATCACATCTTCGTTATCGATAACGTTTCTTTTAGGGACGTTGGTGGTATACAGCTTGCTACCTGAACTGAGGAATGTGCCTGGTAAGATTGTCATGTCTTTGTCAGGGACACTGCTCGTTTCTCAGAGCCTGCAGTTGGTATTGACGCTGCCGAAAGGAACTCTCTGCGTGGTCGTGGCTGCACTCGCCCACATGGCCTGGATCTCTACCTTCTTCTGGATGACCATCATGACTATTGACCTGGTATGTACTCTAAGAACTGACCACTTGGTGACGGATACGAAATCCAGACGGCAGAAATACTGTCTGTATGCTGTCTGTGCCTGGGTACTGCCTGCCCTTGTCTGTGGCTGTTTGGTGTGTCTGGACCACTGGAAGGTGTACGGCACTGACCTCAGCTACGGTGCTAGCGGCATCTGCTGGATCGGGAACTCTAAAGCATCAATCTATGTGTTCGGTTTGCCTCTCGGTGCCTGCCTACTGGTGATCTTTACGTGTTTCTGCGCTACCCTGTACACCATTGAGACAAGAAGTAAGATCCACCAGGCCTCCTTGTCTGGGCGCCAAGAGAGACAGAAACTGTTCATTTATGGCAAGTTGTCGCTCATGTCTGGACTCACTTGGGTCTTTTGTTTCTCCGCAGCTTATGCCAAGGTCAGTATTTTGTGGGACTTTCAGATCGTTCTCAACGGGCTCCAAGGATGTTATATATTTCTCGGTTTTGTGGGAAAACGTCGTGTACTCAAACTACTGAGGATAAAAACACTGTCGAAACTGTCGAAATCGCCTTCATCTACTTACACTGGATCTCTCTCCGTATACAAATGACTGTTTATATCACACAAAATGTGATTGTTCCCATGTTATCTGCTGACTGATGTTTATCAATAGCAAATAGTCTAGGCCGCACGCATATATGTGGTGACCGAAAGTCAAGTGTTGCCTAACGAGAACTTTGCATAAATTACTATAAAATAGTATTCATTAGTGAAAATAAAGAAGTTGATCATCCATAAAACTTGTTCCTTCACCTATAAAATAGTGGTTTGACAGCATTATACGCATTCGTTTTAATCCATATGTTTCAATAAAGATTCGTGCAAAAACATTAAATTTTATTGTGTGTTAGTGTTAATGAACATATGTGGCAGGTGCTCTACGTGGAAGTGGAATCGATGTTACGATATTGACTGCTGTAATTGGTTTATTGATCATGTTTCCTCAGAATGGTGCCTTGGGGGTTTTAGAGGCTTCTGTCGCATTTTGAGAGGTCATGTGACGTTAAAAAAGAGTATCAGGAGTGGTATTTATAAAAAAGTCTAAGAAATGTCTTGAGAATACTCTTATGTCGTTAAGAAAATTCTTAGCAAAGAGTTACACTTAAAGGTGTAGTTATAATGGCTCGGAGAGTATCTCTTAGCTAGGAGCAAAAGGAAACACTGGGCGTAACTCTTAGAACCGACATTGGGTAGTAACCAGGGGGAAGCCATGTACTATTTTTAGAATTCAAAGCACTCTTCCGGTTTGGAGGTAGATCTTATATGTGTCATACCAGTGTTTTTTTTCAGTTGTGAAAGATTTAGTAACAAAGCCGCTTTCGCTTGTTTGATACGAACTCATTTACGCGTTTAGTAAAATGGTATTGCACGGAAGGTCATCTCTATATCTGTGTTAGAGGCTTGTGTTACAGACATAATAATCATCAACACCATCTTATGCTTCTAGCGTAATTACTACTGTTTAACGTCGGGCTCACCAATATTTCAGTTATATGGCTGTGGTCTGTAAATAATCGAGTCTTGGGTCAGCGAGTGTCACCAGCCGATCCCGTTAGTCGCCTCTTACAAGCGTGGGTTGTTTTTCTGTTACACAGAGCTACTCTGTGAGCCAACAGGAAGTAGTCATTCCATGTTAAATTATGCAAGCCTTGTACAATTTTCCCCTAATGTCAGTGGGTTGATATCGTTTCAAGATATCACATTAAACTGGTCGAATTTAAACATAGGCTGTATTTCGATGTCTCTCTTATGTAGCCAAACGTGTATACACTCTCAGGGGATTCCAGTATTTTCCGGCATCAAATGTATCGATACAAACACATACACGTATCTTTAACCTGCAATATCGTACTGTGATATATTAGCGAATATCTCCGTTCAGTGACGATATGGACAGTACGCCCCAAGTGATGTAGGACCAGACTGCGGTCCCTTAGGGCCAAGCTCTTTTAGCGTTAAGATAGTCGTAAGTTTATGTTAATGTATGACAGTTACGACTATCTTAGCGCTAAGACAGATTAAAAAATCTAGACCCTAGGCTTCCTCACAGCGACCGTAGTGTTACAATTACCGTAACTCCTATACTATCACATAGACATACGAGCGTCGTACCCACGATCACCCCATTGATCACCAGACGGGTAACCTGTTATACCTGGATACCCGGGACGGATGGGTAATGAGTTGGACATGGGTATAAGTCCTAATACCCAGACCAGATATGATGATGTTGTATTGTCACAGATTCACACATAACTTACATTCACTTCTTCTGAATACAATACACTGTAAGATGTTTAAAAATACTCGAAATATTAGCTTTCGAGTTGAGTAATTTATTGTCAATTTGATGTCAGGAATTAACAAAACGGGTATACGGACACGGGGTGGGGTACCCAGATAGAAAATTGGATCTGTCCAGCCCTACTGATCGCCATCACCTACCAGTTATTTTGAGGTGCATACTCACTTTAAATGTACATCATCATATGCCCTTACACTAATCGGGGCCCAACTTTCATAATATATTCCTGTCTCTTAATGCTTTACCAGTACCCGTGTCTATACCACAAACAAATAAGACTAAAATGAGAATTAACAATGACACAGGAAACAGTGCGAATATTCACCTCTCCTTCTTCGAAAGAAAACGTAGCAAATTATGTCCTACCCGTCACATATATACCAATGTAAAAAAATCAGATTATAACTTATAACAAATAAGGCAATACATATAGTGACTGTTCCGTAGTATTTTATACCGGGGACACCTGCACATATTACATACGAAATAGTTCAAACAAACCACCTGGTACGCAGTCATGTATCAGCGTGCATAACTTGTTAAGTTCAAAGTCTCTTTCATCATTGCTTGCGAAATATCAGGCGTTTGGATCCTGAGGCGAAGAACATTCTGTAGAAAAAGCCTGCCAGAAGAGATCCAATGAAAGGTCCAACCCAGTATACGTAATGACCCTTGAAGGCATTCAGGCTTGAAGACACGCTCAGTAGAACGGCAGGTCCAAAACTCCTTGCTGGGTTCATGGAACCACCTGTAGTGTTGAAAGCTCCCAGGATGCCAACTGATACAGCGAATCCGATGGCTAGTGGTGCGAACTTGGTCTTCGTAGATTCGTCAGCACTAACTAGAATTACTGTCAGAACTAGCAAAACCGTAATAAGTGTTTCGCACAGAATTCCACGTCCAGGATCCACTTTGGTTAGGAGATGCGCACCGCCATAAATTATTTCGTAAGCACTGTCAAGGAGAACTGCTTTGCAAAACCCTGCGCCGCAAATGCCACCAAGGATCTGGGCGATCACATAACCCAGCGCAAGGAGCGGGGACATGCCACCGGCTAGAGTCACACCCACAGTAATAGCTGGATTAAAATGACCTCCACTTATGCCTCCAAATCCCATTATTAGAACAGTTGATGTTAGTCCGTGAGCTAAAGCTACCGCAGCTGCCGAAGGAACTGTAGACTGGACTGTCAGATTATCCTGTGTCGACAAACACCCGATAAACACAAAGAGACACACTCCAAGAAATTCGGCTAAACACGGCCGGATGACAGAGTCAAAATAATGAGAAACGTCGCTTTTCTTCTCAAGGAGAGGGTCACAGTCGTTTGAATTTGGCGTTTCCATAACGAATCGAAGCTTTGTCGAAGAAGCAATTCAGACTTTTTGAACGTTGTTGCAGGCGGTGACGTCACACTTCTTCTCAGCGTAATACATTGGTCTGTGACGTCATAAGTGTCAATTACGTAACGTTTTCGCGACGAGCTGTCTTCGAACGTTCCATAAAGATATCTACACTCCGGCGCAGTGATGACAGCATTACACCACATAACTTACTGCTTGCCAAAATTTAATATCGTATGATGAGTGCGAACTTCTCTCCAAGTGGAATACTGCTTCTCATGGGGATACACTACTTCTCAATGTGTGGGGAAATTTCTTCTAACAAAATGTCAAAATTCGCCTTGTCTTCATGTTCAAGATCTCGAGCCGTGTTCCGCCTAAGAATCCAGCTACGGATCCACACCGAACCGATTTCTCTTCTTATTATTAATATAATTATTTTTTAAATATTTTTTATTTATTAATTTTTAGTGACTGGAATATGTGCACCGGCACTCGACGAACCCATGTTGCCGGGTCATACGTAAGATGAGTTGTATGAGTTGTATGCGACTTGAAAGTACACAAGTAACAAAGTCGTTACGATTTTTTTTTTACTACAAGTCGTAAGCTACAAGTTCTTACTACAAATCGCAAGGTAAGGACGCACGTTTACAGCCGCAAATTATTTATAACAGTGGGCTGTGGAAAATGCATATTTATTCATCAACGTGACTCCGAAGCTATACCGAATGCTAATCGCATGGCTGTATGTTACTTCTGTCCTTTACTCCGGGATGCCAGAGGGACACATATGTCCTTCAAGTCAACCCTTACTTTGATATCCAAGATATGATGCACACAAATACACGTCACAATTTCGAACCCTGGGGGAAATTTCCTGTATCTCAATAACATCCACTATTATTGTAAACAAAGCTTAAAACAGAAAAAAAACAATATAGAAAATATATATATATCAATTTTATTACATATTGGATAGGACCATCCAGTGTTTTTAAAGAGGGCGTCCTGCGAGGCCGGTATTTGTACCAAACGGACATGCAGAGCAATGCGCTAAGGTCTAGAGTTTAGAAGCTCTCTTAGCTCTAAGATAGTCGTAAGTGTCATACGTTAACATGAACTTACGACTATCTTAACGCTAGGAGAGCTTCGAAAATATAGGCCCAGGCCGGTGTCGAGCGACGTCGTTTGTGCCAGTTATCATTGTTTAGACGGTATACTCACTATTTCAATTACCACTTACTATATACATTAAGTGTAAGTTTTCCACTTTAGTTTAAAAGACATGTTCACCACTTTATGGATTTACTTTGGAAACATTTTCAACAAAGGGTATAAAGGAATGATGCAATGACTAAAGCATGCAGTCGCCACTATGGCTCACACAAAGACAGATCTTAAGCTTAAAATGATGTGTGTAATGTGCATGCATGGGTGAGTGAGTTAATATTTAACGTCACATCGGCAGTTTTTCAGCCACAGTGTGCCGACAACAATTTATAAATTAAACCAAACTAAATCTATACCATATAAACCTGTTGCCGAAGGTCATTTAAATATACGGATATCTGCTTTTAAACTTGTATGTTGTAATAAAATCCATTACTGCCGAAAACAATACAATATAAATACAGGCTACTGATCGCCAGCAGCTGAAGGTAGATCACTATACATGTACCATGGACCATGGACATTACGTTTGCTTCCTGCATGGACCCCATGCCCAGTTGGATTTACACCATCCCCTTAGGTTTTATCCATATTTCTTAAATTTAGCCGATCATTAAAAGAATAAATATTGTACTGTTAAAAATATGGTAGATATATACACATTTTGTGTACCTTTTCAGGGGCACAACAGTTTTACGGTACTGCAACCCCTGTCGAGGGTACTGCCACAATCAATCTCTGTTAGTAATTATATCCTACCAAGTTATGAAATACATCATTGTGTACATCAAAATTTATAGTGACATGTATCCCTTGCAATGGAAAAATCTATTCAGCCAAGCAGGACTCTAATCACAACTAAATACTGAGTCAATAAAGAAACTTCACAAAATGTTGGAGTTTTTTTAAACAATGAATAAGTTTTCTCTGATGATACATCCATGTGTCCGAAAAGGGATCCATATCTTTCGAAAAACGTTAGCTAAACCCACTCAAACCCATACATTCGTCGTACAAATGACGTTAGTGCCAAATCAGGTTTTGCACGTGCAGTCGATCACGTGATCTTCGCATCGAAGATTTCTTCATTTGCACGTGTTTGCATTGGCCTCAAGACTAGAAAATACACTTTTAAACCACAGTTCTAACGGTACTTTAACTGCCACGATTCTCAAATGTGCAAAGTGAACGTGCCGTTGACATATTGCAAGCGCGAAGATCAGTTATTGACGTTGCAAGAGCAATGGGATGCAGCCGTCGTACTGTGTATAACCTGCGAGGTCGTCTACAACAAACTGGCACCACTTCTGATCGCCCGTATCCTACGTCACGTATGTGGCAGATTTCTGCCGTCTACACGAACCAGGGCTGAGATGTTCAGAGATCGACTGTCCCCACAGACCATTCGAAATCGGTTGCGGGCTGCCAATCTCCATTTTCGACGTCCATATTGTAACTTGACACTCTGTGTAGCCATGTTTTTTCTCACGGTGGTGTAGCCTATCGAGTGCATCACACAGATCTCAGCAATGAAATAATAACAATTTAACCATCTTACCATCTCTTGATCTTTTATAGTGCCCTGAAGAAAGAATGTGAAGTTTCTTTTTTGACTCAATATGTATAATTAGTCATGTTCCATGTTGATGTCTAGGAAAGACATATTGCATCGTCTTGAATCGGGACTGTTCCAATGACATGGAAATATACATAGAATAGTATCGGGCTATGATGGGAAAGTGGGTTGTTCGGACTGAAAACGTCTCAGTTTTCCCTGATTATTCTCGTTCCATCGCGCCATATTATTATTGAGCGAGTGAATGACTTAATATTTAACGTCACATCGGTAATGTCTCTACTGTATAAAGCAAATTTATATAACACACAATGCAAACACTTTGCAGAGTAAAGTCTGTGACCGATGGACAGTAAAAACATTAGGGTATCTCAGACTTGAATATCAAACTGGTATGTAAAATAGTTTACTTAAAGAAGACAATACAATATAAAACACTGACTGCAGATCGATAACAGATGAAGGTAGCTGACCATACTAGGGACCATGACGATTTTATTTACTTTGCTACCTGCATGGACCCTAGATGGATTTACACCATCCCTTCAGCCGCTAGAGGTTTAGACCAAAATCAAAATAACAAAAATACTACGATTAAAAGGTAGGGTTGGGTTAAACGGACTTTGAAATTGACATTGTGTAATCATAAGCTGACTTTGAAAGTTCAATATTATTGACTGAGGTCAAAAAGTCAAGACTGTTTAGCGATCATTCATTTCGTACAGCAAAACAAATATGTTTTTTCGTTAACACTAGAGATAAGTGATTTCTGATTCTTAACATCGGCCGACATAAACAATATTTGTGTCATTGTTTTTTTATAATTATAAATTCATTTATTGTTCCGTTATAATATTTATATTCCAATCGAGGTTGTATCCACTTAATGACCAGCATTCTTTCCCAATATCCTGTCGTGGCTGACCAGATGTACGAGCGTATACATTGGACAAAACATTCGTGAGACAAAGTCACTCTTTAGAAGCTTCTAGCGTTTGATACCTTAAACACTAATCCTTCTTTCATCTTTAACTATTATCCTCCGGGCATTTCGAATCATTGTTAAATCTAAAACCGCGTACACACGTGATGCCCATCCGTTTGTTGTCTTTTCTTACATTCTACATCTTTGTAATGAAAAATACACAGACATTGTAACTTCAAGTAATTAAGCTAAACATATTCTGCATGACATTAATAGAATGTTTTTTGTTTTATTCTAAAGTTCAGTCACAGTACACAAACGATCAAAGCATACTTCTAATGTCCTTGGAATGGCTGGCTCAAGAAACTGTTTTTTACAGTGGAATACATTTTGACTGTTTCTATCACGATATATTCTTCGTTTACCACTGACAATTAATCACACAGAAGCTGCCGTTTGTACACTCCAGTTGGCCTCACAGAGACGGTTGTGAGGCGAATGTCTCAGAATGGAGAAGTACATCCTTTTCATGATTCCTTGGATTTGGAGACTGGGTAAGAATGCAAATATTTCTTTCTTTATGTGACTTATATGCCTACAAATTAAGTGAACACGAATGTATTACGCAAAATAATATGCCCAATATTGAAAAAAAATTGAAATCTCATGTTGAAAGAAATTGATCAGGGTGGGTCAGCTGATAAGTGTGTAGTGAGTGTCAAACCTTTATGTACCTGCTGTGTAACTGCATGAATGCCAGATGGACATATGTCTACACAAAGACGTGTAGATTTGTCTTTTCCTTTGCATCCAGAAAATATGAAACATACACAGCGAGATCATTTCTTGGTAAATATGCAGATTTTAAATCCAAAACGCAGACTAAAATGCAGGCAATAGCGGTAGAGAACAACAAAGAGAATAACAAAGAGCAACAAAGAACATCAAAATAGATTGTAAACCCAAAGTCACCAAAAGTTCTGTAATCTGATTGGCTGAAAACATAATCAAATGGTTTTGGATTCCCGGAAACTGCAAGACTATTCACTGCGTACTTACACGTAAACAGTTGTTTTGCTGTGTCATCAACAGTGGTGACGTCATTCAAATCATATGGTGACGTAAAGTTAGAATGACGTCACAAATGAGCAACTCCAAATGCTACCATGGGAAACAGTTGAAACGGCCACCTGATGACACTTTACTGCTGTACTCATACTCGATGTAAACGAGTGCAGACAGTAAAACCCCTTTGGTTTACTTTTTTGTTTACAATGTCTATAAACATCTTGTGCTGGCCAATTTCCGGGTGTTATTGAGTATTTGACGCCGTCGGTTCCAAATGCATTCCCATGCTTCAAATACTCAATAACACCCGGAAATTGGCCAACACATGATGTTTATCTCCTAACTGGATCAGTTGTTACTGTCAGCAAGTTAGACATCTCGGCTATCAAAAACTCCTCTTTAAAAGATCATATTCTATCCATAAGGGAAATGTAGGAAACAAGAGGGTTAATATCCAGTGCTCAGCATTCTGATTTTCATTTTTCTGATTTTTGTTTTAGTTGCTAGGTAAAAGTTGGCAGATAAAAGTAGGCAGACTTAAAAAGATATATATGTCTTTTACGTGACATTATTAACCCAACTGGTATACATGTGTTCCAGATGCTGCCCCCTTGGCCAACGACACTTCCTACATCAATATAGCCGGTTATCCATGGAACCCTAACTGTCACTACGAGTCATGTCACAACTCACACCAGTGTGGGTCTACTCCAGTCAGAATGCATCCACACCGTATCTATCCCATGTTCAACTGTTACTGTGACAACATCTGCGTCCTGTACGGCGATTGCTGCTTTGACTACTTTCAGAATTGTCTTGGTTCCAACATATCTGACTTTTCCCAAAGCGATGAATATAAGAATATAGAGAGTACTTTGTTGAGAGAAAGAAAGGTACTCCAGCACAAAACGTGTTCAGAAACTGGAACAGGAAATCTGTTTTGGACAATCAGTAGTTGTTCTAGAGATGGTGTAACAGATGAAGATGTCCTAGATTGCGAGGTGGGAGGACGGAATGCTTTTGGTGGAGTGCCTGTAACGCTAATTGAAAATCCAACCATAACATTTGCCAACTATTTCTGTGCAAAATGTCACGGGTTTGAGAGGAACAAGGTGCGTTTCTGGGGCACATTGTTAGTATGTAAACTTAGTACAATTACCCAAAACATATCCTTCACTCAAGTTGAGAAACTTATACTACATGATACCTGCTGGTTTGAGAGTCAGCCAAATCCACAGGATAAACCAAGACCGTGTTACAAAAACTTCACTGAAGTTGAACCCAAGACCACTGTAGCCCTAACCTATGGTGAAACCTCGACACAGTCTTCCGAGACTACCCGCACACTGGTATCATCAGTCATCGGGATGATGGGAGCAGTCGTTGAAACGCCACCCACTGTAACTACTATTGCACCCGAAATCTACCTGGAAGATGCAGATAGACTGTGTTCATTATATATGTACCCTGTAAAGGATGAGATCTCTGCGATGTACCAAAATGCACACTGTGCGTTAAGTGTGCTTGAAAGGGTGACTCTTGACACTCCAATCAGATGTGCATCACCGCCAGTCGCTTCTCAACTCGATACATCCACGAGGACATCCACAAATGGTATTGATCCTTCTGTATTGACGACGACGCCTGACCTAAGAGGAAATGCCAGTGTCGCCACTTTCAGCACGCTGTTTAATTTTGGGGAGAATGACATGAGTTTCACATTAAATGGCCGTGTGGTGAGGACTGAGACCAGGTTATGTCTCAGAGAAGATGAGGTGTTCAACATTTATTCTCACAAGTGTGTGACCTTGCTGTGTGACGGGATGGACATGCGACCAGTCAACGGGACCTGCATCCTAACGGCCAAGCGAGTGGTGAACGGAACTGGACAGCTCTATCCTCACGGTGCTCACACCTTTACCCTCACTTTCAGTGCTCTGGGGGGTGAGGTAAAAATGAATTATTTTGAGAGAGGGGAAGTGCAAGTTTTTTACGATTGGCTTCTTAGGAGAAGAAACGATATTAGTGATAGCATGATGGTGAACATTACAAACGTGATGCAAAGAGAAGCGTCTAGTGCAGTAATGAGTAGTGTCAGTATGGACAAACACGTTACATACACTTTTACAGTTAACATGGAATCTAACGTCCCAGTAGGTATACTCATTAATGCAACTGGGTACATGTTCATGTTAATGGTTTCAAGTTATTCAGATCATAATGTTAAAACATTTAACATTTCCGTGAATAACTTAAAAGTCAACAATGGCTCTGTGAATCAGGATATTTGGGAATATCATGATTATATCAGCAACTCCTCAGAGGCTTGTCCCGATGAACATGTTCCCAAAATATTTCAAGATGTTGAGTTGATCACAGCCAGGGATTCTTACTATGCCAGAATAAATAGGACATACTTCAGGTTAGATAACATCGGGTTTGAAATGCATTATGAAGACAATGGAAGAATACCCAGTCTGATTGACATTATTATCTGTGTTCCTGATCTGGGTAATGTCTCTCTGTATTGTCCAAATGGAAAGTTGTCTATTCATCGATCTGAATTCAGTCTCGTCAGTGACTCCCTGCTATATATTCCCAGTGGAGTCACGCTACCTCCAGGGAACTTCAGTCTCACGAAACATGGTGCTATCATCTGTTCCCAGTTCTCACGGAGTCACACTGACCAGGTGCTTTTCTTTGACTACACCAACGTCCAGATTGTTCTGACCATTGTGGCATCATCAGTGTCCATGATCTCTCTTGTTGGGGTGCTGCTTGTTTATAGCCTTCTTCCCCAACTCAGAAATCTTCCTGGTAAAATCGTAATGTCTTTGTCAGCAACTCTCCTTGTGGCACAGGGACTTCAACTCATGACCAGAGTCCCAACTGGGAAGACGTGCGTAGCAGTTGCCTCACTTGTCCACATGATGTGGCTGTCCACGTTCCTGTGGATGAGTTTGCTGTCTATAGATCTAGCTCGTTCTCTGAGAAGCATGTCACTATTATCAGAAACCGAGAGTCGCAACAAACTGTTTTGTCTTTACGCATTCCTTGGTTGGGGAATCCCCTTCCTTTTGGATGGCATTTGCCTCGGGATCGATCGTTTCAATGTGTGGGGAATAAGCATTGGCTATGGGTCTGATCACTTGTGTTGGATAGCTAATCCCAAAGCTTCTCTCTACGTCTTTGGCCTTCCCATTGCTCTGACCCTGCTTATCAATGCAGCCTGTTTCATTTTGACTCTGATCAGCATCGAGAGGACGGGCTCCAATCTCGCTTCACATTCCAAAAGCTGCAAGAACGAGAAGAAACGCCTGGGCATATATGTCCGTCTATCGTTCATCATGGGCCTCTCCTGGATCGTTTGTTTCATTGCTGCCTTCACCCATGTGTCCCTTCTGTGGTATTTCCAGATCGTTCTGAACGGCCTTCAGGGTTTCTACATCTTCGTGTGTTTCGTCTGTAAGTGGAGGAACTTCGATCTGTTGAAAGAAAAGATCTATTGTTTACAGAGGACGACCCATACCACAACCTCCCGCACCACATAGACAAAAGTTTAAGAACCAAAAGGATAACACGTGCATTTAATTTTCCTTTGAAATGCCATAAGAAACTAGCTTACATTCTGAGATATCTGTAAATATTCATTTAGTTAATGTTGGCGACTGAAAGGAACACTTGTACATTTCCTTATCCTTGGAAATACTGCCGGAAAATGGCTTCGCCATACATATCAGATTTGTGCATGATCTAACTATTCAGTTAGAGAATGTTGACTGCATGTTGTATTGCTCCACCTTACTCACAATAAACACATTGATATAGTGTTTCCAGCACTCACCACATTACTGTGAGATCCTGTAACCATGAAACATTTAGAAACTGATATATGTGTTCGATCCTTAGGTTTAGTTTCAACGACTTCATAAACATGTTGTAAAGAGTTATGTGTTATGTTGCTCCATATTGCTGATCTGATTTTTTTAAAACTATATCAATAAAGTACTTTCCCGCTTTTGGTATGAGCTTTTGATAAAGTTTTCTGCAGTCGTTGAACTGGGCATTGTGGCACAAAGTTATCTGCAGGGTCGCAATTCTCAGTGACTTCGTGACTGAAGCATGAAGTCAGATCGTCAAATGACTTGGCAAGTTGTGTGTGTCTATTGCGTAAAGTCGCACTCAGCAATATTAAAATCTCTAGATACTCGAGTCTGGACCAAATAATCCAGTGGCTGACAGCAAGAGCATCGATCTACGAAACTTGGATACGATGACATGCATACATTAATCCTCTCAATGCTCCTGTCAAACACATTACACGGAAGAGCAGCTTAATGATCTCCCAAAATAAAACTTCCAATAATTATTGGCCAAGCGGGATTTACATTTACATTTCATTTGAATTATGTATGAAATGCATGAATGCTCATCTTTCTAAAGTAGTTTATATCTTTCAAAACGACAAGCCCGGGAATTGAAAATGTATTTGCCACATTTCTCGGCACACAGCCATAAACAACGACCAGTGTTGACGTCAGGCACTTCACTTCGAGTGGTGCTCAGTCAAATATTTTCTTCATAAAAAAATTATTATTTTATGATTGGATTAATTTTTTTGTTCTTTGGTGAAGAGAAAGACTTAAGCTTCCTATTTTCTAAAAATAAATAGAAACTTTCGGTTTTATTAGTTATGAAAAACACAACAACAAACAAAAAACAATGTCAATTTCACATCACCGACTGGATGAATAACAGCGACCATGGCATGGTAAACCAACATCTCCACATGCATAGTGATACCGAAAAAAATATTATTGTCATCTTTTCAATATGCCCAACTAATTTTGCTTGAATTGATTATATGACCCGATAACAAAACTGTTAATATCTTTTAAACCAATATTGGAATTTATTCGAGTTTTAACGATTTTGTTTATAACCTTCCGACATTGATATTGTTGACAGCGGCAGGTGACACGTTAGGACGTGGCTTAATGATTCTTAAGGTGATAAGACACCATGAATGTTTTTAAGAGCACGTTCATAAGCAGAATCAGCACGTTCGGCATCGCGCACATTGAGGTAGAATATCCGCAAGCTACCCGATCTATCTTTTTCTAAAAAAATCACATTCTCTTGAAATGCAAAGTATATTGTATACGATTCATCTGTGACTCGGGATGTTTTGGAATACGACGAATATGTGGGCAACTCGGCAGCGGTTTGTCCGGATGAACACATTCCAAAGATGATGAACTGATTAGGTTCAGGGATTCTCACCACGCCAGATTGAACAGGACATACGTCAGGTTAGATAACATCGCGTTTCAGTTGCATTACGAAAACATTGCAGCAGTACACAGTCCTGGGCCCAAACTCCCAGAACACAGTCCTGGGCCAAAACTCCCAGTACACAGACCTGGGCCAAAACTCCAAGTACACAGTCCTGGGCCAAAACTCCCAGTACACAGACCTGGGCCAAAACTCCAAGTACACAGACCTGGGACAAAACTCGAAGTACACAGACCTGGGGCAAAACTCCCTCCACTGTTCAAAAGGAAAGTTGTCCATTCATCGATCTGAGTTCAATCTCGTCAATGACTCCCTGCTATATATTCCCAGTGTAGTCATGCTACCTCCAGGGAACTTCAGTCTCACGAAACATGGTGCTATCATCTGTTCAGTCTCGTCAATGACTCCCTGCTTTATAACTCGCAATAACTCACCTTGTGGCCGATCGAGGGATCTGGGAAACATGTCATTATCTGGTATTGAGAGTCACAACAAACTGTTCTGTCTTTACGTATTCCTTGGTTGGGGGATCCCCATCCTTCTCATTGGCACTTGTGTTTTGATCGATTGTTTCCATGGGTGGGAAATAAGTATTAGCTGTGGATCTGATCGTTTGTATTGGATAGCCAATCCCCAAGCTTCTCTCTACGCATCCGGCCTATCCATGTCTCTAACCCTTCTGATCAATGTAACCTGTTTCATTTTGGCTCAGATGAGCATCGAAAATACGAACTTAAATGTCGCCTCACATTCCAAAACCCGCGACCCGTGAAGGTCCCGGGGTAGAATAGGCTATCAGCAACCCATGCTTGCCATAAAGGTGACTGTGCTTGTCGTAAGAGGCGACTAACGGGATCAGGTGGTCAGACTCGTTGACGTGGTTGACACATGTCATTGGTTCCCAACTGTGTAGATCGATGCTCATGTTGTTGATCACTGGATTGTCTGGTCCAGACTCGATTATTTACAGACCGCCGCCATATAGCAGGAATGTTGCTGAGCGCGGCGTAAAACTAAACTCACTCACTCACCAAAACCCGCAAGCAACTGCTCAGTCATTACCGCAACCAATAACACGACGGTTTGAGAGCTGAAAGGAAAATCTGAATATTACCTAATCGTTGGAAATAGTCTGAGATACCAAAAAGTGCCTTCGACATGGTGTAAATATTCAGTCAGAAAATGTTGACTGCATGTTGTATTGCTCTACCCTGTTTACAAAAAACCCGTGGTGTAGAAATCTGCATGCGCTATCTACATTACAGTGTGGATTCTACTAGTGAACATGCATTCGAGTAGGTTCAATTTCATAGACATCATCAGCTGCTCAAAGAGTTGTGTGTTATGCTGCTTTGGTGTTCCTGATGTGAAGCTTAATTGAAAACATACGCATTGCAATCACCTATTTTCCGTTTTCTGTATAGTCGTCAGACAGGGCATTTTGGCACAAAGTTATCTACAGGGTCGCAAATGGCAGTGAATGAATTTCATACAGTGTAACTGAAGCTGCATGGGTGTTGTGTAAAAATGGTCTCACCAATACATGTAGACAATCGCGTCTGGGACAGACAATCCAGTGATTGGGCATCGATCTACTCCACTGTGATACCATGGCATGCATCTGTTAATCCTCTCAGTGCTGCTGTCGAACACATACAACGGGAGAGCAGGATATAGAAATTCCCCAAAACTTGCTATAACTATTTACATTCCAACCTGCAAGCTACTTTACTCGAGTAATGGCGTATATTGCCCCTTTAGAGGATCAGGGGGTACAGGGGTATGAGGAGGATCTGGCTGGCTGTCACATGGGGGTACACTCAGTATTGACCTTGGCTCAAGTAACACACGGAAAAGGACATTTTACACTTCACATTCATCAATAAATTAAACCTTGAACATTTCAGGTCCATACCAGTACAGTCTTGGTTTTCTATGAAACTCAGTGTTTTTGGTGAGGAATTATCATCATACAATCAACATGAATTCCAACCATTTTGTCGCTTTTAAAAAGTCACAGGGGTCATTAAAACTCGTGTCGTTCCAGTTGTAACTCGTGAGTTGTAAATGACCAAACGAAAAGCTCTCGGAAAACAGAATGTATCCACCAAATTCCTCGGCACTCAGTCACGGCCATTGTTCACGTCATGCACTTCACGTCGAGTGGTACTTTGTCAAATATTGTTTTCATGATAATCTTTGTTTAACAATTTGATCAATATTTCTGTTCTTCTTAAAGAGATAACAGTGAGGTTCCCAATTTTCTAAAGATTAGCAAAGACAGCCCGTCTGCATACTTTCTCCTGCTTAGAATGAATTTGCAGTTCCTCGACGCAGCACACATAAAGTCAGCGTTCCTTAAAGCACAGGCAAACTGTGGCGCAAATGGGTTGCGCAGCATAGAGAAAATGACCAGTTTCTTACATACGAGCGAAGCCATTTGTAACTACTCGCCGCTTTCCGTAACCTGCATTCGTAACTACTCGCCTCTTTCCGTAACCTGCAAGAAGGCCGGAATGACACGAGCAGTTACGAATGGAGCGAAGCGAGCAAAGGTTGGCAACCTACTTTCCTCGCAGTTCGAAAAATTGTTCATGTCAAAATAAAATATCACCATCAAAAGTATATACCTACTTCTTCACTTGGGTGTGGTCTCACATTTCAAACCCCATGTTGAACAATTACTCACGTGAAATATTTTTTATTCAACATTTTATTCATCTGGCATTTTGAGATGAAAAATATTTTTCGATCCGAAGTGAGGAAAGTACGTTGCCAACCTTTGCTCGTTCCGTTCGCACATATGAAGACCTATCATATTCTCTATGCTGCGCAACCTCATTTGCGCTACAGTTTGCCTGTGATCAAAGAAAGACCGCAGGCTGTGACGCCGGGTCTGTTCGCCCTGTACGACCATTTCGAATCTAAATGGATTCAAAGCAGCGTGTGGAACGTGGCAAATAGGAGCGTCTTTGGGTCTGCTATATGCACGAACAATGACTTAGTTGGCAAAAGCACCTGAATCGGCCCCCAGGAGGGCGTCATTAATTTGCCATTCTACAGGTTGACCCCTCTCATCTTCCTTCAAACTGACCTTATGTCCCTCCAAATTCGCCTTGTGACAGAAAGCAGCTAGAAGGAAGACAACATGCTTTTCATAGGATCAAGTCGGACAATTTCTTCAAGCTAAGGGACTTCCAGCCCCCATGGCACGAAACAACCTTAACTATGGTCAACCTTAAGTTAAGGTTGATAACCATAAGGATTGGTCTTTGTCACCAGTACCGACTGTCTAGACAAAACGAAACGAAGGATATTGGGCATGAGAACGAACGCTGTGCTCGAAAGACTGTGCGTTTTAAATGTAAACAGAGAAAAAATCCGATTTTACACTGCGTAGCATTTTCGGAGATTTTCCGACATCCAGTCGTCTAATCATTGCTTACAATCGCTCAATACGCTTAGTATATTCAGGGGAAGAGTATCGCAGCAGGAAATAGCAAATTAAAAATAGATACAATGCAATCATTTAATAGATCTAATGACGCCATGACTGACGCAAAATCACGCAGAACATTTACAATGTAAACGATAAAAACATATAACAATACACAGATAGTCAGAATAATTCTGATTACTTACATCTCACATTTATGTACAAAAAATCCCTGAATTAAGGAAAGAGTCCTCGCAAAATCCTATCTGTACCCTTGTCAGCGAAACCGCCATTTTGAAAGGAATCTGTCATCGGTAGTGATGTCACAAGTCAACATTATTGCACATGTTAGGCAATTTCTTAGCCATCATTCCGATTGCACTTTCAGTATTATATATTTTGCGTATCGTTCAGATATTTTTTCATGAAACTAATTTCCGTGTCTGCATAATCCTTATTCAACATATATGTTTTATTCTCTGAAAGCTCTTGATTGTTTGAATAATAATATTGAATAATATGGGAAATTGACTCAGTAAGTGTACTATACCACATTTTAAGCCTCTACACAAGAGTTAGGAGATAAAACGTTGCCATTACTGCAACATGTGCTTTAGTTCCTGTGATGCACAGCATTCAGTACGTTTGGACAAGTATTGCAGTTCCATAAGAGCAGGTTAATAAACAGCGATTTAATTCAAACTTATAAGTAAAGCTGATAATATTAATGAACATGATTTGTACATCTTATGAAATATATAGGCACACATATTTAAAGGAATTGTCTTGTTCATTGCATTGGTTTGTGTCGTATTTATAGACACAAAAATGACATTGATTGACCAGGTGCGAGTTTGCCAAAAATGTTTTGAAACGTATTTTGATGGCAGGATCAAACTCAAACAATATTTATACGAAAACTGCTTAAGAATATATAAACCAGGTCATGTCCTAATTTGGACAAACCTTACGTCCATATTCTAATAGTCCCACACTAAAAGAGCGATCAATTTGTGCTTTTCATTGCATACTTATGAAGAAAAATAACATAATCATAAGAAGAAATGTTATATCCCAAATGAATATTGAGGTGTTGTGAAATTTACATTTACCCAAAGTTGATGCCAGACATGTGCGCGTGTTGCTCACAATAAGATACGTAGTAAAAACGTCTAATTGTTGATATATTCAGGACTCTATTTCAATGGTAAAACCATTCGTTTTACATTTTGTCTACAGTGTGTTGAATTCTGACATAGAAGCCGAGACCTTTGACATATTCAGTGGAAATTACGTGAGATATATACTAATCAGCAAACCAGTGTCGTCTTTTTCCGACGTCACAAAATGCACAAAACATGCCATGACGTCATTTAACATTCCGCATTATTTTCAGTTATGATGAAATTACATTTGAAGATGTGTCTGTTACTCCGTTAACAGTGATGCAAAATGTATCAAAATACATCAACACAAATAGGAGAATATGGGAGTCTAAGAACTACATTATGTATCCGATATTGCTATCCAAATCGCTTTCTCATGTAGTACATAAGCGGTATCTTTCCTTGTAAACTATGAAACTACCAAAAGGTATCGGTTCACATTGGGAAACAACTTTGTATTGGAATAGTTTGGTTTACTATGAACAAACATAACGATAATATATTGTCCGTATTCACAGCAAATTCTCTCCATGTGACCTGAGTTACATTGACCTGATGTAAAGCATTGCGGAGTTATGCCCCCTCATCTTCATACGTGCATCAGCTCCCTGTCGACGTTTGACGTCATAGAAGAGAATCCATTTTTGACATTTATTGCGGACCATTTTAATGTTGAGCGTATAACGTTGTGCATTAGCACATAAATCCAGGTAATATACACTTATGTCGTTCTGACATCAGGCTGTATTTTCTTCGCTCACACTTTTCGTAAAGATGATAAATTTAAAAATCGTAGCTGTTATTGGTGCACAATGAAAAACGGAGAAAGTTAATGATTTCTAACGCACACAAACGTTGTGGACAACATGTAGCAGTGTCTATTTCTCAAACCCCTGAGGTTGTCGCAGTTATATTTATACCAACGGATAGGAATTAAATATTCTACATTTCTGTGTAATTTTATAGCCGTTCATAGGCCCACGCTAGTGTGATTCTCGCACAACGTTCTCATTTCAAACCTTACGAAAATGTGTGCCTGAAAAAGGACTCGGCATCCACGGGGTTAGGTTACGGCTAAGGTTGGAGTCTTAAGGTTCTTAAGGTGATCGTAACTCTAACCTTAGTGCTTAAGTTTGATCTTAGCTAAGGTTGTTTTGAACGGAACACAGTCCTCTAATCTCACTCTGCCCCAGCTGCTGAGACAGGCTTCAAACCTGAATGGACCGATAATAACTGAGTGAAACGAGCTGTTATGTGGTATCTGTTGGCAACATCTTATCTGTTATTATTGTTTATCAAACTGTTCCTAAACTTTGTGACCCGTGAATGTCCTGTTTAGAATATTGGCCTTCAGTAACCCATGTTCGTCGTAAGAGGTGACTAACGGGATCGGTTGGTCAGGCTCACTGACTTGTTTGACACATGTCATCAGTTCCCAATTGTGCAGATCTATGCTCATGGATGTTGATCACTGGATTGTATGGTCCAGACTCGATTATTTACCGCCATCAAGGAGCTGGAATATTGCTGAGTGCGGCGTAAAACTAAACTCACTCATTCACTCAGCGTGATGTGATACGCAGTCCCCAAGAGGAATTCACATTCATCCCTCAGTAGTTGCCGTGAGTATTTCAGTGGTTCATCTAATCTTAAGAAGGGGCTGAATTGATCCATGTCATCATAATGCAGTTGTGTAGATCTGTTAACACGATCACTAAATTGTCTGGTCCAGACTCGATTATTTACATACACCCTCAATATAGCTGGAACATTGCTGAGTGCAGCGTAAAACTTAAGTCACTCACTCACTGTCTCACTCACTTCTGAACCTTGTTGAATAGTTTTCATTACGATCGTTTTGGACTTGTGTCTGTGAATGTAAAAGGAATAATTTACCAATAAATGTACGTTTGCAGTACATTAAAGTCTGTTACGTAATGTTACTGTCTATAAATATATGAAATTATTAAATGATCTCTCTTGATCTTGCCATCTCACACTGGTCTGTCTCTTTTTATATTTTACGACGCTTCATCTTAATTCCACCATGGAACACACGGTGACAATAGTTTCGTATCACAAAACAAAAGAACAACACAAGCCCTGCATTATCACATGATTGTTGACAAATGAATTTTATAAACAAAGCCAAATACATTTATACAATAATCGAGATATTGGGAAAATATGCGGTCACCCTTCATCCACACCTTTCTAATACTTAGCCGTCCTTAGTTTCGTATCACTGAAACCAAAGCATAACAACTTCGGGATACACAATCCTAGTGATTACCAAAACTAATATGTTTGCAAAATACTGTTGTTCCATTATTTATGCACGTCTACGAAATCACCGTCTACGAACCAGTGTGTGTTACGAATCCACCGCGTCTACGAACTCGTTCAGCACACAAAAGCACCGTCCCCCCTCTCAACAGCCGTCAATCAGCTCAACAACAAGACTACAGACTGTGGTTACTATAGACATTTAGTTAACATTTTAGAATTGAGACTCAGTAGTAAGTAACTGGCATTCATTGTAAACTTGTTAATTGTTTATTCAATATGTTATTGAGAATAATACACATGTCTGTGTTCTACTTTGCTAGTTTACAGAGGACTCACAAATCCTTTCTATATCGTAACAGTTATAAACAGTGTTTGATGAACAGGAACGAACATGTGAAAGGCGGTCAACAAACAATTCTACAAGAAATTGTGATCTCTCCAAAAAGCTAGTGTCGTCCTTTTAATATACGTCCAAATACTTTTGCTGAAATTAATTACATAACCCGCTTATTAACTGTTAATATCTTTGTAAAAAAAACATACTCATCGATTTTATGATGATTTTTGTTCATAAACCTTCCAACACAGACATTGTTGACAGTTCGTCACATATGACAGTTCGTCACATATATCGGAGGTATATTTTAAGTTAGATATTGCATGGAAGCAAAATACACAAAATAGTATGATACATGGATCCATATATTTTGTTGTATAGTTGCATTGAATAAATACGTCAGATGGTTACTTGTCCACATCACTAATATTCAGATGAAAGACTGTTACTGAAGATGTGTTATTTACACTTGGCCAATACATTGCTTAATTCCTTCAGTCTTTACCCAGGACCATCTGAGACAGAATAAGACTAATGATGTTATTAGTAACAAACATGCTCCCCGTTGTTCTCGGTCTTGGCTTGGTACCTCCTGATCTTTTGGTGCTGATAAACAGAGAATAGAGTGCCCGCGTTCTCTACAATCAGCAGAGACCTCCTGACTCTGGACAATGCAAAATATTACAGTGTTTATATTCTCTGGAAAGTTATTGGTGGGTTCGACTTGGCAGCGTTTCCTGAGAGAAGTCCCATTCGCTGTCAGGGCCCCGATGTGATAACGAGACTTACCAGCCTGTGCCAGGATCATTCGAACAATCGCTATAAAATGGCAGGACCAACATCTTATGGCGGTTTAGAGAGTGTGCCAGATTAGACAGGTACTGATGTGGCAGGTTTCACTGTAATATTAGAACACAATTATTACATCACCAATAATTGATATTTTAGTATATGATTTAAAATATATGCATCATGCATGATAGATACCAATAAACTTGTCTGTGGAGTTTTGATCAAGTACTGTGTTACGGGACCATGCAAAGTCAAACAGGATCTGTGATATCCGATATATATTT